>NC_136624.1:28072687-28672687 GCF_933228915.1 Telmatherina bonti
GTGTTCTTATCCTTCATTTTGCAAGATGTATTTCTTTTATGTAATCTTAGATTGCACGGTTTAAAACTACAAAACTAACTTAATAGCTTGTATTATAAAGCCCATAATTGGAATATGATGAGCCAAATACTTCGAGACACATTTAAATCACAAAGTAAAGGTTTAAATATGATCTTATAATTTAATATCCACCTGAGGTTATACTTTATAACCCTTACAAATGTGTAAACCATTTTGTAGGTTACTTCAGGTACTTGCAAATTCACCACACAAAATTTTCAAGCAATTTTAAACACGTAAAATCACTTTACAAATGCACACGTTATTTTGCACATATACCTTTTTACCTTCAACCCCACAGTTTGATCTTTTTGTGTTCCAAAAAAAAAAAGAGGCTCCTGCGAGTCAACTACCACGTTACGGATCACATTACACTGTGCACGGATCAGCTTGCATGTGGATGAAAACTTTTGAGACTCCTCTCTCAGGTCCAGACTCCTCATAGTTCCACAAATACATGGTGTGTTTAGGTGTTGTTGGAAAACTGGGTCCTCTCATTTGGAACTGGAAGTGTTATTTTTTTTTCTAAAGTTATTTCAAAGTAGGAAGGATGCTTTGGAAGGCAACAGAAAAGTAATCAATCATTAATTATGACACCAATTGGACATCTATGTTATAAAATATTAGAACAACAGACAGGGTGTAATATCTAGTTATCCCCTTTGCTATTGGCCCGATGGCAAATACTCATATTTGTTAGAGAACAAATAATTCATGATCCTATTTACCTGTGTTATAAAATTTAGGTATATGTCTTAGTAAAAAAGTTGATGTCCAGACTATCTCAATTAAGGCATATATGCAGTTATCAGGGTAATCAAAGGTTTTTCTGTCTGCTTCCTGTGTGTTCACACAGCTTCTTACTATGCTGGAAGTATTTTACCTGTAAAGGTTTTTCCACCCACAGACTGCTGACACCTAACATGTACATAAAAAAATAACACAATATGGACATCTGTTTATTTTGTTGTTGTTGTTGTTGTTTTTGTTTTGTTGATACATAATTTGTCTTCCAACAAAAGTAAAAAAAATGCTAATGCTATTAGGCCAAACACTTTAAGACAATGAGACATTACACTCACAGAGGGCTGTATACTAGTCCTTGTCTCAGAAATGAGGTCAGTGACATTGTTTACGGTATGAAAGTATCATCTATCATCTTGGAAAGTTTCCTTCCTACCTTAAAAATCAACAACAAAATACCTCGAAAATAACACTTTAAATAAATCAAAATGCATATAACTCAGCTTTCGGCCAGTGCTGAAACACAACATGTATTTATGGAGCTGTGAGGAGCCTTGTGAGGATTCTTATTTATTTTCTTTAGCTAGATGCTGGTCATTGTTGCTCCCACTTGTTTATTGTGTCATCAGCATGCCTGCCGATAACAACTGAACAATGAACCTTGAGTCCAAACACATAAAACGACCCTCAATATTCCAGAGGCACATGCAAGCTGATACAAATGTAATTTAATCCATGCCTATCAGTTGCTGCATACACATGTGCTTAAACATGTGCATGCACAGGAGCCATTTTGAACAGAAAAACATCAAAGGGTTCTAATCTATGTGAATCTGAAGTATGAAATGCATGCAAAGTGATTTTATATGTGCAAATAACTTGATATTTGTGTGCGAATGTGAATACATGGTGAGTAACAAAGTTATTATCATTGAGCCTCATATCGCTCCATAATGTGAATGGCGTGAATAAATTGTATAACTGGATCATGTAAAACTTTGCTCATAAACGTAATCAATTTGCACTGTACGAGAATAAGTATATTCATGATGAATTGCTGTCAGTATTTCTATTCATTTTAAACGCAATAATGTACAATAAAACATGCTGCAAATGGGTGAATATGTCACTGTCACCTTAATATCTCTGGCTCCAGGGACACCATGTCATCTGAAAACAGGTATGGAGGATTACTGACCAAGGTTGAAGTGGTGCTACAAAGTCTCAAGAGAGTTTCTGTATCTGAAATACAGATTTAAAAAAAAAGTAAAACTCAGCAGGTTTTTGGTTTGTTAATAAAAATGTACAGTGTTTTCACAGTTCCTTCCTACCTTTCATCACATCTAAATGATAAGTCTGTAATCTGTCCTGAAGCCCCAACCTGTAAAGGCAAATCCTTTTTTTTTTTTCAGTGTTTTTGTGAACTTTGTTGTGCAGTGTTGCGCAAACATTTCACACTGAAAAAATAAATCAGTAATCATGGACATTTCCTGCTTGGAATTTGTGTGCTGTGGTGAAATTACCTCAGTGCATTCTCTCTGGTTAAATCCACTGCATCCTTACTTTGATCCAAAGCAAACGCTCTAAGCTGGTGAAAGAAAACAAATGCAGGGATTAAAACCTGCTGGGATGTCAGGGGAATATTCTCAATCTGTTTCAATGTTGTTGTTTTTTTGTTGTTTTTTTCATATATATGCATGAGGTAAAAGAAAATGCTTACATCTTTATGAAGTATCAAAGAGACGGATATAAACTGTGAATCTATTGAATGTTGCAACATGGTAACGGTCACCATCTTTAATATTTTTTCCATCACTTTATTCAATATATTATATATTTATTGTTATATATATATATATATATATGTGTGTATATATATATATATATATATATATATATATATATATATATATATATATATATATATATATATATATATATATATATATGATAAAAACAGGAGTAAAATTTGAAAATGAGATGTGAAATGGGAAAGAAGGTAATTAGTTAATTTACTCAATGTCTGCAGCCTCCTAATTTTTCCTTGAGCCTGACGGCTACGCTTGTTAGCCACTAATTGCATAAGACACCCAGACAGGTTTTAGAACGAAAGTAGAATGTGAGCAATAGAATAAAAACACACACACACACACTCACAATGAGAAGCCACAACAGCAAAACCACTGACATGTAAAGTAACAACCGTTAGTTTTCCTGAGGCAACCCATTGCAACTGAATGGCATTCATATGCACGTTGCTTTGACATTTGCCATTTACCTCAACAGGTTTTAAAACACATGAGGTTTTCAGAAAGGCCTTAGGGATTAAGCCCGTTACATAGCCTACTCCACGAGAAGCAAGAACTGAGTTCTTGTTCTAGGGGCTGCGAGAACAAGAAAAAACTTCTGTTTGGTAAGGTTCATACATACTCCACGAGAAGCGGGTCTGCAGCGGGGAGGGATCACTGCGGGGGGCGATGTCTGCTTTTATGTGCAACGAACCCGGTTGTTATCTCCACCTAGGAGGTTATGTTTTTCCCGGCGTCTTTGTGCTCAAGATAACCTAAAAGGTTACGGATGGATTTTTATAAAAATTTCAAGAGTTGTTGGAAATGTGAAAATGAAGAGCTGGTTAAATTTTGGTGGTGATCCGGATCATCGTTTGGATCCAGGAATTGTTTAAAAGGATTCTTTAACATTGTGCTTGGCGGAGGTTTCCGCTATCCGAGTGTTTTTCTAGTTTTATATTTAACGAGCAACTTCATCCACAGCAGGACAGGTTTTGCACGCGGCGGGGTCCGAGTGTTTTAATGCCACATGTAAAAATGTCCGTACTTTCTCACCACCTTGTTCTATTAAAACAATCCGTTTTACCTGCAACAGCAAAAATGCGAAAACAGCAACTCCGCTTCATGCTTTCTCTGTGTTAACCACGCCCACCTCAAATGTCCGACCAATCACACGATTTTTCCCGGAGCCTTGCCAGAAAAAAGTTCTACCAGCCCGATGTGTTGAGAAGTGTCTTCAAACGCGTCCGCGAGAACAAAATTACATCATTTTCTTCTCGGAACCTCGAGAACAAGAAAAAAGTTCTCGCTTCTCGTGGAGTATGTAACAAGCTTTAAAGTACTTTATAATGACTGTGGGGTGTTCATCAGACCTTCATACTCCCCTAACAACGATCTGAATCTATACTATGAGGCCTGTGAAAAGGAAGCTCTACCCACCCCATGCAAAGGAAGGAGGATCTCTTGCCAACATCCTGCTACCAGACAATCCAGGACACCCTTAAACATTCCTGTCCACACCCTGACAGGTCTGAAAGGGTTAATGACACCACTGTAAAATGGTTATGATTAGCAGAAAAGACTAGTTAAAATAATAAATATCTGACCATTTTATGAAATTGGTTTCACAAGCATTTGGCTCTAAAAGAAATTTCAGGACACTTTTATTGTAAACCCAACTTCACATTCACAAGAGAATCAATCTTTCCGGGTTTAAACTGAATTATTTGTAATTAAAAGACAAAGGTTAATCAGCATCCTGTACTGGTTGACTTTAGGTGCAATGGGAATAAACAATGGTGCCTCCTTTTTTCTTCCTGCTTCTATATGGTACTTTTGGTTTATCTGGCTCATTTGTTCATAAATTTCATAGATGATTCATAGAATATCTTTTAATGCCTGCAATGGCCAAAAGGTCCCTTGATGGTTCTGTGAAACGTCTCAACCTGAGGGAACATCTGTGTTTTGTAGTCTGTGAAAAATGAATCTCCATTCTGCCAGTGATGCTAAGTACGAGAAAACTTCAACCTACTGCTGCTAGAGACCATAAACAAAAACTCAGTAGCCGTTGACCCTGACCTCTCACCACCGTTCATGTCTGTGCAGTGTTTCCCAGTAATCCCTCATTTGCTTGCTGACACACAGTATTTTAGCCTGAATCAATTTGACGAACAGCTTGAAAACGCCATGAATCCCCACAACGTGTCCTCAGCATCCATTTCCTCCAGTCTACACAAACCTCACCTGAGGCAGACTCTTCAGTAGGCTAAGAGAAATTGCACCAGAACCACATCCCACTTCTAAGCATGTCTGCTGAGATTCTGCACTTAATCCAGTTGCAGTGTTTCTCTGGAAATCTGTGAGCACCAGTTCAACCAGTTCCTGCAAAGAAAGAAAATAAAAACATTATTCTAGTTCCATACAAGTCATCACTGGTTTTAGTCCATTTCTAATCACAGACTGTTTTAGTCCTGTCCAACCTCAGTTTCAGGCCTCGGTATGAACACGGGTGGTCTCATCTTCAGAGTCAGGTCTCTGAAGTCCCACTCCTCAATGACATACTGCACTGGCATTCTGCAGGAGAGGGTTTGAATATTCTTAGTAAAAAAAAAAAAAGAGACCATCAAATATATTTATACATAGATATGTATGCATGTATGTATGCTTGTAGAAGCGAACCTGGAGAGACGTCTGGTGCAGAGTCTCCACACCTGTTCAGCTTGTTGTGGACTGAGAAACTCTGTTAACCTCTCTTGTGCAAGACTCTGTATCTGTGCGAAGATCAGGAAGAGACACCGTTCATTTAAAAGCACTTCTTGAGCTTGAGACATCATGACATGAAGAATGAGTTCAGAAAATTGAAACTGACTGTTTTAGCTCCGAGCAGATGAGCAATGATGTACTGGCTTGACTGCTCAGGCTCTGCAACACCTTCCTCCTCAAAGCGCCTCCTCCAAAGGTCCATCGCCTCAAGTGCAGTGATCCGGCCAGTGGGTAAGGCTGGAGCGCTGCATGTGCGGATGACACGGAAGCCCCAAATTCCCTAAAATGATGACATTTAACAAAGCTTTAAAAAGGATCTAATAAAAATTCTCTGTACATATAAATAGTAGATTTTAAAGTTGAACAGTGTTGGAGTTTTACTGATATCTGCCAGTGTTTTCCAACACATTCTGATAAATCTAAATAAGACTTTCATTTAGCACAATTAAAATGACTTATATTTGTCCTCAACTAAACTTGCCACAAGTAAGGAAAATTTGAGCATGGACCATTGCTTCTTCCTTTTAATACAAATACAAAGTGATGCTATATTTACAAGGAGGTATACTGTTTCTGTGAAATTTGCACCACAGCTATATGTGTGGATTATGCCCCTCAAACCTGTGCCAAAATCCCCTGCAAAATTCTCCCGTTGTTATTCACACGTCTTTTGAGCTTTTAGGGTTGCCAGGTGTGTGACAGTCGCAGATGTATGACTGGCACCCAGTTGTCACCCAACTGCGAACATCCGGTCTACCTAGTAAGGAGTGAGAACCAGTACCAGTACCTGTTGGTACTCAAAAGAAGCGAGTAACAAGTTGTATTCAATTCTGATGGTTTTTACAACAGGAGTAAACACCAACAGCAGAATATTTCAGAGGATTCTGTTACGTCTTGGAGCCACTACACATTTTGCTCATTCTACAGAAGCATGATCCTTACAAGTTATTGTAAAGTAAGTGTAAAAGTTAAATAACTAGGTTTTCCAGTAAAATTTATTACACAAATTGCTAATAAAGTTGAGAAATAATTAATCAAAAAATGTCCCTCATTTCTGTGCAAAGTTTGGCGACTGTTTTCAAAAGCAGATATGAAATATATTGTTTTTAAATATACCGTATATTTTAAAAACTGAGCTTAAATGTAACGAGGCATGCCCTGCCCTGCATATTCTTATGAGAGATTTTCATATATGACTGTAAATTTCATTAAAACACATTTTTATTAAACCTTCCAAGAAATAATCCTGACAATGGCCACAGCCAGGTAAGCTTAGCCTGATATTCAATTTCTAATTTCATATTAGATTATATCATTCTACCTCTCTTGCTTTTAAAACTATAATTATTTCTGTGTCACTGTCAAAGTCTAAACTATTCTAGACCAATGTCAAATGCCACAGTCACAGACGGTGCAGCTACAAACATTTGGTGGTACAGAACTCTTAAATACAACATCTTTCATCTGCTTTGTGCTGCTTTAGTTTAGTTTCACTTGCAAATTCATACAAGTTCACTTCTGACTGTTTATCAGGCTTAATAATCACTTTATCTTTAATCAACAACAGCAAAATATTAAATACCAGACACTTAAAAAGATAACCGCTTAAGCTTTAACAATGATGAAGATGGGATTTTGTTGAACTATCTAAATACTTTTCTGGTTAGTAGGGGATGAACTGCAACAATCCTGTTTTCCTAGATTACACTTGATACAATTGGTACACAGTAATAAGGATTTTGTCTAAATGATGTCTGCTCATGTGTGCATCAGTATGTAGAATAAATGGATGAGCTTCTAAAAATAAAAATGAAACAATTTAAAACTGTGTTTATATATTAAAAGTGGAAAATGGTTTATTGTTATTGTTATTATAACTATTATCATAATAATAATTATTATCCCATTTGCAGTTGGTTTGTCCATTTACCTTCATGATATTAAATTATGTATCATTGCAGTTTATCCTTTAAACAAAACACGATTACCTGTGATTTGCTTCGGCTTGTCAAACAGGATCTGTAGCAAACACACAGCGATCTTCTCCACATGGTTTACATGAATGTCATCACTCACTGTTTATGCAGCTAAACGAACTCCCTCGTATCTAACTATAATCCTACAGGTACACATTCTTAGTCTCTTTCACAAGACTACATATAAAATGGGAAAATATTTTAATTAAACAGCAGCTTTCTTTAAACTGTTGGTAGGGGTTCACACTCATGGCGCCGAAAACCTTTTCAAGTCTTTACATGATGCAAAACATCTCCGCCTGCGCAGGAGCTCGCGCAGCACTGATTCTAACAAGTCGCGCTGCCTTTTAGACTGTAGGAAATATGTAATTTAACCTCAACGTGTACAAAGTCACATGCCAAAAATGCACCAAAATATCGCAATTTAGCTTTGCTTTTTAATTGATTATTTTAATCTAAATTGTGTGAATGAATGATGGCAAATTGTGGCTTTACCTAATCTTAACGCATTCAATCGGAGCATTGATTTTTATTCTGTCAGATTATAGTTTATGCCCAGACTCTTTAAGATATATCTTTGTTTTACATTAAGTTTCAAATAATGCATGCATTTTCGTATAAAGAAGTTGCTAAGTTGTATTCGCTTCACACATCAAATTTTGTGTGATACTTTGTAATGTTTGCTGAGTGACTCATTTACATCTGTAAATTACCGAAGTTCCCTAAAGGCAACAGTTTTGTTTCTCAGTCTGCGCATTTTACAATGTGGCTATGGTCGCGTTATTAAATTGTTTGATCGCAAATAGGCACATTGTTGTAAACATACTAACAGCATAGCTGTTAGGTCCCTTTCAAACATAAGAACTGGTTAAAGGTGTTTTAGATCAAGGCAATAGCTTACTTTTGAACGTAAAATCTGCAAGCTAGCTTGTGCTGTAATGATAGCTAAACAGGGAAGAAGGTACACAAGAAATCATTTTAATTTTAATCCATTTGTGTACAGTTAGTTGAGCTAATCAGGCTTCAAACCTTTGGTTGAAAAGTCTGGACAAGCCATGACCACTCGAATAGAGTGTATATTTTTCAGCGAGTTTCATCCAACCCTGGGCCCTAAGATTACATATCAGGTAAGTTTTTAAGTTTGTAAAAGTTGGGATCAGCATCATTGTACTTCAGTTTTCTCATGTTATTTTAGTACTGGGGGGGAAAAGGACCACAGCTGTAATATTTGTACTCATACCTACCTACATTATGATTGACTTTTTCTTATCTTTCTGATATTATTGTGGTGTTGACATGTAGTATTTTCATTCATGTCTTTGTTATGACAAGTCAAGTTAAATGTGCTTTACATAATAAAGAAAAATACAAACAATTAAAATGGCTTATTGTAGACATTGTTCTCTTTGTTTTCTCCTGACAGGTCCCAGAGGAATATATATCAAGGGAATTGTTTGACACTGTTCAGGTGTACATCATCACCAAACCAGAACTACAAAACAAATTAATTACTGTGTATGTAATCCAGCTGTATTTTTCAGTCTCCCTCTCACATATGCATTTTCTTCTTCAAATAAAAATGTTTTGTTGATGTTTTCTAAGTATCATTGAATTGTTTTGGGGTTTTTTTGTCTGTCAAACTTACCCGTCAATTCTTAATATTTCTTTTATAGCACTGCCATGGAAAAAAAGTTAATTGGCTGTCCTGTCTGCATCGAACACAAAAAGTACAGCCGAAATGCCCTCCTATTTAATCTCGGCTTTGTATGTGATGCTCAGACAAACACATGCGCCCTTGAGCCACTTGTCAAGAAGTTGTCTGGATACCTTACCACTCTGGAGGTAATGAGCAAGAGATTATTACTTGTACTTTTGTGATTGCCTTTCATGTTTTAATGACACATTTTGCACATGATCTGATTTGTGTTATTCTGTCGTACTGGGTTGCAGCTGGAGAGCGGCTTCATATCCAATGAGGAGAGCAAGCAGAAACTTCTCCCAATCATGTCGACATTGTTAGAGGAACTTAATGCGACAGGAGCTTGCACCTTACCGATAGGTATGAATAACTTGTGCGTTCCAGTCTAATTTGTTAGTCGTGTTTGCTCTGCAAGGTGTGTGTTACAGGAGTCAGAACCAATTTTATATCGAAGTTATTTGTTTATATGTTTTTACTTAAGATCTTTTAATTTGAAGCTTTTGAAGGGCGATGACACATAAAATACAAAAAAAAGTTAAAAGAAAAGAAATACTGAAGCATATAGTTGGAGGAAGTAAAACAATAAGACAACATCTGCTCCAGATAGTGGCAGCTTGCTTGATTGACCCATTCCCACTCTTATTGATTTTACAGAGTTAATGGATATGTTTCTTTGTGAATGCAGGATAAAAAGTGTGATTGTATTTCAGACATGTGCTTCTTGATAAGAGGAAGATGACTGCCTAAAGGGACTCTTTATGTGCTACTTTATGTTTTGCAATAAAAGCTGTGCTATATTAACTTTTAGTGTAAGGATCTAGTTGAGGGAAGAATAAGCCCATGCACTGTCCTTCACACAAGCAAAAGCTCTGCAAATTGACATGTTTTCCCTGATTAAAAAATTCTATTTCAATCACACTTTTAATCCAGCATTTTTAAAGCCACCTTATTAAATTGTCTTAATGATTGTTGATAAGACTGTCGTTCTTGTTTGATAAAAAACACAGATGTGCAGCTTTTAGGTCTTTGTAATTGGATTGGGTTTTTTTTATGTGCTTTGAAATTCCGCAAATTAAATTTGATTCAGTTCTCAACTTTTCACTTTGTTTTAATCTGTTAATGTGGCTGAGTACTATTTTCATGCCAAACTGATGGTTTGATAGTTACAGACTGTAAAAAAGTAAGTCTAAAAGTCTAGAAAACATTTTGACTTTATTTTTATGCTGTCAGTTTTAAAGGAATTGGACAAAGGAAAAGAAAAATACAAACTTGGCGTGTATTTTTGTTTGATTACTTCTAGTAGTTTGAAAAAGAAATAATGTCCTCTTTCACCACTTTCATTTCATCAGGTCAGAATAAAAAAGAAAAAGATCATTATTATACAATTAGGTACATGCTACATCAGATGAACAACAATAAAACACCCCGTCAGCCAGAACTGGACTAAACAATTACTGAATGAATATGCCAGAATATAGAAGTGGTGTGTGGAAAATGCATATTTACTAATTTAATTAGAAATAAGGTAATAATTATCAGCCAGGTGCTGCTAATCCGATGCAGCTGATGAACTGATCACCAGTAGGTGTGAGCGCTCCCATAAAGCAGTTTGTCAATTTGCAGATCTTGAACATTCAGGTATGTGTCAACATGATGCCAAGAACTAGCGGCGTTGGCACTAAACTAAAGCAGTGGTTCCCAAATTGGTTTCCATCAGAACCATCTTCATGCAACTACTAAAAGCCATCTTCACAGGAGTTAAAGTCCCAGCAGTCCCCATCTTGGATCATACAATGCTCAGAAAAACTAAAAGAAACCTTCAGTTTGTTACATGTTAAAGGCTTTAACAGAAAAATTGGGAAAAGGTTTAACAAATACTGTTTGGAGATGTTGACAAGTGAGAACTTTTGCTCTCTAAGAAGAATATGCTATTATGACTTTGATACCTAAAGTAGATTTTGAACAAACCACTGGACACCGGGAACAAAATTGTTAGAATGAACAAATCCAAAGTGGAGACGTTTGTTAATGCCTAGTGCCATGTTTTAGTAAAAACTAAATGCAGAGCATTTAGTCATGGCTTAAAAAGTTTGAGAGTCCCTGATATAGTCAACCACAAATTCCTTTGTGTTTCAAGGTTTTCTTGAACAAAATATGACCAAACACCGCTCATTTGACTTAGAGGAAAATTTGATTAAATAAAACAACAATCACAAGTAAACCTGCAAATCTTCAACAGAAAGAAGAGAATCAGTGTCTTTGAATGACCCATTAACAGTCCACACCCTGACCTGACTGAATTGCTTTGGTTTTATCTGAAGAAAGCTTCTTAAATCAGTAAAGAAACAGTGTGACATGTCATGTGTAGCTTATCTGAGGTTGTATTTAACCTGATTTAAAGGCTTTGTAAGAACTAGATGTTTTGCTCTCTCTCTTTCTCTCATACTCTCTTTTATGTCCTGATATGCAAAACATTTCTATTGAAAGAGAGGTGTACTTTGTTCTCTGCAAATTTGTTCATACACACAAAGCAAGACATTGTTAATGCAAAGCAGCACTGCCAACATGTTTAAGTGTGTGTTGAAAAAACAAAACAAAAAAAACACAGACACACATGCACATGTAATTGAGCAAAATAAATTCTGATAAATTCTATTATTTTCTGGGGCCCAAACCAAAAATAGTTGAGTTGCATGGCCTTTGTTTTACTAAGCTCTTGATCAGACAAATCCCTTTTCTCCGAAATGTTTAGTTATAAATAGCTTCTAAGAAAAGTTTCCTTGGTTTTAACTTTCTTAAAATCTAGATCACATGCTAACAGGCTGTAGCAGAGGATATATCGCACTTTTTAAGTGTTTTTAATTTCTTTTTTTCCCTCTCATTTATGTGGCATTTTTTTTAGATGATTCAAACACAATCCACCTAAAACTGATCGAGCTTCGAAAAGATCCCCCTATTGTTCAGGAGTATGATGTGCCCGTCTTTGTTCAGTGCAAAGAACATTTTATCAAATCTCAATGGGATCTCACTACACAACAGGTAAGACCTATTATCAGCAGATTGTGGCTGCTGTTATCAGTAGTCTTTATGATAAGATATAACCTACAATTCCAAGAAATGGTAGTAGAAAGATGAGTGATTAATGTCACTTTCCATATATGTATATGCTCATTCCATATTTCTATGATTTTATATTAAGGAGAATTTGCTGTTTGTCTGTATGAAGTAGTGCTATTGGTTTAACACACATATGTGCACATTTATGGTTGATAATAAAGTTTATATCCTGTAATTCTAATCAATCTGCAGTGTAGGTCACAGAGCTCAGAACAAGCTGTCAACCTTCTACTGTATTTTGTTTTTTGCAGATCTTGCCTTACATCGATGGTTTTAGGCACATCCAGAAAATCTCTGCTGAAGCAGATGTGGAACTCAATCTCGTTCGCATTGCGGTGCAAAATCTCTTGTAAGTACATTTATTGCAACAAGCTAGCATACATCATAATGAGGTGATCCTCGTTTATTTGTCAGACTTTACCACACTATCCTGGTTCTTGTCCGTGCTTAGCACCACTTATTCAACACAGGTGTGTGGCCAACGTTGTTTTAAAACGAAGCACTAAAAATAAAGGTCAATATTTTGATTTAATTTTCTTTCACAGATATCATGGGGTTGTGACTTTGGTCTCCATTTTCCAGGTACCAAACTAAACTGACAACAATTTGGACATTTAAAAAAAAAAAAAAAAAGAGCTGTGCATTGAAATCAAGTAAATGTATAGCTTCTTATACTTTAGGTAATTGTTTTAGGAATGTATTTTTAGTAGTTGCCATATATCTTCTTTCTTTGCCTCTTTTAGTACTCTAATGTGTACTGCACAACTCCCAAAGTCCAGAGCCTCATCGATGACAAGTCTGTTCAGGAGGAATGCCTCAACTATGTCACTAAGCAGGGTAAGAAAGACATGGTCATGATTTATTGCAAAGTGTTGATTTATTTTGTTGCACTTACTGCATGGTGGGGGTTTTCTGGTCCCTTTTTAGGTCAGAAACGTGCCAGCCTGAGAGATGTGTTTCAGCTGTACTGTGGTCTGAGTCCAGGGACAACAGTTCGAGACCTTTGCTCCCGCTACTCACAACAACTTCAAAGAATTGATGAGAGGCCAGTTTTATACACCTCTTCAGTACCTGAAAGGACTTTACTATTCTTGGAAAGTCAGGTCATAGAGGCACTGGCTTATTTGTATGTTGTATGTTTTTTTTCTTTTCAGAAGGTTGATCCAGTTTGGACTGATGAGAGCTCTCATTCGGCGGCTGCAGAAGTATCCCGTAAAGGTGATTCGCGATGAAAGAAGCAGGCCGCCTCGGCTCTACACCGGCTGTCACAGTTATGATGAGATCTGCTGCAAAACAGGCGGGTTTCAGAGCTTACTTTGATTGACAAAATTAATTGTTTGTGGAAAGAAAGTTTGCCTACATTTACATTATGTTGATTTTACAGGGATTAGTTACCAGGAGCTGGATGAACGCCTGGAGAATGACCCCAATATTGTTATCTGCTGGAAGTGATGCTCAATGAAGACATCAGCCTGTGATACAGGAATACCTAAACCAAAGATGCCTTGTGTGAGAGACAGTTTTCTTGGAGAAACTTTGAAAATGAAGTCTTGTTTTGTAACTGTGATTATTTTTTACTTGAAATGTAAATATGTCATTACTATCAGTGATTAATATCTGTCTGTGTCAAGTTATAACTATAAACCTTTTTAATATTATATCTGAATAAACACAAGATTATAACATTTTAATAGTCTGGTTTAATTTATTGTACCGTATATTATTACTTATTCTTCCAGTTTCATGCTGGAAAAGATGAGTGCCTGTGATTTTTTTTTTTCTGCAGTCTGTTTTTGTTACTGTGGCTATAGATGCAAACCAAAATACCTGGATTTCTTATACAAATCAGACAGAATATATAGAAATATAACCTTTTATGGCAGCGCAAATCCGTTGGTACTAAACAGTCATTCCACCAAAGTTGATGTATTTGTATAATCAGAAGATGTTTTAAAGATATTTATGAAAATCTGCGGGCAACAAATACTGCCCATTACTTAAAAAAAGAAAGAATATCTAGGTTTATGTGTTAGATTTAATTCTAATTTTTAAAATAATAATACTGGTATAACCAGACTGGGGGGATCTTAAAGAGTTAAGATTTGATTTAATTGATCAGGAAACCAGACTTATTTGATAGAATGAACTTTTTAGGTTTACCACTTTTATGCAGCATTCTTTTACTTTGATACTGAAAATATAAAGTACATTTACAAGTTGATCTATGATTAGTGAAGTACATAAAGTTTAATTGCAAATGTCAAATTAAAAATTTAACTGTCAATTTCAATTTAGTAAATAAAGAGAGTGAATTGTGCTTTTTTTCTTTTTCTTTTCTTTTTCTTTTTTTTTTTTTTTTACCTTTTAATTAGGGCACATAGCAAAGTACAACTATCTGTCGTTTTGACTCATGTTGGTGTTAATACCAGTGGGAACGGGATGACCTATTCCTGTGTGACTGGTGTCAAACATCTACAAACGTTCTTAGCGTTCTTGTAACCTAGCAATGTAACAGCCAATCACAGCAGCGCTTCCGCCAGACTGGTATTACGCATTACGTGAAGCTCTACCGCCCCTCCATGGCTGATATTGCTTACTGCACTCTGCTCGTGCGATTATTTCACAGTCACCATGGTAACAAGCTGAAATCGTAAACCCACCTGGTTTAAGTTCACTCAAAGTGTCAGAGATTCAAGCAGAATCGAGTGGAGTAATGTAGTTTAGAAAAATGGATACTTCGATCATTTTTCCTGTCGAAGCAGAGGGGTTTATTCAAGATCTGCAGACTTTCTCCCTCAAGGAGGTGGGCTCTGAGAGGTAAGATGATTTAAGTTAGCATGGCTGGGCTAACATAAAGTCGATACACAAAAGAGAGCTTGAAGAAACTTGTTAAACCCAATTAGTTTTTTTTATATATATTGAACATTTAAAGTCATAAGAGACATGCTGTGTTATTCACAGTTGATTAAATATGGCACCAAGTATTTTTTTTTTTTAATGATTAGATTGTTATTAATTTGATTTAGACTAAATCAAATGAACAGGAAACTTGTATGGATCACTGCAGGACACAGATGTTCAGTCAGTCTGTTGTTTTTCTAATTCTGCTCTTGTGTTGAACTTTATTGTGCTATTTCTCGAGCTGAAGATAAATGATTCTCAGTGGTTTTAGCCTTAAAGTCTTCTACCTTTAATAAGAAACTGTCTGCATCATGAAGAGCCAACCTACCTAAAAAACTGTGCTTGGGGATAACAAAAATTATTACTTTTGTTATCCCCAAGCGAATGATTTTTTCTCATTAATGGGGCTTATGCTCCTCTGCTTAACAGCTTGATTGCTATTTCCAATTTCTTCTGTTCTACTATGTCAGAGAATGAACCCAAGTGCTTCCAATGCCCTTTTAATATGGTTTTGCTTCATTCTTGCTTATTTAAAGTCATTTGAACACTCATTGCCACCTCTATGCTGCTCAAAGTCAGCGAAATCCCCCCGACCTTTTATTTTTCAAATATGCAATACATAGACATCTTATCTCCTAATTATCTTGAAGTACCACTTCCCCCCACCATCTTCAATTAAACTGTAAAAGACTACGTTTAATTTGCATATCAAGGGATAAATGTTGGTTTTTGTTCTGACCTACTCAAATTCTAGCTATCAATATATTGTTTAATAGAGAACGTCTCAGCCTGACCGGTCTGCATGGTTCACACCAAGCATTGTCTGCCTTTTCTGTGCTTTATCATGATTCTTCTCTGTGTTGACAGATGGTTCAAACAGCATGAGTATATAGAGAAACTCAACATGCAAGCAATAATGAATGCTTCTGCCATGCATGATGAGTTTGTCAAAGAGCTCTTGGTGTCTCTTGGAAAGGTGAACTCCACTCCTGTAATTATATGAAAGTAAGCTATAGCATTAAGAGAAGCTCAGCATGTGTGCACTGAGGTGAGTTATAAATTTTTTTTTGTAGGTGCCTGTTCTAGTGCATGAGATGATCCTTGTGGAGATATGGAAGCAGAAAGTGTTTCCCATCTTATGTCAGCTGCAGGACTTCAATCCCAAGAACACATTTCATCTTTATATGGTGGTGAGTGTAAGATTAGATGTGGAAAAAATGAACAATGTGCAGCTCTGAATTTTTCTTATTGTTTTTCCCTTCCATAGATTCACCATGAAGCCACAATCATAAATCTGCTTGAAACAATAATGTTCCATAAGGTCAGTAGGTATTCAAATGGTAGTGCCTAATAATGCTGACAGTCATTTATAGCATGTTTCAAAAGTCTTAAAGTAAAGCAAGCCAGTTTATCCTCATTCTTTTGCTACTTTGCTTTGAATCAAGTTTTATCTGTTTTTGCTTGTTTTTGCAGGATTCGTGTGAGGCAGCTGTTGATTCTCTTCTTGACTTAGTGGATTACTGCCATCGTAAACTCACCCTTCTGGCTAGTGAAGCAACCAAGGAATGTGGTCCCACTTATGATCAACACAAGTTGAAATCCTCTGTAGAGGTGAAACAGAATTGTTGCTGGTTTCTTTTCTTTTGGTGACACTTTCTTCACAATGTTGCACTCTTTCACGTCGAGTACCCAATGACAGCTTTTTGTGTCACTTGAAGGAGCTGCAGATGCAGTGTGCTGCTCTGGAGTTTGACATCTCCCTGAAAGCTGTGGCAGTCCTGCGCTACATCACGGATCACACTGACAGGTACTGCATAAGGGAAACAGTTGTACTTTTGACTAACAAATATCCCCACTGAAAGTTAATATAATTCAGCATCTCACTGAGTTCACTCATAATAAAGAGGACGAAGAGAACAGACAAAATAAGTTAGTTTTCTTTTGTTTTTTTTTCAGTATCAGTGTCATTAATCGTATGCTGTGCACTCACAACATGCCTTGTGTACTGGTTCAGCTCATAAACTCTTGCCCCTGGAGTCGCTGCACACAAGGTATATCACACTACTTGCATTTACATTATGCTACACTCTCAAAAATAGAGGTACAAGATAAGGACATTTCTGTACCTATAGGTACATTTTTAAAAAAAAAATTCTCTCAAAAGTACAATACTAGTCTTTAAGAGACCAGAAGCACACCTTCAGAGTATGAAAAAGGGTTCAAAGTGACATAAAGTACAAATTTGTACCGTTTTGACCATAAGGGAACCTGCAGCATTGAAAAATGTAATGTTAATGGCTGTAATGTTACAAACTAGAGCAGAGTTGAGTGATGACAGTAGTACTACTTAACAGTCATTTACTACACCAGACAATGAAGGTCAGATGCTGCAAACTAAGTGTATGGCTGGTCAGTATTTTGAGTTTTTGAAGATTATTTCTAGATTAAAGATAAGATAATATTGCAAAGTTGCATGGACCAGGCCTAATGCTGTGAAAACCATAAAAAACATAACTTGATAAAGGTTGAACTTGATAAGGTACAAAAATAGACCAGAACTGAAGGGTACAGAAATGTCTCTCAAAAGAGTACACCCCCAGCGACAAGCATTTGTACCTTTTTAGGTACAAGCTGGTACCTCTATTTTTGAGTGTGTACTCTTTTTTTTTTTTCTTTTTTTAAAATCTTTTAAAAGCTCAGTTTGATATTCCCTTCTTCTTAAACTTCTATGGAAAGAAAGGTTTCAGATCCACTGCCACTCAGAAAGTTGTTTGGTAGCTATGCAGGCAAAAACCTATGTAATCAAAAGAAGAAGAGGTGGTCTTAAAAAACAAAACATGAAGTTTAGAGAGGTTTACTAGTGGTGACAAATAGATTTTCTTACCTTTGGACAGAATCAGATTCAATCATCTATGTGTTGTTGATTCAATAGATTAAACTAAAGAGCTGTTTCCTTCAGGTATGTAATTATTTCCATGAACATATTAATGGTATCACCACAAAAGCAACCACTTCCCCCCAATGGTGCAAGTGTTCCTGTAAAAATATTTTTTTTTTAACTTGCTAAAAAGATACTCTGTTTTTTTAATGCTTTTTAATGAGATATTTTTCCACAGATGTTGCCTTATGTAGACAAAAAGGCACTTTGCATGCTCCCAGTTTGGAGACGTATATAAGAATATCAAAACATAAACTAAGCAGAGAGCTAAGCAAACTAACATTTATCTCATCAAATTCACAGAATTACACAAACTGATTAGGTGAAGCAGCAGTGAACATAAAATTTCTCTGTTTTGTGAAGTAAAATTTCTTCTTTCTATTTGATATAACAGCTTCCGTTTGATGACATTTGCTGAATTTGATTTGTTGTTGTTTTTATGTAGCTAAAAAGCGTATTTTAAAGTGACTTTTCATCCATTGTGTGTTATTTTCTCACTGAAGGAGAGGTACAAAAGTACATTAATGGTAAATGGCAGAAGATTCCTGTTGAAGACCACTTAAAGATGACCAAATTGGATGCTCAGGTCTGGCTCTCCCTTTACAACCTGCTTCTGAAGGAAGACTGCCAACAAAAATATGACTTCAACAGCTTCAACAAGAATCAACTTCTTAAGGTGAACATTGAATGTGGAGAAACTTGTTGGAGTGATTGTTTTGTGCTCATTGTCTTGTTTTATGCTGCTTATGTGTTGTATTCAATCAGTGTCTGATTTTATTCCAAGATGTGTCAGCTCCTCCTGTATCCAGTGGATGTGCGCATATTAAACTGATGTTTAGGAAGTGTGTAAAAGCAAGATTATTGTCCTCCAACATCATATCTGATCTCCTTCACAGTTAAAGTGGAGAGTCAGTTTCCAAGGGTTGTTTTGACTGAGGCATTTCCTTCCATTATAAGTTCCTCATCCTCTTCCTCTTGCATTGATTATTTAACCAGAAAATCCTGAGCATCTTTTTTTTTTTTTTTTTTTTTTTTTAATAACTTCAAGTGTTTTAATGATTGTAACACTTCTATTCCTGCTGCTGCATTGTTCATGTGCCACAGCTCAGGGGATTTTTGACCGAAGTGCTGATTGATCAGTTACCAAACTTGGTGGAACTTCAGCGTTTCCTGGCTCATCTGGCTGTAACAGACCCACCCCCTCCAAAGAAAGTGCTGATCTTGGAACAGGTGAAGTCACATTTGCAAATGCGCATTTAATTCTACTCCTGTACATTTACCCTCAGCCATTCTTATGTTTAGATCCCAGAAATATGGAACCACATTGTCAAGGAGAATTCTGGGAAGTGGAAGGCAATAGCTAAGTATCAAGTCAGAGAAACATTCAGCCTCTCTGAGAGTGACTTGAGACAACAGGCCCAGAGGTACTACTATAAAAACTCAGGTGAAAAAGAGTGAAGGTCGTACACTGACACCTAAAAATAATTGTTTTATTCAGGCTGGCCCAGACATACAACCTGGATGTGATGGATAGTTTACTTCCTGAGAAACCAAAGTGTGGATCCTGCGGAAAAGAAGCTTCAAAGAGATGTTCTCGTTGTCAGGGAGAGTGGTACTGTCACAGGTAAGTCCAGCAGCACCACAGGTGCTGCGCTGGGTTGTCATGGTGAGCAGAAACTGATGTGAAAGCTCTAATTTAACAGTGCAAGTAGTATCCAACTCTCACTTATCTGTCACAAGTTGGTTTTTTTTTTAAAGACATAATATGATGCAGATTTTGCGTTTACACTTATAGATGGAATACAGATGGCAATGTGTGGTATTGTCCTGCTGATGTAAAAAAAAACCAAAAACATGTGGATGTCTTGTTCATCTAATTTCATTGTTATTATTATTATTATTTTTTTTTTGCAGAGAATGTCAGGTGAAACACTGGCCTATGCACAAGAAGGTCTGCCAACTGATGGCTGAAGCTACGTAGACGATCCAGAGGAAGCCACATACAAGTAACTGAGAGGAAGACTGGACATGAGGCTGATGGCAGAGATAAAAAAAAAAAAATTCAAAAGCATTAAAAAACATCTATGCTTTTGTATGACGTGGAAAGATTAGCAATGAACTCTCCTCTTAATTTTAATGGAGCTTTTTTTTTTTAACCATTATACAGTTTTTGTTTTGCTACTATGATAAAGTTAGAAGCCTGTTTGTTTCATGTTTTACCTTTTTTTCATCCCAATCAAAGAGTGAGACTCTTTCATAACCCAGGAAGGTTTGTTTTCATTTCCTTTAAGAGATTTGAGAGATTTTATACTGCTTTGATGTTGCAGTGCAGCAGAGACTGAAAATGACTACAGAACATCAGCATTAAATAAACTTAATGTAAAACCAGCCTTGCAGTTCACTTATTGTCCAAAGCAATAAAAACCTAAAGCTGCAGGCATTTGTAAACAGTAAATCTATGCATTATGACGGAGTTACATTTTCTTTGTGGTTAATATTCCCTTTAGTTCAGACTTTATACCTTCTCTGGCTGCTGGATTGCTGACTTTCACCAATCTTTCATGTCATAAAAAACTAAAAATAAAAACAAACAAAAAATGTAAAGTCTGAAGAAATGATAATTTTAAATGAGCAGAACAGAATTTAAAAAGAAAAAAAAATCATATCTGCAGCATTCGCACCCAAGTTTCCCTTATTTTCACTGCAGAGGTAAATGAAGCCCAGATCAGACATATCGAGACAGTACTTGCAGGGGAGGGGGACTTTGTCCGCCCACCCAGCTGTGCTCCAGACTCACAAGACATTCAGGCCGGATGTCGATACGGCGAAGTCAAGTCTCATCTTTCGCTCTCGCTTTTTCAAGATATTCCGCTTCCTCCTAATAACTCAACACAGCTAAACTGATGGTGTTTTGGGTAAAACTGTCCCACTCATGTCACCGTCGGCAGGGCCTCGCGCTCCTTCTGAAGCAACGTGATGATCGCTTATTTCCAGAGATGTAGCCGAAGCTGCTCACCTCCGTTAACTCGGAAACTGTCAGACATTTCTGCGGAAAGTTTTGCTCCACGGATGGAAGAAGCTGCGAAACAAAGCGGCAGCAGCTGGGCGGGTTTTCTCCCTTCTTTTGGTAAGTTTACGTAAACTTTTCCTTATACTTAACACTTTATAATTAAAAAAAAAAAAGATATAATTATGCCTGATTGTTGCGCTGAACTTCGCATACTATGCATATATATATATATATATATATATATATATAAATATATATATATATATATATATATATATATATATATACATATATATATATATATATATATATATATATATATATATATATATATATATATATATATATATATATATATATATATATAAAATGAAGATAACAGACAATAGAGAAAATAGACTAACAAGTACAATGCATTGTTGAATATGAAACTAGTGGTTTCCAACGTCATATCACATTTAAAATATTAAGCATCTTATATATATTCAACAATGCATTGTACTTGTTAGTCTATTTTCTCTATTGTCTGTTATCTTCATTTTATATATATATATATATATATATATATATATATATATATATATATATATATATATATATATATATATATATATGTATATATATATATATGTATATGTATATATATATATATGTATATATATATATATATATATATACATATATATATATATACATATATATATATATATATATATATATATATATATATATATATATATATATATATATATATATATATATAAAATGAAGATAACAGACAATAGAGAAAATAGACTAACAAGTACAATGCATTGTTGAATATGAAACTAGTGGTTTCCAACGTCATATCACATTTAAAATATTAAGCTGTGCACATCTGCATCTGCAGTGATGCTTTCCTCTCAATTCACATGTTTCTGTTTTATTTGTTCAAATGATTCATCATCCTATATAGCAACAAATCAATGTTTTTATATTGAACTGCAGAATAAAATTGTTTACTCAAGACAATTTCATCTAGGATTTTTAATTCTTTTATTATTTTCCCCACTCCTTTTGTAATGTATTCTTTTGATAACTTTTACTTTCAAACTGGAGCAAACACCATTTTAAATATATAGTCACATCACATAACAGGAATTTGGCAAGTAATCCCCTTGTTGCAGAAACTTTAAGAGTTATTGTTTCCACATTTGTGTGTCTGCATGCTAAAAAAGAGTCTACATTTTAACTACAAATAAGATGTGTGAAATCAGCTCCATCTTTTTTTTTTTTTTTTGTGTGTGTTTATTATTTTGTAGCAATGATAAAGGAAGCCTGGTTTTGAGCAGCACAATGTCTTGGGGGGAATTCATTGAGCTTCGTGACTTGACGCCAAGCAGTGAGCAGATAGAGCTGTCAGGCAAACATTCACCGTGTTCACCTCCACGTCTGGAAAGAACCAATGCTCTTAGGATCAGCCCAGGAAAAGTCCCAGACCTCCTGAGCCGGGCGGGTATTATCAGAGTCCTGAGCAGTACCCAGGACCCACACCTCACAGAGGAAAAAGGAGAGGGTCACAACTTCCAACCCTGCAGTCATGCTCAGCCCACATGGTGTGACTTGTGTGGCGACTTCATCTGGGGCCTTTACAAGCAGAGCCTGCGGTGTGTCAGTGAGTTGGCTCATATATGCTGTTTGTGAATCTGGGTGTGTGCATCTGTGACTGTTTCCGTGCATGTGCATAATCAGAAATAAAAACAACATTTTGGGGAAGGGGAAAGATGCAGCCTCTGATTTAGCTGCAGGTCCAGCTTATCTCAATCCCCTAACATAAACAAAAGTTTAACTGTCTCATTATTATTTATATAAAGGCAGATAGGATCTAACACACTATAGTTGTTTATGTGGTTTTGGTGGTTAGGACATCATCTAGGTTCGAGGTCGACTGCAGGCCCATTTCTTTCCTTTTTTTTTTCACTCCACTAAGCATTTAAGATGCACAATTGTCTCAAACTTCTTTTGAATTCACTTAAATCTTTTTACATAACAAGCTGCGATTTATATTGAGCATTAGGTGTGGGAAAATGAATTATTTACAGTAATCCTAATCTCTAACTACAGTAAAATCGTAATGCAATGATCACAAAACCAATGACATTGCAAAGACATTGGCTGACACCTACGCAACGCTGCTGCCTTACATCCCCACCTCGCTGCAAACTTTCCTGCTTCCCTCCCACTGTTGAATGATAACATTAGTTCCTGACAAAATGTTAAAAATTCAAATGAAATTTGATAAAAATCAGGTTTAATTTACTGCATTGAGCATTTAATGCAATGCATAACTAACTGACAAAGTTTTACTAATGATGAGGATTTCCTTTTTTTTTCCTGTACTCTTTACATGTTGTGCACTTTGCATCCAAACCCAGTAACTGTCTAAATTTGCAGATTGCAGATTCACATGCCACTACCGCTGTCGTGCCCTGATTCGACTGGACTGTAGCTGGGAAGGAAGCTCTGCAGCGGACCATATAAGTGTTGTGGAGCACACCATAGAAACAGACACCAATGTGGTAAGGACCTTTGAGTCTGCTAGTAGTGGTTTAGTTAGCCTTTTTTCAAACGATACATGCAACCCTGCTCACAATCAGAAGAAGTAGTAATAACTGTTTGCATGCTTATTATTGCTTTTAAATACCAGCCGTTTTGAGGGTCTCTGTACTTTGCCTGTTATAAAATACTTTACCTGTTTGGACCACCCTAACTGGAATGTTTTAGGGAACAGCACAATTCCTTTATAGCCAAAAGATCCAGTAGGAATTGCATGAAAAACACACAGCCAGGTTCACTAGCTGCAAAGACTTAACTGAAGGTTGCAAGGCTCTGAGTACAGTACTTTGCTTTTAATGACTGTTCACAGCACGACAACAAAGAGCACTTACTAACAACGGCAGATTTATAAAAGGAAGTAAAAGGATTCAAAGGGGAAGTTTGTTTAGGAAACAGGTAACACCTTTTGTAAGAGCTGCTTCAGTTGCTTCGGTTTATTTAATCACTACAGCAACAATCTCTTTGCAAAAACCTGAAGTACGATGCCCTACCCCATTTCCGAAACAGGATGGATATGTGTTGAAAATCACTTTGTAATTATGTTTGATTATTAAATAGAATGAACGCAATTATTCTTTAAAATCTATTATGGTTTCTTTGAATAATTAAACCACCTGACCATACAACATTTAAAGGCCCGTTGTGTGAGGATTACTCCCACATAGTAGTGCACTAAACGAAGGCAAATAACTGAGTAGTGCTCACTGGTGCTTCGCCGTTGACAACTAATGAAGTTGTGGAGAGTCACAAATGTGAAAACTTCAACATCTTGTACATGGAGTGTCCCATGAGGCTCAGAATTATCTATAATTATGTTTCACTATTGATGCCAATAAGTTACTAGCATGTCCACCTTGCATTTGGTACCATACTACTGCCAATAGTTAACATCATTGTGTGACAAATGATATTAAGTAAATTTTGAAACACAAGGGAAAAAAAACTCTTGGAAAATACAGCTGAAAGAGGCACGCAGTCACCGGCTGGCATGGCTTCTGTAGGAATAACAGCACCTGAAAACTGTTGCAATGGAGCTTCTCCACTGTAGGCTAACAAACAAATTAGCCGCCTCTGTCGTTTTATATAGCAAGTAACAGTAAATAATCCGACTTAAACAGAAGAATAAAGTAGTTGCTCGACTACCTGCCCTGTTTCTAACATAACGCCAAAATTACCTTCACTATTAGTCTGTCTCCCTCTTGAAATGTTTCCATCTGGTAAATGCTACACTGATGTAGACTTTTATGCTGGTTCTTTTTCTTTTCCTGGCTATTTTTTCCTCCCTATTGCGGGGCAGAAAGTATGGATGGTCCTGCATTTCAATGAAAAATGGCAAGTTAACTGATAAGGCTAACAAGTTTGTCCCCTTTTGGCTACCCTATGTAAAGATGCCAATGTAACATGGCATTCTGTTAGGTGTCCCGCCTCATATGTATTTATGAATAACTAATTCTAAGCTATGAGAACACTTTCGTTTGGATGCAGTTGTGATTAGACTTTGGTATACGTATTTATGAAAGCATTACTTGAATTTTGCTACTAAAAAGCCAAATGAGTTACACGCTGTATTTATAACAGAGGTTAAAAAATTCCTTTCATAGTGAGCTTAAATTTTTCAAAAAGCTTCATCCTATGAACACATTTTACTCAGCAAATCTCAATTGTGTTAGATGGAAGTGAACACTAAACATTAATGGCTTTTGGTTTTAAAAGATTATATGAGTAAACTATGCCAGTGAGTCAGCAGTGTATGAGAAGCTGTTTCACTTGACTACAATGCAACTGCAATTAAAGCTATTTATAACGGCTGTATTTTTCCGCCAGCATCTTAAAACAACATCTGTGAACATTTCCTTTTGCAAAAACCATGTATGCATTAAAATCATACATGATCACAAAACATCAGATTTTAGTTAGCATAGGGAGCAGTTAGAATAACAAGGATTTTACTTAGTCCGTGTAACTCTCTTCCAAGTAACAGCTGTGTGGAGGATTTTTTTTTTTTGTGAGGCAGCATAAAATGATGAATCAGCTCACTCTAGGAAGCACTGGTGTATTTCCTATTAATACATATCTGTATACACACACTGGCCACTCCATTAAGCACATCCCTCAAATTGCTTGTTAATACAAATACCTAATCAGCCAATTACATGGCAGCTACGAAATGCATTTAGGCATCATCATCAAAAAGGTTGGCTGAAAGCTGAGCTCAGCATAAGAATGAGAAATAAAGGGGATTAAAGTGGTTTTGAGTGTGGCGTAGTTGTTTTTTCCAGAAAGGTTGGTCTGAGTATTTCAGAAACTGCTCATCTACTGGGAGAAAAAAAAAAAAAAGGAGTGAGCAACAGTTGTCTAGGCAAAAATGCCTTGATGATGTCAGAGGTCAAAGAAAATGGAGAGACTGGTTAGGTGATTATAGAAAAGCTACAGTAAACCAAATAACCACTCTTTACAAGCTATGCAGAGAACCATCTGAACCCAGAACAAGAACAACCTTGTTTCAGATGGGCTAAAGCAGCAGAAGACTGGGTGCCATTCCTGCCAGATAAGAAGAGAAAACTGAGGTCACCAAAGTAGAGAAATCCAATTGCCTGGTTTGATGAATGGCTAATCAGCTGCAACATTCAGAGGGTAGGATCAGAGTTGTAACAACATGAAAACATGGATCCATCCTGCCTTGTATCAACAGCTCAGGTTAGTAGGTTAGCCTTGGGATGGGCAGTAAGTTGGTGTTCAAGGATATACACTTTGAAAAGAGTGCTCTATGGTTATTGGCATGTGGATGTGCAATAAACAGTAACAACTGGAAAAATTCCCCCGGTAAGTAGCATACTATGTAGGTCTAGTTAGGATTAAACAGCAAGGATCCATACATTAAACAGGTTATAATCATAGACCGTATTTGAAAGATGGACAGAGCCTCCGGTGGTAAAAAGTGAATGCGGAAGTGCATGAAACTGCAGTTCCCCCTTCGTCCACTAGGGGCCGGCTGCAAAACAGAACAAATCCCCATAGACTCCCATGTTAAAAAGACCAACTTCATGGCAGAAATAAACGTGTTTACAACCTGGTTCAAAAATCCATTTTCAGTTAATAGGTCAGGTTTACCTTCATGACAACTGTGGAGAGAGTAATTTTTTTTCTAACTCGCCCGTTTAAAAGTAATTTGATCTTGAAGTTCGGCGTATTTAGTGACGTGTCCTTTTGATTGACAGGTACCCAATCTCCCGTTTCAAGTAGAAGAACAGAACAACCACGGTTTTTAGCCAGTTAACAACGTGACTTAGCTTTAGCCCTCATACCTTCGTTAGCTGGTTAGCCCCTGTTATCTCCGGGTTAGCTCGGTTAGCTCTTAGCTACAGAAAGCTCGGAGTTTGCTCGATGTCAATCATCCACTGTGACGCTCACAGCCCCCTCTCAGCTCCACCTCTTTGCCCATATTTGTATTTTCCGGGCGAGACGACATGCATGCCTCTGCCAAGATGGCGATGGTAGGAACCGCCCACCGAGCTTTAATCCAGCTCTTCAGAAACCTATGGGTGACGTCACGGAGGCCCCGTCCATCTTTTTATGTACAGTCTATGGTTATTATGCACAACGCGGAGTCCAGCACACCATGCAGTGCATTATAAGCATCTGATCCACAGATCTGAGATGTTCAATCTACTTATACTGGGGTCTCATGCAGTAAACATTTATAACAAATATTTATTTCTGTTTTACAAAACTTGCTAAATATGCTTAAGTATATGAACTATTTTATGTTGGCCTTGATGTACCTTTTATGCCAACAACCGCTGTCAAGCTACAGCGTGTTTTTTGTCATTCACCTGTCAAAAGTCAGCTGGTCTGAATCAGCTGATTAATGCATTGCTGTGGTGACACCCGTAATGGATTGATATTACAGTAATTTAAATTGCCAAACTACATGTGCGTATATACAAAGATAATGCACGCAATGAGTCAAAAATTCATGCAGTTACACAAAAACTCTATATTTGTTCAGCATGAACTTGTGGTTCATTTCATTTACCTTGGAAGTTGACTAGTTGAGCTTGAATTGTCGCCACACCAGAAACATAATAGCAGAAAGTGTTTGCATTTAGTTCAGACACAAAATAGATATGCTAATGTCATAACAGGTTTACTTGACTTTCTAAGTTGGAAATCATACCTTAGGAAGCACTGTAGATGTTGTTCTATTTTCTTTTAAAAAAGAACCTGGTAATTATAATTTGCTCATTGAAACAAATGTCTAAATTTGCATTCGACAATGCTTATGTATAAGTAGCGGCTCAACGTTTAGGAAAATCTGATTTTGTCAGCTCTAAACGAAGCGAGCATGATTCTGACATTCTTCAGATGTTAGGAAATGATTTTATAGTAACCTAGACATGATATAAGCGCGCCATTATTATAGACTCTATTGTGAAGATTGTAAGTTGAACATCTACTGCTCTGGTTTTGCTCTCTATTTAATCCACTTCTTATGAGTCACATTTTTCTCTGGAAGTTTACTCAGTGAAATAAAAAAAACCCACCATTTTAATTGCAATTTACTGACACAAACTGGGACTGTTTATGATCTTTGGGCCATCTTGGCTTTGGAGTGGGTTGTGAGTTGGGGGTTCATTAAGTGCACTTTGAAGAGTGTCACATCATGTGGATGTGAAATCAATAGTAGCAGTAAGAGAGATTACCTCTGTGAGTACTTTGGAGGTTTCATGTGGCCACATGAGATTTAAAATAGTACCATTAAGGTATTCCACATGTATTCATCATGGACTTGTGGTGGATTAAATTGATCTTAGAAGTTTAAAGCCAGAGATGGAAACATCGACACACTGACCACCTTCCAGAATAACAAGCCAGAAAACCGGTCGGACTCATTCATTGACCAAATTATCAGATTTGAATACAGACAGCAACACTAAGCTCACAAATAGAAGCAGAACAGTAGCAAGTATGTTCATTTACCTTTATGAAACACAAAGTAGATGTGCAAAATTTATTACAGGTTTATTTGACTTCCTGAGTTTGAAGTCTCACTAAACTGAATTATTTAGTTTATTTCCAGATAAATAAGAGCTCCCCTTTTATTTTCATTTATTTGCTGATTAATTAACAAATTAATACTGATACAAAGTTATCATCAATGTGTTTCTCACTAGGTTAGAAAAGAACATGTAGCTCACGCTGGCCGTCTGAATATGAGTTAATGTGTTATGTAGTTTTTTTTTTTGTTTTTTTTTAAGTCTCCACATGTTGGGAAATAAAAATGTTATCCATGACTGAGTGTGGCCAGGACTCCATGGTCACATGACATTGGAGAGCATCCATGAGTGGAGAAGGTGGAGGAGGAAGTAGCTACAGCAGGGGGAGGGGGAAGTAGCTACAGCAGGGGGAGGGGGAAGCAGCAGCAGCAGCAGGGGGAGGGTGTAGTAATGGCTGTGGTATTTCCTCTCAGCGTCCAATCGCGAGCAGCTGCGTTGGTTTGTGTATTTCCAAACCAAACCCAACTGAACGGCCCTGGGCGGAGCTTCGGCTGCGGAAAGGAAGCGCGGCAGGCAGGGCGGGGACCTCCATACATCCTGTTTCACACACAGTTGAAACGTGGCCGGTAGTTTGAGAAGAGAGAGAGAGAAAAAAAAGAAAAGTTGGTGAGATAGTGCCTACCGGTCTCGAGATAATACACATACAGTTTATCTTCCGCGAGACGTAGTTAGCCTAACCGTGAAAGCGAGAGACAGTTGTCGTTTGTTTCTGTTATTTCTTCAGATTTCTATTTAATCACGTTTATGTTGGTGTAATCTACATTACTTCAATTCAAAAGTGATACAATTAATCGGCTGAAGTTTAGCTTTGATATCCGACTGGCGCTTTTTAGGACTGGTATTATAGTAGACATGGAGAACCAGACTAGCAGTTCGGACAAGAGTCCCTCCTTTGAGAAGACCTGGGGAAGCTCCACCAGCAGCGGCTACAGCAGCGAGGAAGACTCCAACTCCGAGTTCGAGCAGTACTTCACCGCCCGGACATCTTTCTTTCCCAAAAATAGAAAAGCTCCCAGCACTGATAGTTCAAAGAAGGTGAGCAGGATAGAAAAATATTTGTATAAAATTTCCTACATTTGGTATAAAAAGGGAAGTGAGCCTATGTGTGCGGCTGAGGGAGCGGTGCTCTCGCGTCGTTTCGTTTTCATTTCTCTTACTGTCATCTTATTTTTGTTAAACTTGACGCCTTAATCCAGATGAATAAATACAGGGTTGTACACTTGTGCCAGCTACTCTGAAGCTGCTTTTGGGAAGCTTCTGTTCAGGGGCCCCAGCAAACACGACGCTTGCCAAACCAGATCCCAGTTTCAGAGGTGGAGTTCTAGTTCATCCAGTTTAATTTTTATTCATTTAATTTTTTATTAACAAAGATTAATAAAGTTGTGCATCAACTCAGATGAATGCAGATAGTTGTGATGGCCTGTTCACACATACATGTCTTGTTGTAATTTCTCAACCCAAACGTCATGTTTTTGCTATGCACACTTCTCAAGTTTCCAGTCCTGCACCCACCATTCAGGTTTTTGACACTAATTTCTCAAGAACGGATGACTCACGGGATGTTTTGGGTTTGTCCATTTTCTTATCTTTTAGTCACCCAAACCCACAGGAGTTTCAGGTTTCTTTACAGAGCATCATATGCTGTTTACTGTAATAACACCTTTGGTCACCCTCTGTTTCCATGAAGAAGTCCCTTTCAGTTTTATGTTGATGGCACACCCTACGCATATTTCTTTGTGACATCCATATGTGGGCATACAGAGCCCAAGTTGTTCTGCATGTTCCTCAACCATTTTCGACAGCTTCACTTCACACGCTCGTATTGATTCATTGACTCATTAAAAACAGCACATCTGCTATTCAGTCTGTCCATATATCAGGTTTATTGATCTTCCTCTGTTTGATGTTCTTTAATATGCTGTGCAGTTGTATTCATACTTGCCATTTTAATTTCCCTCTAATTCGGCCGTTCATTTGGAAAAATCTGCCTGCCAGTGTTGATTGCATGTAAATGACTTTCTCGATATTTGGACTCTAGATACTCTCAGCTTCTTCTATTTGTAACTAGCTGACGTATAGAATGATAAATATATGCTGGGTCGTAATTAAACTGTTAGAGACAGAAAAGGCGCAAATGAATCAAATGGTTACCCAGAGGCCAAACACGCATGATTGAAAAATGACTGTGGGGCTGCGGTTGATGAGGCTGCTGACTTCACAGGATGTGCCTGTTAAACAAGGGATAGCTTTGTCTCTTCCACTTGCGTGTCTCAAGGGGGGGGCTATTTTTACATGAATACCAAACAGAGGAATGCAATGCAGAGCCGTTGGCTGTAGTCATTGCTAACAGCTGCAAGTTGCACAAACCCCACTCCCTTCCTCATTTTCTCTCCTCCCTTTAGCCCTCCTGGAATCAGAGCAGCTGAAAATGATTGGACAGAGCTGACATCATCGTGTTTGCCTTTACTAATTCTCAGGAAGTTGAGTCTGATGCAACCGGTGCTCACCATTATAAGTAATAGAGCGAAACACAAAGTTAGTTGATAATCTGTTTACTTAACCAAACAGATTTGTTCAAAGTTATTTTTTAAAGTTCCATAGCTTTAGCTAACTAAACATTAGCTTGATATCATGATGTCTTGGTTATTGAAAAAAAACATTTAAAACTTAGTGAAATATTTCACAATAAGCAATTTTCACATAACAGTTCCAACCTGAAAGTCACTGATAATCTGCTTTTACATAAGTTGCTTTATTACTGATGTAGATGCTGTGATGTTGCGCTTTAGTGGAAAACACTGACACCTGCTGCTGTAACAGTGTAACTCTTCACCGTCTCCTCCAGGATGAACAAACTGAATGGGGAAAGCAGGACTTGACAACTGCGGACATTCAGCAGAAAGTGAAGGAGTACAATGCTCAGATCAACAGCAATCTGTTCATGAACATGGTGAGTCACAATTTTTATAGTATATCCATGCAACACTGCATGGTTTTACCTTTGTTTTTCTTGTCGTTTAATGTTTTCATTTTTCTTTGCAGAACAAGGATGGGTCCTATACTGGCTTTATAAAGGTGCAGTTCAAGCTGGCACGACCCGTGTCTGTTCCAACGCCAAAGACAGGTCAAGTTGTAGGAGGGAGGAAGTCCAGCGGGGTGAAGCGTCGCACCTCCTTCTACCTGCCAAAGGATGCATCCAAGCATTTGCACATAAGTTCTCGTACTTCTGCTCGTGAGGTCATCGAGGCTTTGTTGAAAAAGTTTACTGTTGTGGACAATCCTGGCAAGTTCGCACTATTTGAGCGCAGTGAGCGTCATGACCAAGGTATGTCTGTTTTCTTTTTATTATCTTCACATTTTATTTGTGGCTTTGTTATAGTTTTTCTTTTATAATTGTATATATGTCTTGAATTAAATGCATTAATAATGTCTTGCTCCTTCAGTTTATGTTCGCAAGCTTTCTGATGATGAACACCCCCTCTGTTTGCGTCTGTGTGCTGGGCCTAATGAGAAAGTCCTCAGTTTTGTGCTGAAAGAGAATGAAACTGGTGAAGTGAATGTGAGTACAAAGTAAACCTGTTATAAACAGATATTGTGTACCTTGAACTTAAAAAAAAAAATTCAGCTCCTCTCTTCCTCCTCATTTGCAGTGGCACGCTTTCTCCATGCCCGAGTTGAAGAATTTCTTGCGCATTCTGCAGCGCGAGGAAGAGGAACATGTGAAGCAAATAATACAACGCTATGCCTTGGCTCGCCGTAAGATGCAGGAGGCTCTGTCGGGCTCGACCCCTGGCTGAAAGGACTCTGCACTGAGGGTTCAACATGCATCTCCTGGCTGGATGATTATGACTGGTCATCGCTGCATGTATAGATCCCAGAGAATATACACCAGAAAGCATCTCTTTAATGATAAAGAGAGTGATCTAGGGCGCAAGACAATAAGAGAAAGAGCTAGCGCGAATGTGCGTGTGAAATGATGCGAGAGATGAGAAGTGCCTTACACCTGGAGAGTCTGATGTGCCTGAGAGAAGAGTGAGAGAATGAGTTGGGAGGAATGGAGACTGGCAGATGAGTCAGTGGTTGTACCCAGTTATGTCTTTACCTAACAGGTGGCATCTGATTATCCTGTACCTCAGCTGTATCACTTAAGCTTAAAATTATTCATGCCAAACATTTGAGTATTTCAGTAAATGAAACTTTCAATCATAAAGACTTACAAAGCTGCTCTTAAATATGCACTTTGTTATACTTTCAGTTTTTATTTCCAGATGACCAAAATCATGACTTGTCAGCAAAAACATTTGAGTTAATGTTCAAAGTATTTTTTTTCTTCCTCATAACAATTTACTATAAGTCCTGTTTCCATATTGTATTCGTAGTTGAAAGCTTAAGTCTAAGTTGATAAAAGGTATTTGGATTTTCACTTGACCCTGGCTCAGAAGTCTGCTATGTCCACTCTACACCCCTGATGGGTCCAACTCCACTTAACTGTCACTTTTGTGGGTATGACTGATGTACGGACATTTGTATGCAGTTATGAATGTCTGAGAGAACAGTGACAAAAGTCACTCTGGTTGACCAGAGTTTTGAATGAATATTACTATATTAACGTTTAACTGGAAGCTGCTTATCATTCCTTATCTTTGTTTTTCTGTCTTTGTTTCAACTTAATGTTTGTTTTTTTACTTTTACTATTTCTTCCTTCCTGCTTTAAGACTTGTACATACTCCGCAAGAACAAAAAAAAAATGTATTAGGTTTTGTCAAGGTTTTAAATAAAGTTAATTCTTGATAGACTTTTTAAAAAGCAGAAACTTTTACAGTTTTCTGCATTCACCACTCACATAAAATATTGTCATCAATTTGGTATGTCAAATCAATAAACTCATTTATTCATTAAGTTATTTTTGTGATTGTTTTGAACAAGCTCCAATTACTCCCAAATCATGGCTGCAAGAATAAGACTGGCATCAATCCCATTTTGCAGCTCAATGAGAGAACAAATGTTCTTGTGACAATGCACAGGCCTTTAGTCAATGGACATGTAGCAATATTACAAATATGGAAATCAGTATGTACACTCTATAGTAAAAAAAAATTTCAGTCACTGAAGTGTTTGTATTTTTTATTTTTTTTTACTATTCAGATATACTTTTTAATTAAAATACATTTTATTGATACATTTTGTGTTAATCTTTTAGGTCATGTTCCACTTTTAGGAAGCTGTTTAGAATTAAACCGTGTCACATTTGTTTATTTACATTCATTTATTTAAAATCTAGTAATGGAAAATATTTATTTTCGTTTGTAAATGTCTACATATGGTTTTACACAATAAGAGAAAACACTTTAAAACAACCTACGACAACATTTGTAATCCTTTGGTAAATTCCCCTTTTCCCCCAAAGAAATAGCGATCAGCTGATCTCTTCATCCTCGCGCGGACCAAAACAGCTATCGCTAGCTTAACAGCTGGTAGTAGAAGTTATGAATGGACATGTCGTTATAGTAGGACACAATAAGGTGGGATATTAAAGGTTGTTGTTTCTGGCTGTGTAGCAGTAGCGTCTTGTGTGCGAATAGCATTGACTGTATGTCAACATGTTTAAGGAGCACATTTAGCTTTTAGAGCTAACCTGCGTCAATGACCGAAGCTAACGTGCTAACTTACCTTCATGCTCAGGTACAGTTAGGGGATCGCCGCATGCATGCATGCTTACCGCTTGTTAAAAAGTCGACTTACTGACATATGTGGTTGATAGTATGGATAAAAGAAAAGGAAGCCATTATAACATGCTGATTTTGTGGTGAATCACTGCCTTCAAGACTTCGGGTTTTTTTGGGTTTTTTTTTTTTTTGTTTTCTTTTTTTGCTTGGCCCTTCTGGTTAGCAATCGGTTTAGCTAGCATTAAATATACTCCAGAAAATGTTGCACAGACGTCTCATTTTTGAAGTCATTTATTCATTCACACTGCTTATGGTTGTGTAATCATTTTTGAGAGTAGTATTTTTACATTAGTATATTTTAATTAACAAATACGTCCGTTCTTTATGCTTAAATGTCTCCTGAATTAAATCCACTATAGCACTTTGAGCCAACCTTTTATATACAGTCTGTGGATCCAACTAGTCCACAGTCACTAAATTGTGCTTTACACCTGGTTTAACCACCAGCCAGGCACTAACTCTGATTGGGGGCATTGTTCTCTGTGTTTACTTTTCAGGTTCTGCCCTTGTGAGGAATTGAATGCTTTCAGGCCACCAAGAAGGCTGGAAGCTTTAATTCCCCATTAATTATGACTTGTCTCTGAGAATGGGTGGAAGTGGATCCAAAGCTAAAGGTGCCTGGCCTTTCTCAGGCAGTGGAGGCGATTCAGGCAATGATGGAAACGAACAGTCTGTGGCCCGCCTGAAAGGTTCAAGAAGTGCGACACCATTTGTCTTCACAAGGAGGAGGTAATTACTGCTTAACTGGAAATTGTAAAGGGCTTGACCACACAAAACACCTCTGAGGGAGAATATTATCCATTAAAGGTGTTTAAGGGACCTTAAGGGATAATATGTTTGCTTGTGTCTACTTCTGTATTTATTTATTTTTTTTAGCTGTGAACCCATCACCCAAGGCAATGGGTAAAATTGCTATATAATAAATTAAATGATTACTTGAATAAGATATGCAAGATATCCAGTGTTTAACAAGTAACTCATTCAAATTATGACAAAACACCCATAACAGAACAAAATGCATCACACATTAACTTGTCTGAATCTGACATAACTAAAAATATGCTTTAGTTGGCACACTAAACAGTAAAATTATGACCTAATATGTTTGGTTTTAAACTCACTTCCCAAGTTTGATGTTGACGTACTATTTTGACAGCTCTTTGTACTATGATGAGGATGGTGACCTTGCCCATGAATTCTACGAGGAGACAGTGGTAACAAAAAATGGCAGGAAAAAGTCCAAGTTGAAAAGGATCCAGAAAAACCTGATTCCGCAGGTGAGCAGGGAACACAGTGTGGTTATGATGCTTTATGCTTTATCAGAACCCTGTGAATATGAAATTTTTCTATTCCCAGGGAATTGTGAAGCTCGACCACCCCTGCATCCATGTAGATTTCCCCATCATCCTTTGTGAGGTGTGAGAAGTTAAACAGGACTGATCTTTGATGATTATGCTGTTACAGCAACTTCTCAGAGCAAAGCCTCACTCCAATCAGAAGGATTGTGGTCAAGACTATAAAATATGGTCCTGAGGAGCAAAAGGGAAAACTCAAGTTGTCATAATAAACTGAGATTGTGACTGAAATGCTACGTTCGAGTTTCACTGTGTCGAAAAGTATTCTCTGAAACCACCCAAATGACATTCACAAAAGTAGTGATGGTAGAGGTTGTCTCCACTCCCCAGCTGATATGTATGCATTTATGGACTTCATGTCGTATTACTTGTATGATTTTCTTTTTTCAGGGAAAACCAATTACATCTTTAAGTGGTCCATGCCTTTAGGGGCATGTAGAGCATTAGACTATGTTTCTTTGTACATGTTCGTGTTTCTGTTTAATTGGGATGAAAGTGTGACTGAGAGATGGGTGGTAACAGGGTACTTAGTGTGGTGGATTGCAAAGTATATTGTAAATATAGTCATGCTCTGTATTGTCATGTCTTGAGTGTGGTTTGTTTACTAGTGCTAAAACCTGCGCTAGTAAAAATAATGTACTGTAAATAACTTCAGATTTTGTAGTTGGAAATACTTGAATAAATAGTGTATTGAGCCAAATCTCAAGTCAAATCCTTTAATATATCTGTTTCTATGCCATTAATATGCTGCTCCTGAGTTCCCAATCAAACACAATGTAATAATGCATTTTTCATTCTGTTTTACTCAGACTTGTAGCCTTTCAGTGCAGAAAAATGTATGGAAAATGTGATAAGGCTTGTTTTTCATGTACACAAGGAGGTAAGTTTTACTCATTTTACTAGATACATGAGCATCATGACTAAAGTTTTAATATTATGATAATAAGGGATCCATTTAAGTCATTTCTTTGAAAGACTTTTTTGTGTTATCAAAGATGAACCCTTTTGTACGGCAGCTCAAATTGTAAATATGAAATGTGCCCTCAGCTGCATTATGTAAACACTGTGTGTTGCAGCGCACTTATTTATTCTGTAATAATTATCATTAAATGAGTTTTAGTGTACATATTTTTTATTTATTTCACAAAGCTGATTAATTTGATCTTATCCACCCCATGAGGTGTGGCTTAGCTGAAAAGCTTTCCACAACTGAAACAGATGTGTGTCTTATAACTCCTCTTATAAACTCCCTTCTCCTTCTGAGGTGAACTGACGTATGAAGACTGCATTAAATCATACAGATTATGTGGGGTAACGTAACACAAATGTGGTCATGTAGGACAGCTGTAGGCATTAACCCAACTCCTTCAGTTTCCAATCTTCATAATTTCATTTTATTTCCGTCTTGCTGAGCTGTGTGCAAGGCAGTTGCGTGCAACTAAATCCAGTATTTTTTATTTATTTCCTTTTGATGATACACAGATTAAGATAATCTACAAATACTTTGACGTTCATATTATTTACAAAGATAAAGTATTTTGTCTCTAGATGGCAGCAGAAAGCTGTACCATAAACAGGGTCTGGCATGACTTTGTGTGGTGTTGTGGTAATTATTTTGTCACCACATTTATCCTTTTTCTTCTCTTTTTTCTAATTCTTATTCTGGGAAGTCAGACTTCAAAAGTTAAAAGATAATAAAAGATGCATACTAATGTAAAGAGTCAGATTGAAGTTGTGAACAGCGGTTGTTGTTGCCAGATGGCACAATATCAAACTTGAATGTAAACATATCTCAGATTGTGAACCGCGAGTTCCCACAATAAATGGGCAGGGCTTCCTTCGCAGGCCCTCTCTGGGGTCTGTAATTCTGTGGAATGTGGTGCGTTTCTTTGGGCCAGAGGTCAGACACTTTGATGTGTTTTTCCTCAACCGGTGTTTGAAGTTTTGCCAAAAGTTTGGTCTGTATTAAAAGGATGAGCTATAAAAATGTATGAGCCTCTTAAATGTGACAGTGTGAAGCACCATTTTGGTCGGTGGAATGCGTTCCCTGATGCATACAATGTGTTTAAAGAGGAAAACATGCCCATGTGAAAGTGTTTGAGAGACACAATCATCCTGAGTTATCAGCAGCCTTGAAAAAGTACTAAAACATGCTTTGAATTATAAACAGACTATTGTTTTCTCTTGAGTCTGTGAGCTGCAATGGTTAAAAGTAAAAGAGCAGTCTTCTGAGTCCTTATGGGTTATAATTTACCATCAGTACAAGTGATCAAACAGCACATCGGACTGATAAGAGTACAGAAAAAACATTTCTTAGAAGATGGGTAGAAATGGTCTAAATAAAAATTCAATTGTTCCAGTCAAAACTCTTTGAGAATACCCAGAGGCACCATGACTTTGGCATGATTTATTAGGTGGTTAGGACAAAAAGTAACGGTGGCAGGGTGTGTTTCCAGTTCCTCTCCTATTGTTTTCACTTCCTGACAATCCTTGACTCCTACTGATGTAACGTTCAGGAGGTTAAAGGGAAGAAGAGACTAGAAGGAAACCGAACCATGGTTTCATTCCCTTCCCTCCTACTCTGTTCACATGGGTTGCTCGTGCTCTGGATTTTCCTTAAACACTTTGCAGAGAAAAAGAAGAGCAGGAAACTGATGACATGGTGAGGTGAGTCAGCAATGCTCAGAGGATAAACTAGCTCTGACACAGGAAAATAGCATATTTCCAGGCCCCACCTCATCCCAGTCATGTGCTCAGATGTCTCTGCCTGCATGTTTCTGCAGAGGCAGTTCACTTCTGGCTAACGACTGGAACAATCATTTTATTTGAGAAGACAGAAGCACCTCTTGCAATCTTTCACTTTCAGATTTATTACTTTCTTCAAACAGTGAAGTCCTGGTTTATTTATTTAGGCAAACATTGTGTCCGTGCAAATTTCTCCTCTCTTCATTCCAATATCTGCTGAAGTTGGCAAAATGACAGCATGTGGTACTTGACTACTTCAATGAGTCATTGCCAGTGGCTGTCATCACATGCCTACAGGCAGTGGTGACATCTGCATACCAGATGCCCTGAATGCCCACGTCTGAAGTGTGCTTAGTGGAAAAAAACATTAAAATCCTTTGAAAAAGTGCTTGAATGAAACCAAAAGACCTGTTTTTTCCCCCTCTTTTAATTATAAAGGATCCTGATTTGTAAAAATACTTATTCATTTTTGTTTTTTGACTGATCTAGGTTATGGATAAGCATTGTAGTGCTGTTGTTAGAAGTGCAATTATATATTAAAAGCTGGTTAGGTGGTTCTTTTCTTAATGAGTTACTCTATTTTCTTCTCTCCAGTATTAAGCTGATTTTACAAGTAAAAATCACATTTTCATAAGATAATATGATGCTTTTGTAAAAAGTCTTTGATATATTAAAATAATATATACAATTTATTTACCCAGCATCATAATGGTCATATGTTCATACATCAACATTATTCTACTAAACCCAAAAGACTTTTCACATGTTTAGTTCGAGGAAAATTATTTTATGCTACGTTTTAGAAAAATATAGTTAAATGCAAAGCCTACAGTATACTTGTGAATAAGTACTTTTTTGGTGTTTCTACCGCCTTTACTTTAAGATTTTTTAAATAGCCCACGTGTTGCAAGTCCGTTTTTACTATTCAATGTATTATTGGCTTAAGTAATTTATTCATGCAAAATGGACACGATTTAAATAACTACAGTCACATAAATGTAACCCTCCTTTGAAAGAACAATATTACTCAGCAAGATGTCAGGAAGAAAAGGTCCAGCAGTTTTGAGGATGATTGTTTTTTTTTTGTTTTGGTTTTTAAAATTCCTATTGTTCATGTGATGGCTTTGAAAACCAATTTTTTCTGTCTTTTTCTTTTGTTTATTGAGCAATGGGGAGCATATAATCTGCTGAAGTTACAACAATGTTGGTCATTCAATTTTAAATGAGATTTAAATAGCTGCTGTTTCCTGCTGTTACTGTTGGGGCAAAGTGGGTACAAAACAGAATTTACATGGCATAGAAATCTGAATCTTTAAAGACAAATTGTTTCAAAGTATAATGTGGGCCTCCCCAGGGGAACTCTAAGCCGTTTGAGGGGAAGGCCAAAAAGTGGACATGAGGAAATATCATATTAGGTATTGAAAATAGCTCAATGTTTGCAATATGATTCAAAAGCTCTAAAACAGTAGTTCTGAGGGTTTTTTTTTTGTGGTTTTTTTTTAACCGTTTTTCACAATAAGAAACCAATAAAGATAAGATAAAGAAAAGAAATGATCTTATTTATTCCCACATAAGAAATATAAGCATTTAAATACCCAAAGAACAAAATATCTAAATATAAAATACACAAAATATACACAAATAAACTTTAGATATAAGGTTTCAGATAAACTCCAGTTGATAAAGCACCTTATATACAAGGTTAATGTTCACATACACATCTGTAAATGCAATAGAAACATGGTGTGTGGGTGTTTCTGTAGGATACTAAACAGTAATCATGTTTCTGTAGGCATCCATGAATCCATGAACATATGCTCCTGATATTCAGCTGTCCAACAGTTTCACCTACTTTATATTAAGGTCACATAATATATGAACTTAAATCAGTTGAAGTACAGATGAGAGGTCATTAAAAGGCATAACTTATTTTTGGGATAAGGCACACTGGCCTGCCGTGACCTAGTGTGGGTCTTGACATTACTCCTGTATCATTTTCACCGTGCTGCCGTGGGCGAACTTACTGGAATGACCCATTCCGCGCTGAAGCGGGAAACTATGGTAACGATGTTCGAAAAGAAAAGACTCACCAAATAATAACAGATTACATTTCTTTCATTTAACACTTGAAGCCGTGGAAAAGAAATGGGGGTTACACAGAGGATACACGTCGCTTTGACGGCCTGGAGTCGCTGACAGAGTTTTTAGGATGTCCGGTGAGTTCCGTCGGTCCTCCCCCCTCAGTTTTCCATCCTGAATGGAACATCCTGAAAGTTTGGCACTCAGATTTGCTACTGACAACATTGCTGGGGGTAAGTTCACTTCTCCCCTCAGAGCTGACTGTGGGAGGACCCGGAGCCGAGCTATTACCAAACGACAGAGTTAAACATGCTTTTGTAAGTTTTATCCAGTCGTCATTTTCCCACAATAAAGCATTATTTGTTGTGAGGAAACGCCACAACGCGGGTGAAGTTGCTGGCTTTATATTTTCTTCTTTTGGGAATGCTTCCTAAGTCTGCAAATAAAGGTAAGTTAATCCGTCTGTATGGAAACTAAAATCTCCCAACTTTGTCTTTACTTCTATATTTGTTCACATATTAATGTATACATTAAAACTAAATTGTATTTAAACACATCAGAATCAATTCAATGCTTAATCCCCAGCTGTGAACCCGAGGATGCTTCTCATAATAGCTGCTGTTTATTTTCATTTTAATTGTTTTTATTTTAGTAATGTTACACGTGTGCATCGCTATTGAAATGTATTCATTTGTCAATACACGAAGCTTTTAGATTATTTCTTTATAAATAAAACAGTAAAAGTAAACAGAAAACCTAAATGTTTTGCTCATGCATGTATGAGGCTTAACATTATAAAAATGCATGATTTACATAGCCTTAAAAGCTGTTATTAGAGTAATTGTTATGTTTCATGCTGTGTAGAAAGCTGCGACAGACTGATTGCTTTTCATTTCTTTCAATCCTGTGAATGCACTTCACGGACTGTGAATTTCTACTTCTCAGAAAAACTTCATTTTAATCTCCTCTCTTCCCTGTAGGGCAGAGAGTGACAGTCTTTTCTGTCAATCGACATCTGAAGACATGCTGTACTGGACTCTCTTTGACTGGAGAGTACTGCTGCTGATTGTTCTGCTGTGGGACAACCTCTGCGCTTTGGGGGTGAAGCCCACGAGATGGCCACTATATTCCCAAAAGCCTCTGCTGCTTGCTTGGAACATCCCGACACAGGAATGTGGTCCGAGGCATGGTGTCTCTTTTCAACTGGACCAGTTCGAGATTGTGGCCTCACCAAATGAAGGCTTTGTCAAACAGAATCTGACTATGTTTTACAAGGACCGCTTGGGTTTGTACCCCTACATTGAGCCAGATGAAACATCATTGAATGGGGGGCTGCCACAGGTAGCTAGTCTTACACGGCATCAAGAAAAAATGTTGGAAGGTGTTGAGAAGTACATACGTGACCGACAAGCCGTAGGTTTAGCAGTTATTGACTGGGAGGAGTGGCGTCCCCTCTGGATACGTAACTGGGGAACCAAAGATGTCTACCGCAAACATTCTCGGGAGTTGGTACGCCAGAAGAACCAAATGTGGCCTCCAGAACAGGTGGCAAAAGTGGCCCAGCAGGAGTTCGAGATGTCTGCTAAAAAGTTCATGCTGGAGACACTGAGGCACGCCAAACACCTGAGGCCGAACCAGCTTTGGGGGTTCTACCTGTTTCCTGACTGCTACAACCATGACTACATGCGTTCCCTGGATAGCTACACAGGTCGCTGTCCTGATGTGGAGGTGGTGCGCAACAATCAGTTGGAGTGGCTGTGGACTGAGAGCACTGCTCTCTTCCCCTCCATCTACATGGGCACCAAGCTGCGTTCCTCACCATTTGGACGCCAGTTTGTACGATACCGGGTAGAGGAGGGGATGCGTTTGGCTTCATCAGGCGATGGGTTGGCACGTCCGGTTTTTGTGTACACCCAGCCCACCTACACCAACTCCCTAATGCAGCTGACAGAGGTGACTCTGCCTTTAGAAACACGGGCGATACCACGTTTGGTCCTTTTTTCTGAATCTTTTTTTCCTGCTTTGTTTTTACCAGCGTGATGAAGGACAAATTGACAAATGTGCTTTTGTTTATCTCCACATGCACTATACATTTTTTTCTCAAACAAACAGTTCTCAATCACTGTGTAGCTCACTCTCTCATCCATATCAGCGCATGCTACGTGGCTATAGCTTTGTACTTTTCCTTATCGGTAGTCGCAGTCTTTTCCTGTTCTGGTAGCAGTCGGGCTCTAATACCTTTCATTGGTATGGAGTTAACAGGATGGGAGTAGGTCAAGTTGAAAATATTGCTAATCACCCTAAAGACTGTTTACATAAGGGAGAATTAACAGACAAGAGTTGACGTTGTGCTTAACATACAGCAGCTGATGATTTATCAACAGGTTGACCTATTTCACAGTTTAGTAAAGGGGTATTTTTTGTTTGTTTGAGCTGTGAATGTAACATTTAAAACATCTTTTACAGACTGATCTTGTGTCCAGCATCGGGGAGAGTGTGGCTTTGGGAGCAGCTGGGATTATCCTGTGGGGAGATGCAGCATATGCAACTAACAGAGTAAGCACCCACAGTCTAATTATGGAAACAAACTCATCAGTCACTCAGACATGTCTTACAAGTGTGCTTTTTTTTTTTTTTTTTTTTTTAAATTTAAACCACAAGCGTTATCATCTTGAGTTTTAACCTCCTTTCCTTGCCTCACATGTAAAGTCATTTGACACTCAGGGCTCCAGTTTAGTTAATGATTTAATTTAAGTCACATGTTTTTCAGATACACAGAAGATATTTGTCTGAATGCCTTTTTAAGTCTTATCTCAGCTGATTGGTACTTTTGTATTTTCTGGCAGTAGAAGGCAGCATAGGAGAATAACCACTACTTAAATAGTAAAGAAAAATATCAAGATTTTAGCAAACAAAAAGTGTGTAGTGTGTAGTAGTCTGGTTCTGCAGAACTCCAATTCTCTGACAGATTATAGGATATATTTCCCCAGGATATTCTTATTTTACTGTGTTCAGGACTCTTTCTGCTGCAGCCTTTGTCCACTGGATGGGTTGATCAGTCAATAACTATGTGCACAAATGTGGACTATGAAAATGTAGGGATCAGTTTAAAATGCTGTGTACCACTCGGTGTGTTCAGTGCACATCTGAGCTCATTCAGCAGGGCTTTTATGTAAAATCCAGAGATGCACCACCTCCCTGCAGGATTGTGCTAAGGGGGCAGGCTGAGGTATGAATGTGTTTGCTTGTTCTTTAAAATGCAACCACTATGAATCACAAATAAATAACTTTTATTTCTTAGATTTACTACTTTGGTTTTTTTCCACCGGTGCAGCCAGTCATTTGCTTTCCTCACCTCTCTTTGGCTTGCTAAGATGCAGATAGGAAGAGTTAAGTGTGAAAACTATTCTTAAAAAAATATCCAACATCTTGAAATTAGCATTGAAAGTTCATTCCTTGTTATGAAGAAGCAATTTTTACAGAAGTTGAAAAAAGTCAATGGAGAACAGAAAATATTCCTCCCATCCAGAGATGCATCTCTTTAAACAATACTCAGTGTTTTGCAGCAGTAACTGATGTGTATAATTTCTTACAAAGAGATGACTTTTACCTATTACATGCATAGTATATAGTAGTATATAGTATATAGTAGTACATAGTATATAATAATTAACATAACACGATCACCAGCCTAATACCGAGAAGAAACTGTTTGTGCCAACGAAGGAGCTCTGACCAGTCAGGGTGCAGACAAAGCACATCCAGGATGTCCTGGAGTGTTTGGTACCGGCACATAAGCAATAGACTTTGTAGGTGCTGTGGTTTGTGGGGTGGGGTCTTTGTTGATTGGACTTGCTTCCCACCGGAAAGGCTGGCACCTCGGGGGAATGCCGTTGCTATGCTGTGGGTGTTACTAGTTTGCAAAAATGTTTAGGTAGGTGGTAAATGTTGAAGTAACGTCCATGTGAATACCAGGATGTAAGCTTTCCCAGCAGGGCAGTGCATTGGGATGCTACATTATGGTTGATATGGCAGTGTAATGAAAACGTGCCACAGCATGCAACCATCTTCCAAACACATGCCTCTAAAAACACATTTTCACTATGTTAAAGCTCTGTGTTGGCTGGAAACATTTAAGAAAGCTGCTGTGGTGAACTAATGTACATGGACTTTCTGCTTTATCCACATTCATCTGTAGCACAAGTTGGATATGGTCAAAAATACTTAACTTAAACCTAAAACAGTCAGTCAAAACTGATCATTTGAGTCCTGAGCTTAAGACCCTGTAGTTCTCCCTGTCTTCGTGTCTCCCGCCTGCAGTAGTCTTTGTGTACTTAAAAGCTCAGTTATTGGTTCAGGAGCTGGTAGAAACTGTAGTTCAGGGTTCGCTGTGTGAGCAGTAAATTGTTTTCCTCTCCAGTGTTTGTGGGACTCAATTGCTTTGTCTGTAAACATGTTCTTTTTGATGGATGTTATTTCTGTGAAAATATGTCTTGTGCTTTTTTTTTCTCTTGAAACAGTACATGGGCCCCAACACATCCTAACTGAAATAAGATATTTTTAGAGTGTGGATCTTTAAAATGGTCAAAAGTCATGCTGTACATCAGGCTTCACTTTTTTTAAATCATATTATATAATAAATATAACCAAATATAGGAACATTTAACTGGATCTACATAAGTGGAATAGAGAGGTTTTATAGTAAGGTTAGCCAAGGCTCTAGACTGACTCTTTGTACTGGTTGAACTGGTGTTTTGAGTTCACCAGCAAAACATTAAGGACCACCCAAAATTTCATTTCAGTCATTATCCATTAACATTGATTGTTATTTAAAGGATTGTAAACACAAATAAGTATATGAATAATATTTATCTTTATTTGAAGCTTGAGTGTTGCTTGAATGTACAGAATGTTCTCAGCCTGTTGCAGCTTTTTTATTTTTTTACAGCTACGTTGCCACTTATGAACTTCTGGGAGAGAGTTGAGTGTGAGTGATGCCGCACAGACAGAGTCTGCAGGAGTCAAAGTTTAACCTCATTTAGTTTTTTCTTGTACATTTGGCTCAGGCACTGTGGAAAAACAGTAGCACATCCTCACCCACATATGAGCAAATTCCATGATATTCCACGTTTTACAGTGGATTTAGGTTTTATTGTAAAATTCTTCAATTCCATCCATGTTTCCTGCATCACGAAAACTGAAATAAACCATTTATGATGTCTAAAGCAGAAAAAAATTGAAGCTGGAATGATGATAAATGAAGAGCCATTTGAGAACTGGAAGATGCAGCCGAGCCAAAAAAGATGCCTTGAAAATGGTCAGAGATTCTGTCACTAATTTACAGGACGTTTAATGTGTCTGCATGTTAGTTTCAGACCAACACATAATACAGTGTACACCTATGGGTCAGCATCGAAGACCCTCTCCTCTGGGTTTTAACTTTTTTTTTTTTCTTTTTTAAAAAAAAAAAATTTATTAACTTGTCATTTTTCTCTACTTTGACAAGCAAAATGTTCGGTGCACCACTGTGATTAAAAAATTAAAATTGGTCATTCTGGCCAAGTTTGTGGTCACACTCTAAGGCTCTGTTTAGGCTTAATATTTCCAGATAAACTTTCTTTCCCAAACTGTTAAAAGCCTCAAGGCAAAATGTTGAATTGTAAAGAGGTAGTGGTAGAATTTATTTATATATAAAAGTATTAATTTTAAATGCTTTATTGAGTTTGGGGCTCTTTCATATCAGTGGAAAAGATTCTCTTTTACCGTCTAAATATCTTTTCTTTTATTACATTTGGCCCAGAAAGGTCATTTTAACAGTTTTAGTGATTAACACCCAAACAGTGAGTGCATTTCTTTTTCTCTTTCTTTTTTTATTTCCCTTGTAGACTACCTGCTCTGACCTGGATGTGTATCTGCGGGGCACGTTGGGTCAATACCTCCTCAACGTCTCCACGGCAGCAGAGCTGTGCAGCCGGACCTTGTGCGGTTCTCACGGCCGCTGTCTTCGAAAAGTTACAGACAGTGATGTTTACTTGCATCTGAACCCGCTCACACACAGCATCACAAGGCGAAGCGGCAGGCTGACGGTCACCGGTGAGCTCGGAGAAGCAGACAAGACTGGTTTTAATACACATTTTCAGTGCCAGTGCTACAGCGGGTTCCAAGGGGATGGCTGTGAGCAAGTAGACCCGCTACATCAAAAAGGCAGCGGCACTCAGGCCTGGGCATCAGCACTTCAGTGTGTGATCTCACTGTTTGTCTTTGTACTCCTCTGTTAATACACAACAAATACTGTAGACATAGCTGCAAATATGATAGCACAAGAGATTACACGGTTGTTTTGTTTTGTTTTTTTGTTTTTGCTGTACATTAAGGATGACTATAAGTGACATTTTAATAAGAAACACTGTGGAAACTGAAAACTTATTTGTTTATAACTTCTAAACATCAGAGGGCTTGCTGGAGGAGACCCTGTTTACATTTTTCTCTCAGGTTCCTCCTCAGCCTGCTACTGTCTCCCAAAGTGTCAAATTCCACGTTTCTCATGGACAAAATGCTTCTGTGGTAAATGTGATGAAAGAGTTGATAAGTTAATGTTATTGCTGTCGTAAAAATTAAAACGATGCACTTAAATCAGCTAACAGCACATGATATTTTAAGGGCCTAATACATAGATTTTTTGTCCCCAACATGAACTCTCTGATGTTTTTATGGAGGCAGTTGCTGTGTATTATTTATTTGAATGTGTTTTAGGTGTTTTGTATGAATTTTTGTTATTTTCTATTTCCAAGTCATGACTACTAGTTTTTTATTAAAACACTACGATTTCTCAAATTTTATCGAACATGTTTTTTTTTTTTGTTTGTTTTTGCAGCTATTTTGACTTTAAAAAAAGCTTATTAAAAAAAGCTAATTCTGAACTTTTTGTGTGTGGAACAAGTTCACTGCCACTCATATACAAACGATTGTTTTCTGATATTTGCCACACACCAAATAAACCTTACTTTGTGACCTTTTTGTAGTGTCATGTGAAGTTTCTACAGTGTACTGTAAGCATAACAGGAAGCAACGTTTAATTGTAGTTTTGGTAAATGACAGGTAAAATGCTTGTTAGCTGTTGAAAGTTAAGTTTTAGGAGGAAGCTTCTGTGGCTCACCCTTGGCCAGGGGAGTCAAAGCCTGCTGTTCTCAGGGAGGGACACTGGCTGCTGCCTCATACCCCCTTCCCCATATAATTATAGGGTGTTGCTAGCCAAGAGTTATTTTTTACTGCATTTAAGAGTTAAGCAATGCTTACATTAAAATTTGGACAGAGAAGAGTTCATTATGGCTTTGATTGATAGTCACTTAGAGGGAAACTTTGTTGCCTTTCCAAAAACTCCACAATAAACTATTTTTAGTCGTGTTTATGTGTTTATAATGAAACAAACAAAGCTGGACAGAGAATTCACAGTGATTGGGTAAGTTTAAACTTGCCTGTGACTTTAAATCTGCTGCACTTCATTTGCATGTACCTTCTCATTGGTTGGCTGAAATCCTCTGAGCACATGAGAGCAGTTCTGGTTTTTTTTGTTACTTCCTTTTTTTCCACTTTTTCACTCACATCATGAGACTTATGTTTCCGTGACAAAACCACAAACAAAAAATCCTATGCACTTAAAAACAGGTAAGTGGGTGTTTATGTGAATCATTTAGCTTTATTTAAAACTGTAATAACACTTTATTTAACACTGAAAAAGTTTTTTGGCAGATTGTTTTATGTAGTGGAGCTCCACACATCTGGAAATAAGGCTATTAAAAGTTAAAGCAATTTATAGGGTTAACAGTTTCAAAATGGGCTTAATGGCAATAATGAAAACTAAAAAATGGCAGATTGTTTAATCTAGTGGAGCTCTACACATCTGGAAGTAAGACTATTAAAAGTAAAAGCAGTGTATATGATCAGAGTTTTAAAATGTGCTTAATGAAGAAAATGAAACTTAAAAATGTTTTCCAGTCTTGACTCAAAAGTTAAAACATTAAAAGAAATAAAACAAAGCACTTCTGCAATTTCCTCTTGAGATGTCACAACACATATGAGTTGCACTAACACTGTCTTCTTCATCAGAGCAAGAATGTGGTCCGCTCCTTCTGAGGCGTTGCTGCTTTTCAATCTGATCAGCCTCATTTCTGGGCTGCAGGTTTCATCGCCTTTCTCCCAGATGCCTTTCATCTCAGTCTGGAACGCTCCAACGGCCAACTGCCTCTCCCAGTATGGTGTGGACCTTGACCTCGGGATGTTTAGCATTGTCCAAAACCAGAACCAAACCTTTATGGGTGGCAACATTACCATCTTTTATGCTGAGAAGCTTGGTTTGTATCCAAGGTACTCCATCCAGGGGGAGGCGATCAATGGTGGAGTTCCACAGAACAGCAGCCTGCAAGAACATCTCAGAATTGCTCGTGAAGACATCTGCTATTACATCCCTGACTGGGATTTCCAGGGCCTGGCTGTGGTCGATTGGGAGAGTTGGAGACCTTTATGGGAGAGAAACTGGGATAGTAAGCAGGTGTACTGGGAGGGTTCAAAAGCACTGGTGAAGTCCATGCATCCAGACTGGAGCCCTGCACAGATAGAAGCTGCAGCACAGGTGGAGTTTGAGAAAGCTGGGAGGAAGTTCATGGAGGAAACTATAAAACTGGGGCAAGAGATGAGGCCAAATGGTTTGTGGGGTTATTATGGTTTTCCCAACTGCTACAACTACTACAATGACAAAAGCAAAAACTACACAGGGGAGTGTCCGCCTGTCGAGCTGCAGAGGAACGACGAGCTCTTCTGGCTTTGGAACGCCTCCACTGCTTTGTATCCTGACATCTACCTCAGCCTGGAGCTGCGAGGCCTCGGCAGAGAGGTGCTCCTCTACACTCACCACCGCATCCTGGAGGCTGTGAGGGCTGCATCTAAGGTCACCCCGTCAGAACTTCCCTTGTTTCCCTACGCGCGCATTGTTTACACCTACACGTTGGATTTCCTCTCAGAGGCGAGTGGAAGCTCATCTTAAATGAAGGCATTTTGAGATGTCCAGATCTGGTGTGGATAACTAGCTTTTACCTTGTCACCCTGCAGGAACACCTGGTCTACACTATTGGAGAAAGTGCTGCCTTAGGATCTGCAGGGGTCGTGCTTTGGGGTGACCACACTTTTTCCAAATCTCAGGTACAATAAAGACCCTGCCATAGTAACTAATTATAAGTATCGTTGAAATACTGATACTTTACTATGAAATGCTAAAATATTTTACAAAATATTTTGGATGAAAGTTTTGCCAGATTTGTGCTGGAAAATCCTGTTAATTGGCACCTTGCTGTGTTTACTTTTGTTCCTAAAACAAGAAATTAGATAAAAACTGATCCCTACAGGTAAAGATTATCATGCAAGTAAGTTTAATTGAAAAAAAAAAAACCCCATTAACGACTAAACAAACAAATTCTGCTACATCTGAGAGGATTCAACTTTACAAACATTTGCAAACAAATCTATATAAACCTGCAGTCTACAGATGCTACAATGAAAAGTGCATGGGTTCATTCTGACACACAAAAGGGACCAGTTTCTTGCACAGCTGGTTGCTGTGGTTTTAGGTAACATTACTCAAGGAGGATTTGTTTGAGTTTATTTTTAGCTGCAGATAAAATATTAATGGTGCAAGTGTGTTTAGGCTGAGTCAAATGAACACAGTGTGAGCTCATGGTGATGAAACACCGACCGTGTGGCTCATAGTTGTGTCTTTTTGGTTGTTTTAAGAGAATAGCAGCGTGAACAGATTTAACTGCTGGTTTTCAGGTGATGTAACATGATGCTTGTTACTGATTATCTGTATTTTTTCAGGCTACGTGCGAGGCAGTTAAATCCTACATCGATGACATCCTGGGTTCCTACCTGGTCAATGTGACATCGGCTGCTGCCCTCTGCAGCCAGACGTTGTGTTCCTCTCAGGGACGATGCCAGAGGAAGAACTTTAAATCCAATTCCTACCTCCACCTTGACCCCGCAGCATGGAAGGTGTTGACTGAGGAGAAATCGGAAGGAGGGAGGAATTACAAGGTTGTCGGACAGATGGGAGCACATCATGTGCAGCTAATGAAGTCTGAGTTTCAGTGCAGGTGCTACCCTGGGTGGACTGGTGAGAACTGCTCCAAGCCAACTCAAAAATGAGATTTCTTTTTTCCTGTTCCAGTTGGGGGGGGGGGGTCCCTGGCTTTCCAGCAAATGTGGTCTGCTGTTAATGGAAAATTTCAAACCTTTTAGAAATGTGATTTATTCATGACATGATGTTTTTATATTTCTTTTTCTTGATTTGTGCAATTTTTAGGAATAAATCTCGAGTCTCCCATGTTTGTCGATCAGTTGCTGTCAGTAGAGCGAAGAAAATTGTGACAAAGAATGTACTGTTGAAAGATGGAAAACATGTAAAATCTTTTTATTTTTGCACGACGCTCAAATCATGTTGTATTCAAAGGCAAATGGGAATTCAGATGTTTCTGATTCCTGGCTAGGAAAGATCATACAAGCACATTTGTTCTTTCTAAAAAAAAAAAAAAAAAAAGCAAGACAAACATAAAACAGCAATGTTTGGTTTTTTTTTTAAATTTTAAAAAAAAATTTTAAATCATTTTTAATGCTGAACATGCTGAGGTAAAAAAAAAAGATGTATTTTGGAGGCACATCAAACAACACGGCTTTAAACTGTCAAAACATCTCATGAGTGTTTTGCACTTTATCCATTTAGCTCACCACCGCAGAAGGAGGCAATGATATCACGTCTGCTTAAGGGGAAAATCATCTCTGCCGTCACCTTTGATCCAAGTAAAAATCATGAAGCAACTGGTAGGCAAATGTAATATGAAACTGAACACACCCTCTTTAGTAATGAAAGAGATCTTCCGTCCAGATGCTGAAAAATCACTTCAAAGGTTTTAGCTTTAATTTGGAGAGGAGGTGCGAGTTTGATGCTTATTCACTCACTCGGCATTTATCTTTCTTAATTAATAGAATAGTAGCAGCACATACAGATGGAGATACTATGGTGTAACTGAGGAGGGAAGACAGGAAGAGAGAGAGTGATGACTTAAATAATAACTTTACACGTCAATGGGGAGATTTTTGGAGAGCAGCACCAGACTACAAATAAGTGTTCAAAGCAGAGTATAGCTTTAATCTCAGTTATTTCTGCTCAAGGATTTTAATGCTATAATGGAATCAGTCTTTTTCTCTCTTCCTCTATTTTTAAACAACACATTTTGACTCATCATAGCCAGAAATTGACAGGCAGCACCACTACGGAGATCCTGGATTTGCTCACCCAAACATAATACAGCTTTATTTAATGCTATTAAAGATGCCTGTGTTCCTCCCAGTTTGGTGCATCAAAATGTCAGCTGTGTAAAAGTAAAATGATAACATTACACTTCAGGAATTCCAGTATTCATGTAATAGAATCACACTGCAACACATTTAGAAAACCATGAGTACAGCATGAACATTTTAGGTTAGTTACACTTGCACTCACAGTTTTATAAAAGAAATATCTGCTCAGGTGTATTAGACAGTTACAAATATAAGTTCTTTGGGCTATTAGGGTTTTTATCATACAGTCAACAAAATATACAATGAAATATTACTTATAGGTCATTATAAGATTACTTGACACTGTCTTTATTTTAATGAGTTTAAAGCCCGATCACTGGCTTGCTGTTATGTTTTATAACACAAGTTTGACTGATTCTGATCAGCAGCAGCTCATATCAGTAGAAACTGCACAAGAAAACTGATTACATATTAACAACAATAAGCAGTAAATGTATGATTTATTTGTATATATAAACTACAAACAAATACAAAACCAAAAAAAAAAAAGAAAAACAAGATGTATTTGATAACACTATATTCATTCGGAGCTGTTTGTAATTGTTTTGGAAAATAGATTATTAAATCAATACGTTTTTTCTTATTTTTATTTATGTATGTATTACCAGGAGGTGGTGCTGTGGGACAGCAAACTAGAAGACATGAATCAAGGTCACAGCACTGGGTCCTCTATATAGCAATATCTATACATCTATATATATATATATCTATATATCTGCATATACATATATACATATACATATATATACATATACATATATATATATATATATATATATATATATATATATATATATATATATATATATATATATATATATATATACATATGTGTATATATATATATATACATATGTGTATATATATATATATATACATATGTGTATATACATATATGTGTGTATATATATATATGTGTGTATATATATATATGTGTATATATATATATATATATATATATATATATATATATATATATATATATATATATACACATATATATATATACACACATATATATATATATACACACACATATATATATATATACACACATATGTATATATATATATATATATATATACACATATGTATATATATATATATACATACACATATGTATATATATATATATGTATATATATATATATATATATATATATATATATATATATATATATATATATATATATATATATATATATATATATATATATATATATATATATATATATATATATATGTGTGTGTGTATAAAGTTTGCACAGAATCAAAGAATGCATAGGGTGACCTTGATTGATTTAGAAGTAGCATGTATAATGTTTTCTTATCTGATAACCACTACTGCTCCACACTGGTGTCGCTGATAGTAATTTCCCTGTTCTTTCCCCTGAGGCTGAGCAGACTGGAAGAAGCGACTCCCAAAAGGCCCCCACTGTTTCTTGCTTCCTTCTTTATCTGAACTGGTAGAATTGTGAGGAAATAAGGACGAGATGGAGCCTCCCCCCAAAAGCAGTGGTGACACATACAGCCTGAGCTTTTTTTTTTTTTTAGATAATTTTTGTTATTGTGCAGCAGTTTCCTGAGCAAGTCAAATTGCTCTACTTGTTCTCAGAGATTAGGGACAAATGTTTACCTGTGGCTGCTTGAAAAAGGCAGGAAAATATACAAAAACCTTAAGCTACTCCTACTGTCCTAATGCAGTGGAGATTACAGCTTAAATATTACTATTTTAGTTTTGAAAGCTTATTTCATTCAAGTTTGTTTGTCATTCAGTGTAAAAAAAAAAACAAAAAGCAAAAGATATTCCAAAACACAATGTTATAGCCAAAGTTAAATGAATACCATGACACTTTTAAATTCATAAAGAAAATTATTTCTATACATTGTCAGTATCACTTTATAAGTTTATCATGAACCTGAGAATTACCTCTGCACGTTCACAGAAGCCATTTTGAGCTGTTGATCTTCTCAGAGTGGTCATCTCCTTTTCATCCAGCCCCTGCCAGATCTGGCAGGTCCTTTATTTCTCTATCCCTTCATCTCTGCATTTCTTCATTTTGGCGTCTCGCTCTGTCACCCCCCTCCATGGTCACGTCTCTCCCTTTTCTCGGCTGCTCGGGCGAGAGATGGTCTCGCTCTCTCTGGGTTTAATAACTCTTTTGTCACGCTCTGTCTCTGTGCCCTTCAGAAGAGTCAACTATGATCAGGTTTCTTAAAGATCTGGTACATACTTGTTTACATGATTAATAGTTTCATAAGTCATCAAAGCCACAGTATCTGGCATTGATCACGCCGTTAAATGTAGCATATTTGCCCTGAGAGCATGACAGTGCTCTCTGAGAGTAAACTATAATGTTCTACAGATGCTGATACTATACACTTTTTCTTATTTGCCAAAAAAAGACCATTTTCTACCACAAATCTTTTTCACATTTGATATTTTTTTCTTTTGAAGTGAAATTGTACATAAGTAGTTTCTGTCATCTTCAAACAGCCTCTCCTCAAACCCGTCATCCATTTTGACTTTCTGCGACGTCTGTAGCTTAGTGACTGAGTAGATGAATTTGTGCTCACCCTTTGATGACAAATACATTCAGCTTGGACTGGAGAGAGAGGGCTTGGTGTACTCAGGTGTAAGTGTGACGTTGTTGTAGAGCAACAAAGTTTACAAGAGGATGCCTTATATATCTTACAACAACTAAGTATGACTATGTACAAAAAACAGATGTAAGGAAAATCATTGTGATGATTTCAAATTCAATATTCTTTAATGTCATTTTGACAAGTCAAAGTAACACTTAGAGATGTCAGTACTTCAGCTTGACAGACCTTTTCCAACTACTTAGAGCTGCCAGAGATACCTTTCTATTTGTACTACTTGTCGCTACTCAATATTTAACCATCAAATGATATTTTTTCTTAATTGTTTTATTCTATTATCTATACGTTAACCTTTATAAAACCTGATTCTAACGGGGCATATCACCTCCTTCTATAGATATATTCCAAGAAATAAACACAATCCCCTCCTGTAACTGTATACTGGGACAACAATGGTAGACCAGTCAAATAGCTAAGCTGAACTACCAACCATGCATGAACATGCATTTAACTATGCATGCAAATGTTACAATTGGTATTTACATGCATAGTTAGGTCTGTCAGTGTTTTTAGCAAATGAGGTGAAGGCTACCAGTTCATTGTAATCTGCAGTCTCTTCTCTAGATACAACAGAATTTGACAAAATAGTCTTTAAGCTGACCTAAAATCATTCCTTGTTTCTACCCAGTGATGGACTGGTGACCTGCCTCTTGCCCCATTACTGCTGGGATAGGCTCCAGCTTCTAGAGACCTGCAATGAGATAATCATTTACTTACTGATTGTACAGTCAGTGAATCATTTGTATAACTTATGGAAACTGCTCTTTGAACTGGAAGCTTTATAATGATCTCTTTAAAAAAAAAAAAAAAAAAAAAAAAAAAAAATCAAAATAACTGCAAAGTCTCAGTATTAGCATCCTATTTCTTGGAGATGGCGCCCTCGCATTTCTCCACTGAAGGGGATAAATGCATTTAATAAATCAAAGAAGAAGACACACGCAATGTTGTACAGCCATAAAGTATAGTGACTGTACATCATTGTGTGTGTTCTACATTCATGTGTGAGCGTTATTACTGGTGAGGATTTACTTTCTCATCTATATGCCTCTTGATGAGAGGTGACCTGACAGACCGTCACATGTGGATTATTGTGCAATGGGCAGCACTGTGCTCAACCCCAGCCCCCGTCTCGCAAAACCCCATCAGAGCTCAAAGAGAGTCATTTAAGAGCAACAGGAAACTCACATTCAAAGACTTTCTATACAAAGAGGGCTCCTGCCAAAGTCACACAATAACTGTGCATTCCCGGGGGCCATCCAGGTGGAAAATTGCACTGCCCAATCAGTCACTAAAACGAAAGTGTTTCCCCTGGCAGAAGCCAATCAAACCTCACAAGGTGTATTGTCCTCAAAACAACGGCCAATCTGTTGCTCACAATGCCTGTAGCTGTTATGTTGATCCCCATAATTTGTAATTATTGTACTGTTTTCACAGTTGCACACTGATGGAACTGAGCACTGATAAAGGATGGCGATAACTTAAATGAATACACATTTTTTTCAACCCTGATATCCTTTCAGTTAATTATTTCAAAAGCCCCCCCCCCCATTTACCCCCACCCCACCCTCCACAAAGCATAATTTATTTAAGCATTTTCATATTCATTTTATAGGATTTGATCCTGAGTCATTTGAATAAACATTTTCTTCCATATTAGTCTGGGTAATGAAGTGGATCTCAGAGGAAAAATGCTTTTGTTATGAGAACGGAGACTGCTGTGGCACAAAAGATTGCCACACTGGTCAAATCAAGAGGGAAATTTACTAATTACATACAAGATCCAATCTAATGCAGAGTACCAACAATGATTAGTCATTTTCAAAATGTATTTATTCACTTATCTAATTTTAGACAAAGTTGACACAAAGTTGTATTATGGTGGCTAAACTTGTATTTATTTTTTAAACAGATGTAAATTTAGTGATTTTGTTTACGAGAGGCCCTGCGATGCACTGGCGAGCTGTCCAGGGTATTTCCCTGCCTTTTGCCCAATGACTGCTTAGATAGGCTCCAGCTTCCCCGCGACCCTTCATTACACTAAACGGTTAGGATAATGAATGAATGAATGAATGTTTACAAGAGGAGGAGACAGGTTTGGTCTTCAAGAGCCACAATCTTGTACGTTTTACATGTTTCCCTGTTTCAGAACACCTGATTCAAATGAAGAAGCAGAATTTCACAAGCTTTTGGATCCATTTGATTTACACCAGGTGTGCTAGAGCAGGATATTTATATCAATATGAATATGATACTGGCAGCAAGAATTCTAGTACTTCAACCAAAAAGCACAAAGCACAACACTGAACATGACCGACTGATGTCATGTAACTAAAATCCTATAAATGTTGAACAAAAATTATGCTCAACTCTCCAGCACTAAACTGAAATACGAAGGTCTGATGTCCGTACAGTTTGACGAGTGTTTTTACCGGGATGATTCAAATACTTAACAGATACTGAACCTTATTTTCTTTAAATACAGTTCATATTGTCATCATGTGATGTTTCATGTGTTTTCTAAGTTCTGGTTTCCTGTTTTATTTTGTAGTTTTCCCTGTTTAGCTCCACTTTGTCTTATTTCCTGTTGTTCGTTAACTCACCTGGTTTAATTTAGTTAAATTATTCCAGCTGTGTCTTGTTTTGTTTCCCTGTATTTATACTTCTTGTTTTCTGTTCCCACTATTGGTTTATTGTGTTTGTTTCATGTGTTTGTTGCTTTTTGTCGCTGTCATGTCAGTCAAGTTTAGAATTAAAATGTCTTGGTTCAGCATTCTGCCTACTGTCCCTGCATTTGGGTCCACACCTCCATCTCACCTCTACACATGTTTAGTAAAAAAGACTTTTAAAAAAAATGATATTCATGTTATTTATTTGTATGTATGTTGAATTTTTGTCCTGAGTGATGGTTACTTTATTTTATTTTTACATGAACAGTCTGTTTCACAGATAATGGCAACAAGTGTTGGACACTAACGTCAATTCAGAGAATCTAGTAAAGGCATGCGACACTAAACCCGTTGCATATAAAGAGTGACTTAGCCAACTAAGGACATGCACTGAAATCTGGCCTTCTGTTTTAAAGCTTTAAAATTTTGTCTGAAAGGGTGCAAGAACTGAACTTGAAACACAGATTTCACTGATAATTTCACTTCTTCATTCTAGACGTGCAGAAATTAGGCAAGCAAAGTGCTGCAGCTGTTAGTTTCCCACATCTGGAGTATCCTGCTGACTTGATGATCTTTAAAGCTAAAAGATTTAATGTGATTTCCTGGGATTCACCTTATATCTTCACCAAATGTTGGTTTCTTTGATTTACAAACTGCTTATATTTCTTATGATTATTCTTATTTTACAAACACAGAAAACAAAGCCATACAGACGTTGAGTTGAGCACTCACACAAAAGCACACTTATATGAATGCAAGATTAGTCCACAGGAATCCTGGTTTGCTTGGTCTCAACAGAAATGTCATGGTGAGTCGTAACCTTTACTGGAGCACGTTATCTGCTCTGATAGCATGGTTGAGCTGGGACGGGGATCCCTGCGACACAATTCGATCTGAAAGGTCCCCATCCAAGTCATGCCTGCTGGCTATCGTGCATCCACAGTTCAGCAACACCAGCAAAGTGACATGCTGCAGAGTTTTTAAGGATCTGATCTGTCCCTCTGTATCTGCATCTCCCTGTCCCTAATTAATCAGCTGCGGCTTGAGAAAAGGAGCTGGGTCATTCTGTATTTCAAAGAAGATGATGTACGATGTGAAAAATGTGGCGCATAAAGGATCTTAATGAGAAAAAAAATCAATTTGACATGTTTCAACAGCTATTTTTTTTGTGCTTGAATGGTAAGGGAGTGGGATATTAAAGAGGCTGTTGGGAGGAAAAGACTGATGTAAGGGATGTTATTAAATGCAGATCTGTTTGCAGAAGTGCTGACATGTGTATCTGTCACTACAGGTCATGAGTTATGAAACTGACAATGCCAGCTACTTGCTTAAACCACAGATCATAGTATGTCCTTGATGTCAGCATGGATAGACAAACGGAGGCCTACATTACATAAACCATGCCACCTTTAGGCAGCCATGCAGATATGTTCCTCTGTTTTAAGCATTTGTTTTGGCAAATGATAATAAAAACAGCCAAGAATAGTAAGGTAGGGGTAAGGTTTACACAGCACTGAAAGGAAGAAAAAAAGGGAAGGAAATTCACCGACCTGTTTTTAGCTTTGATTTATAGTCTTCAGCTGTATCTTGTGGCCAAAAAGAAAACGTGCACTTAAACATGAAATGTAATGAAAATGTAATGCAGTATATAAAATGTATTAAATGAAGCCAAGAATCTGTCAGTAGTTTTGTATAGTCTCTCGATGGCAGCTGCATGATTAAACTCAGCTCCCCTGGATCACAATTCGCATCCTTTCCAGCATAATAGCAACATTTTTTTCTTAAAAGTCCTGAGTAAAATATAAAAAACTCTAGAACTGTTATCCTGCTATTTTAATGTCCACCTACACACAAAGAAATGTACCAGAAATCAATCAAACTATTTCATTGCATTAGTGTTTTGTTTTAAATACCCTGAGACTCCATCAGAGAAAATTACAACAATTTTAACAGATGACTGTGCTAAATCAATGGATATTAAAAATGGCTGCAATCCCCTCAAATGGATCATATTTCTCAGAAATGTAGATGTTAACTCCTGATAGCACTTAAGAATGAAAAATAGTAAAATTATCCCCATCTTTCAGGGTACAGACTATCCTTTTTTTTTAATTTATTGAGGGTATATATCTCTAATAAATACTTTTATCCTTTGTGCAGCCTGTTAAATATGTTTCCTTGCTTTTCCAGGATGATTGATTTCTTTTTGGTGTAAGCTGTTACTTCACGCTGACATATCAAATAACAGTTCCTTACTGTGCTCAAGTGGGCTACTATTGTACCTTAAAGTAGTTTTTTTTTGCAAAAATTCATTTCGAACACGCTGGACAGAATAGAAGTAGAATATCATGCGCTATCTGTGGTCATGGTGTTCACCGTGTGGGATTAATCAGGGTCCAAGTTGGCATTTAGCACCACAGCAGGGGGCAGTAGCGAATAGTTTATGCAGTGAGAAATGATGACAAAATCTGTTTCAAAGTGCTTAATATGGTTAATATATGGTTAATATATATAATATGTATGTGTGTGTGTGTGTGTGTGTGTGTGTGTGAGAGAGAGAGAGAGAGAGAGAGAGAAAGAGAGAGAGAGTATATGTTTTTTCTCTGCATGTTTTGTGTTCCACATTTATTTTCCATGAATTATTCTGAAGATGAAGATTATACCATCAGGTGGCCTCTCTGCAGTTTTTCATGCTCTTCGAGCTCCCAGTTTGCCTGAATTGCAGCTTTCTGTAGAGCAGAGTGGCTCCACAGGGTGACATTGGCTCAGCACACTGTTGTTCTTGTGCGTTGCTAAACGGTGGCTCCTGTGCTTCTCAGCCACAATCCAAATCCACCATTTCTGCACCTGTTTCCTAGACAACTGACATTTAAAGAGGTAGCCCTGGCTATTGAGTGTTTGCCCCTGACCAGAACCCAACTTGATCTTAAAAAACTGTTTGGGTTCAACCTGTAATGACGGGTGATAGGTGCGCTCACTTTTGGGTGGAGCAAGAGGGTGAAAATAAAACAAAATATAAGGTGTAATTTTGCCTTGTGTCTGGCATTTTTAAGGAAAACATTTACAGTCAAATAGATTAGTGTCATAGTTGAAGCTTAAAGTGGTAAATCTGTCTAAATGTGGAGGAATATGAGCAAACTCTAAGGGCTGTGCTGCCAAAATCGGCTGGCAACACAGCAATTGTGTAGGTGTAGCCGCAGATTCACTTGAGTAACTGAATAACAGGTTTATGTAGACACTGGCACACTACAGAACAACTGCCATGGTGCAAAATGAAAATTAAACAACCTAAAATGAATGTGGTGGAGAATTTCTACCCCTCCTCCTCCTCTGATTTCTGGTAAAATCTTTCCTGAATGTTCTTTTATGTTATCAAGACAGAGCCTGATGTTTCAGGCTGGCAGCCATCTCCGTTTCCTGATTATGGTTAAATTATTCTCTGACAGGTGAAACCAGTCAAGAAGGAATAATGGGATTCCAAATCTCAGAGTAGCAGCACATCTTGTGTTTGAAATCCTGTATTTTACTGTAAGAAATTCCAGTACTGGAAAACAAATAGGAGATTTTCTTATTTACCTTGGATGTGTCCTTCTTTGATGTACAACTTTAAAGAATCAAGGGGCTGGGAGAACTGGGATAAGTTAAAATGCAAATAGAATGAACTGGACTGTATCTTTAAAGTGCTTAAATATTAATACGTATTTCTTCTGTAGAATTACAAATAACCATATTGGACCAAATAGGCATACACATCGCAGCAGCAATGTGGTCAGAAGAGACCGTTCTGATGGAGTTTTGGCTTGTGGCGCTAATGCTGGATTCAGACTAAATGCAAATTTAAATCTCAGTTAACTCGCATGAATTCAGCTGTTGCAGTTTCAGGATTGAACTTCTTATATTTATAATTCCACTGTAAAATCTTATATTTCATTCTCTATGCTTTTAAGTGAATTGTTTATAATAATTTCCTACTGGCACCATCACCTCACAGCAACAAGGCTCCCACTTGCTTGTTTATTCCAGCTACTCAGACTTCCTCCCAAAGTCCAAAATCATGCATGTTTGGTTAATTGTTGTCTCTAAATTCTCTCTAGCAGGGAGTGTGTGAATGGATTTTTGCCTCTGTGTTGGCCCTGCAATGCCAACCTGTCCAAGGTGTACCTGCTCGTACTCCAGCGCAACTGGATTTGTTTACTGGATACTGGAATAAACATCTACAGGTACAATGGATGGATCCACGTTTTTTTTTTTTTTCTGGATGCTGTTTGGGAGTTAAAGCTTTTTTTTTTTAAACCAAATTCATCACATAGAAAAAACACCTGAAATTCAAAAGAAAAAAGCATTTATGACAATGTGGACAGACCAGCCAGAGAGCAGTCATATATCTATACATTTGAAACGGTTGTCTTACCAACAGCAACCACACCAATAAGCCAGTTAACTACTGAGGATGCTAGTTATCGTGCTAAGCTGGTCCATGGTAAAGAGCAATCAACACCTGATATTCAGAAATAAAGATGCATTTTAATCACATTCCAGGCAGCACTAAAGCTCTGCTGACTTTTCTTCCTGCTTGATGGGGATCATGCTTCGTGGCTTTCCTGTGTGGAGTTTGCATGTTCTTGCCACGTAAGAATGGATTTTCTGCTCCGGCTTCCTCACACAGTCCAAAGACATCTGTGTTAGTTTAGGTCACTGTAAATCCTGTGTCTGTGTTGGGCATATGACGGCAACCTGTCCAGAGTGTACTCTGATTCCCGTCTGCTAATTGAAGGAATAGACTCTGCCTTCACCTTTGACCCTGAATTGGACGAAGCGGTATAGAAAATGAATGGATGGATGGATAATATGGTTGTGATGTATATAGAAGATTATATGTGGACCATTATGTTTTGATTTTTAAAAAACTTTTTATCTTTCATTGTGTAACATCTGGATCAAACACGCACCGTGCACACCATGCACACCTTGCACACCTTGCACATTAGTTCCAACATTTTAATTCCCAAGAAACTGAAGATACCATCTTATACTGCAACTCAACAGCTTCCACAAACATGTGACTGACTGCCTGCTTTGGCTTTCCCCTGCCACATGGTGTTAGTCCTTAAAATGGGCTGCAACTTGAAATGTATCTTTTGGTTTTTGTTTTTGTTTTTGTTGTTGTTGGTTTTTGTAAAAACAGAGGAAAGAGCTGTAGTCTTGCGGAAGATTTAAACTGAATGCATAAAAGTATGGTTAGCAGCCTGCAGATTGACCAAATCTAGCAAAGAAATCTAAGAAAAAAAAAAAACCCACACACAGCAGGATTTGCATTCTTTCAAGTGCTGTTTGCATATAAAGTCATCAGAAATAAAAAAAAAAGACCCTTCTTTTACTTATTGTTATTTGATCATGATGCTGTTTCTTAAAAAAGAATTACATCCCATTATTCTCTTTTTCTAATACTATCAAGCTAATCAAATAGAGCTGTTATTCTTCTATGGAGAATAAAGCGAAGAGTGTTTTGTGCAGAGCAAGTTGGATTTAAGACGATGTAGCATAGATTGGACAGATACAGAAGATTGAAGCCAATTTAATTTCTGAACTTTTAAATTCTGTGAAATGTCTCCAGGTAAAACTACTTTCAGAGTATAATATTTTAGCGCAGTTTCACACGTTAAGGAAGTATTTATTTATTTGTGATATGTTTAAAGGAGTAGACCCGACTGATGAGACATCAAAGAAAATCTATTCTATTCTATCATTAAAATAAAATAAAATAAATGAAAAAAAACCCAAAAAAACCCCCCAAAAAACAAGCAGGCTGCTTGTGTTGAAAGTCTGTGAGACATTCAGTTTTTATAATCTATACCAGTTTGAAAGTGTTTTCGGGGTCACTCTGTGGCCAGCAGTGTGCAACCCAAGTAGTTGTTACCACACTAACTGACTGATGAGGCCAGTTATACCATCAACCTGAATTCATATATTTATTTATTTTTTTACAGTTATAATGCACAACACAGATTCTAGAACACCACAATTATATATATATATAATTGTGGTATTCTAGAATCTGTGTTGTAATAGATGTTTATTTATTTATATATTTATACAACTACCACAAAGATTATAATAAGAATTTTCTTTATTTATTCATTTCTTCAAAAATGTCTCTGAGAAGACCGGCAGCTGCTCAAAATGGTAATATAGTAGCTGCAATGTGGCCGTTAGTAGGTACAAGGTATGTGTGTTTGCTAAATTAGTTTGTTGCCTTTGTTTCCCATTAAGACATACCCATCTCCACAACATCCTGAAAAACTGTGATAAGAAAAGTGGATTTAGCTGTTAATCTGAACATAAGCATTGAACCTTTAATCATTTCATATGTAAAATTTTGTACAAAACACGTTGATGTGCTGTTGTGATTGGAAACAAAATTCACATTTAAAGAATCACTTTGACTCTACCAGACAGTGAAAGAAGAAATATAAAGAAAGTATATAAAGTAACTATACTCAAGTAAATATAAAGAAGTAAATGTTCCCAGTTTAACAGTCAGTCAACTGAAATGTAATGATTTGTCAATTTATTTTATATTGTTAATTTATACTGATAATTACGGAAGTACAGTATTTTATATGTGATTTGAGTTGACAGAAAGTAAGCATTGCAGCGTGAGGGCCAGAAAAGACATGAATTAAGGATGAAATGTGTCAAATAGATAATATATCAGCAAAACTTATCTTGTTTTTCTCATCTTAGCTTCTTCCCATTTTTATGATGTTTTGGATTGAATTTTGCCTTTATAAATATCCAATACTCATCATGAATTGCAGTGATGCAGCTTTGTGTGTAGTTCCTGCTCTGACACAACTGTAACACAACTGTAAAAAAATTAATTTTGAACAAAACAATCTTTTTTTTTACTATATCTCATACTCAGCCTCATGTTTCTCTTATATTGGTTATGTAGGGTTTTATTGGAAACCGGTGTGAACCCATCAGTAGCCAAGAATATCTTAAAATGTTTCATGGTTATTTCTTAGTTTTATTGAACAGTTTTCAGATAGAGGCAGAGTGCAAATGAGCCAGACAGTGGACAAGTAGTCAGTGGGCAGGAACCATTACTGTTTCCTAAAACCCACCCATTGCTACCTGGGAGGATACTGACACAATGTTTTTTCATGCACAGAAGCAGCGGATCTTGTGATTATGTTCCTGCAAATGTTGTGATAATGGAGTTACAATACAGTACAGTGAATATCTTGCTATAGTTTTCTAGAACAATCAGTCACTTACCTAAACACATACATCATGCCATAACTACCAGCGCTCTGTTGTATACACTGTGCTCATTTACATTAAAACTACAAAGATTAACCTTTATATCTTTAATCATATAAAGGTTATATGAACCTTTATATGAAGGTTATATGAAAGTGCCAAAAAATATATATATTTTTTGGCACTTTAATCAGAAACCAAAACCAGCTGATAATTTCATGATAATACATTACAGATGGAACATTTCTTTCTGTATGAAGGCAAACACACTCCGCCAAACAATGTTTCTACCATGGGTGCAATCAAAAAAAGAAATAAATCCACATGATCAACCTAGCAGATGTGTGGTTGGAAATGTGGTAACAACCAGCTCAGAATGTCCATTTCCATGGTGTCCCTGAGCCTGTTTGGGTCTCTCCGAGTGCTCAGACCTCCGTCAACACTCCAAATCAAGCCTGTTAGGTCACCATGTGATTCTAAGTCAACTTTGTAGTACAGAACCGCTGCGGAGTTGGGATCTTGCAGATCACAGAAGATACTGAGTGAGTTGGCAGTTTTATCATTGCTGCAGGTGGTAGAAACAAAACAACAAAAAAAGTGTTTTCTAACACTCCCACTTGCCAGGCTTACTGTTGTTTTGTCTTTCTAACATCTGAATCAGGTCCAAAAACTCAGAAGTTCATCTGGATCTTCCTGATTGGAACATTAGAACAATTTTCACTTGCTGATGGAAGAATTATGAGAAAAGGAGTTTCTGTTTCTGTTCTCTCAGGCTCCGTGATGGGTTTTCTGTTGCTCCTCAAAAAGCACCATCTGGAAAAAATTGAAGGAGAGTGCCTTTTTAAAAGTCTTTTGAATGAGATTTCCTGGAAAAAGTGCAGTTTCAAAACATCAAATGAAAGATTTTAACCATAAATACTTGCAAAAACCTTTTATTGTAACTGTTTGGGTCAGTGTTTCCATAAACCAGCATTAATATTTACACTCAGCAACAAAGAAATTTTAAAATAAAAAAATAACACTTAAATTTTTTAAGAGGATGCTCTATATCATAGAACTGCTCTTGGCAAAGCAAATTTGTCCAGGACAACCATAGACAGCATATAAAAGATCACTATTCTGTTGTTATGATGCTGGAAAAGACAAAAAAAAAAGAAAAAAAAAAAAGTTTGGCATCTTCTACAAGCTGCAAAAAATGAAATCAAACAGACACTAAAGATGACATAACTAAGTTATATAAGCTGCTTTGTGGACATCCATAGTGTGCTGGAAGAACAACACTGAGAACACACTTTGTCTAAAGGTGTTTTCACACCAGACGCGTTTTTGAGCGTCAGGTTTACGTGTAAAGTCTATGTGAAGGCGCATCAAGGAGGCGTCAAGCTTTTTCGCGGCGCGTCATCAGCGTTTGCTGCGGCGGCACACGGTAGAAATTTAAAAAGTTTCATAAGGTTGACGCGCGGAATGCGCCGCAAACACCAGAGATAGAAAATCCAAACTTTTGCCACTTGACACGGGGCGTCAACCAATCAGAGCGATCAGCACGCAGCTCCTGCAGTAAATGGTGAAATTCACCAAACTCAGAACGCCTACAATTTATCTGGTGTACCCAGACACGTTGCTGAGACACCTTACGATGATGTTCTCGAGCTTTATTTAATAAATAAAGCCATTCCGCTCTCTACTGCATCCGCCATCATTCAAACTGACTGGAAGGAAAGCTCCGCCTTTTCCGTCTCTTTTCCGCCGCGGTTGCCGCTCGTCTTGGGCGTTGGACACAAAAGTGACAGTTTAGTGACCAGCGGCGAGCGTTCAGACACTTAAAACGTGTCTTGTCTGAACACACTATAAAGGATGTACTCATTCATTCAAAACAATACCATAACCTTTTAAAGCAGGGATCACCAATCCTGGTCCTCGAGGGCCGGTGTCCTGCAGGTTTTTCAAGTGACCCTACTAGAAAACTCCTGTCTCAGACTCAGACAACGCCCATGTCTGCTAAATACACATTGATTTGAATCAGGTGTGTTGCAGCTGAGACATTTGGAAAGCCTGCAGGACACTGGCCCTCAAGGACCAGGATTGGTGTTTCTTGTTTTAAAGTGTTCCATCTGCTTCTGATGTTATGCAAAATGCTTTCAGAGTTTGTTGGGAACATACATTTACTTTCAGGTATAAATCTGTCCAGTTAATGTTAATGAAAAACAACTGAAATATATCTTTCTAAAGAGATAAATGGGGCTAAGGAAGGGACACACGATGCACATTCACTTCAACATATTCATGCCCTTACAAATGCTTTCAAGGTCATCAAGATGAAAAGCCAAAATCCTTCAAGTCCTACTTTTCCCTCTTCATGACCACCCCTCCTTTCTGTCTTTTTCACTCTCCTCTCTCTGCATCGCCTCCCTGATCGGGCAGCAGACAGCGTGTAAGTGCTCTAACCCAGAGAAGTCTCCAGGAGCTCTTGTGATTGGCTGTGTTCTGCAGCACTGTTCACAATCGATTAAGGCACGGTGAGCTCCCGTTAACAGCTTTTCTCTGCTGCTCCTGTGGCTTTGATACTGTCACATAGACTCCAACTTCGCCCTTAACCCTTCAAAGACTGTCCCTTCCCTTTGTGTCTTCCATTCTTTTTCCCATCATACCTTCATTTTGCTTTTCAAAGCCCCAGACTGCTTCTGTCACTTTATTGCCACTAAGAGACATTTCTTACAACTCACACAACAGCAGGCTTGTGTTACTTTAGCTTTTTTTTTTTCTTATTTTCCTCCGAGTTCTCCTAAGTCACTTGGAGCTTTCTTTTTCTTTTTGCTCACCTTGTCCTGTCATCTTAAATTACAGTCACAACTCTGTCTGCAGGCAGAAAGATCAATAGACAAAGGAGATAGAGAAAAAGACCTAAAGGTGCTCATGGAATGCACTCATGAATAAGTGTGAAAAAATGTTATTCATACAATTGGATAACTGAAAACATCATGCATGTTGAATCCTGCATCCCACATGTTTTAGGCTCACTTTCAATAATCAGTTTCATTACAAGAGCTACAGTCTTTTGATGATTGACAAGAATAAAAGGGGAAATAGTGAAAAGATGTTGTGTAAGAGTTGTGACTTCTCCCCGAGAAACAAGAATTCTATACATGCACTTAATACTCGTATACGGGGAGATATGCAGCCATCCTGATATGACATGATGGTTTTTTAATCTGACTTTAAAGGCCTTGAGTTTGCAATTTAGCTTTATCTCTATCAGAGTCAGAAGGGATTCTGATCCTGAAGATATGGGGCCAGATCAAGCAAGATCCCAATTTGCATATAGTAGTTTCATTCAGTTATTCATTCATTCATTCATTATCCTATCCGCTTAGTCCGATGAAGGGTCGCGGGGAAGCTGGAGCCTATCCCAGCAGTTTTTGGGCAAAAGGCAGGGTACACCCTGGACAGCTTGCCAGTCCTTCACAGGGTCACACAGAGACAAACACTCACGCTCACACTCACTCCTATGGGCAATTTAGAATAACCAACCAACCTAACATGCATGGCTTTGGATGGTGGGGGAGAGCCGGAGAGAACCCACGCATACACGGGGAGAACGTACAAACTCCACACAGAAAGGCCACTGTCCAAACCGCGCCCCAGCTGAGCATTGAACCAGCAACCTTCTGGCTGAGGCCACAGTGCTAACCACTATGCCAATGTGCAGCCCATATAGTAATTTAAGTGTGTAATCTAGAACTTTGCACGTGAGTCTAAACCATAGTTTTTCATAGTTTGTAGTGATTTAGCGACTGGCTGTTTGTAAATCAATTCGTAATATTTGTGTGTGTGTGCAATGACTTTGCAGACTTATTGTACATGCAAACCTTTGGTATATCTGGTCCTCTATGTTCAACATGACTCATAGGACACTCATCTGATCAGTAATAGACTCAGTAGGCTGAATGATGACCTTGGCACGTTACAGATGTGGTGGTGAACTGCATAAATACATCAAGCAAGAAAGGTTTTTGCATTTGTTATATAAGTTCAGGAAAACTATGAACTTGATGTCCTGGAAGGCTAATGTTAGCAAAAACATCAACTAATACAATATTTGCAGTGATTAACCTATCATCACTACAAAACAGTGCTTTCTCTCTTGACAGATGGAGCTCTGAAGTAGATTCCCCCCCCCCAAGCGAAATGAACTGATTCAGTCATCTTTTTCCCCTAAATATTTAAAATTTTGGCCTAAAATACATTTGATAGCTCTGTAACTTTTCAAGGACATTTCCAGAAAACATAACATAGCCCACAGTTTATGAAAAACACAACTTTCAAGTTATTTGTTAACTTTAAGTTATTTTAAATGATATTGAACTTCTGAGCACCATTTTGTCAGGGACGTGCACGACAAAAAACTAGCATGAAGATGAGGATAACAAATTACAAACATCTGCTCTCTGTTTCACTCCACTGGACTGATCAGCAGTTGGTGGCGGAGACATCATGAAGCCACAGAGTACCTGCATGTTTTTGACAGCTGGGAACATCTTTCTTTGTTGCTGCTGTGTTTTGGAAGCTACTTTTCCTGCATTGGCTACTGGTCTTTGTTTTGTTGGAGAGCATTGTACTGAAAGCTCCGGCTTTAACCCCATCCAACACCTTAAAGATCATTGGGGCAGGAATGTGTTACAGCCAAGCATCTGGGACTTTTCCAGATAAATGTGAAAAAGTCTCTTTAAGTCCTTTTTTAAAAAAAATTATTTTTACATCTACAACCTGAATTTGTGAACTCCATTTTGCATATTCACCAGTGGCAGCTGCAGCTCTGCGTTTGGATGTGAAGCTGTTTGACAACAAGACAAATATATTGATGTCTTCTCTCAATTAAACCATGACTTTGTTACAGCCTTTCGGCAGATCTCTGTCATCTGTTCATCGGCCTGAAGAAAAAAATCTCAGAACATTTACATGTTATTAGTGATGCAATTCCTATATAACAGAGACCAAGGTGAATTTGCAGCTTTTTGTGAGGCTGTTTGTGTAGCAATGTCAGACAGCACTGTCTGAAGAAAACAGCGTTGTTACTGTTGTTTTTTTTTTCTTTACAAAAATGGCTTTTATTGTCAGAAGGCAGTGAACCATTTTCTCTGAAATATGAAAGATGTGTAGTGAGAGAGGCCAGTGGCTCGATCTGCCTAGACAGAACGTGCTTTTTGCCTCCCCCTTTTTTCCTGTTATCTCAATTGTGACTTGCAAAAAACGCTTTAAATGGCATTAAACTCTCCCGTTTCCTCTAACCAGCCCTCATATGTTTTTGTGATTGGATGTGATTCTGTTCAGTCAAATATGTTAATTACGGCCCTTTTTGGAGCATTTATAAATATATTTTGGACTTCTGCAGACAATGCAACTGTCTGAGGTTTTGGTCCTGCATGTATAGAAGAAAGCTCCATGAGAAATCATTTTCTGGGCTTGCAAGGCATACATTTTGCCAGCTGGACCACCCCATCTGGAGATACACACCACATTGTATGCATTATTTCCTCTAATAATACTATGATAAACACAAACACAGATATGCATTTTTTGCATATTAAAAAACAACAACAAACTATCCCAAATTTTTTTTGCATTCCCAAACCAACAAATTAACAGTTAAAGCTGGAGAAGGAGATATTAAAAAAAATGGTTTGCACATGTCTTGAAAGCACATAAACATTCTTAACCAGAGTCAGGAGTTGTGTGCATTTATGAGTAACTGTCCTCACCTCCTCTCCCAACTCAGGAAGTCAACCAATTAGAAGACACTTTGGCAAAGTCCTCTCTTTCCCAGGAGGTCTTGTCCCCCAGGAAAAAGCTCTCACTCAATCTGAAATAAGCGCAACTTGAATAATTAAAAAAAAATTATTTTGACTTTAAGTAACTGATTGCCTATACCCAGAGGCAGACTGAGCCAAAAATCATCCCTGTCATTTTGGCCCAGAGCAACCCCACATACTGTTATGCACATCAGTGCTATTTGACCTCACTTAAATGTGAATATCAAGCATGCAACTCCTTAAAGTCACAAAAATATGCAGTTAGTTAGCAGAAGGTAATGAGAGCAGACATGCTGAAAACTTCCAAAAAGTGTAATGTGTTAATAAAGGAAAAAAAACTATCTTCCAGCTCATCAATAGAGCAGCATTTGTCCCACTTTGCATCAGATGGAGAAAGAAGGTATAAGGGACATTCAAAAGAAAAAAAACTGTTTGCAGTCAAAGTGAAGAAACAATGAGTCTGTCTGCTAGCGTTTGTCTCTTTTATGCTATCATAACCAAATTTAACTAAATATTGAATGCATTTTGGTTGTTTTTTCTTTCTATCGTAACAATGCAGTCTGGTCCAGTAATATTAAACTGTCTGGTAAAGAGCTAAAGAAGCTGCATCTAACATGTTCTGGCCCAAAAGTATCTGACTATCAGCTGACAACCAATAACACACAGGCTGATGAAAAAAATCAGAAATCTGCTGAGTCACAGTTAATGTTGATAAATGATGGTTAGAAATTAATGTTTCACTTTCAGAGAGATGTTCTGGTTCAGGAAGTCTTTTAAGAGGTAAATTTAAGATCTGCTATATTAACACAACTAGTTAACCAGATATTTAAACAGTTGTTTTATTTATGTGTTTTCATCGGTTTATCATAACTTTGGAAACAGCAAATGTTTTCACCGCCAACTGTGTGGATCAGACTTACCGGGTTTAATGGGTCACTTTACACAGAACACAACAGAACATTGGAAACGTGTGAGAACAGGTGAAAGCAGTCCAGTTCACCACGGCTTCTACCGTCAACATCATCATCATCATCAGGAGCTGATGATGGTCCTGCTTCAGTCAAACTGTCAATCATTTTAGAGATTTGCTATCATCTTTTTATTTCATTTTTGTTTTACTGTCGGCTCAAAAAGCTCCTCGGCCCACCAGGAAAATGCCAGTCAATGCCTATCTATATCATCTTGAAATGTCTTGAAATACAGCATGTTGCTCATTTTGATAATCTTTGGTCAGATTTGGGAAAAAGGGTGGACAGAGGCTTTGCCCAATAAGACACATCAGAATTGCTCCTTCACATCACTGTGCAGGTGACTGGAAAGCTCAAACAATTAGGGTTTAATCAGGGTTTGGGTATCAAGAACTCTAAAAAATGGTCACTTCTGGCTCAAAACCGCCTAGATGGGACCAGCTGTGTGACTGTAGCTCAGGTGGAAGAACAGTTGTCTATCCTCTCACCTTCCAAGGATTGATTCCAGGCTTCCCCTGACTATATGCCTAAGTATCCCTAGGGCAAGATAATGGACCCTGCAATGCCCTGCAATTTGCCTGTCGAGGTGTGTGTGTGTGTGTGTGAATGGTTAGTGTATTATAATGTGCTTTGAGTGGTTGACTTGACTGGAAAAGTTTCCAAACAGTATTTCACACATCAATGAGCAGTAAAAACCTTTGGTTACATTACAATATATTTCTTTTCAAGCTGCATAAACCTGCTTCTGAGACAGTACTTCTGTCAGTCTAGAATGTTTTTTTTTAAACGTTTTCATTTTGGATTTTTATTTGATTTCTTTTGGTTTCAAAACTGATCTGCTATGGTTGGTTTTGGCAGTGGTTGATCAATAAATGCCCTTGACAAGATCTAAAAATCAGGCTTTATAAATGTTGTCGCCTGGGTTTGTGACTATTTGCCAGGTCTGGACTAACAAGAAAGTTGTCTGTGGCCCAGATTAAAACTAGTTTTGGTTTCTTTGGTCAATTTTATGTTGACATGCAACCTTGTAACTTCTTCCTTTTTCTTAGATCTCGTAATAATCACCAAATTAATAAATGCAACATGTGGGTCTGATTGTTATGATTAAGCATAAAAAGATTAAAAATTTGTTATCAAAGCGTTTATCTCAAATTTGAAGAAAATATGAATAATGAGTCAAAAAATGCTTAAAATATGTAATAACAAATCAGGAAGTTCGGAAAAATATGCCACTGTGAAGGAGGATTATGTTATATTAATAGTTTGTTTACATTACAGAATGTTGAGTTGAAATGTATACGAGATGGCTTTCGCAGTTATGAGTCTTTAAATTGTTTGGTGTGTATTATGTGTGTGATATCTTGAATGTCTTTTAGAGGGAGGCTGAGAGATTTGATGCTACACTTCATGTCACGCTTTCTCTTTCTATTATCCTCTCATCATCGCTAAGATTAGAACCGTTTCTTTACTCTCCTGCTGCGTCTCCACGACTTCACTGTCACATGCTTTCTACAAAAGATGCAGTCTTTCAGAGGATTATAGCAAAGCAGGGTGTGTGTTGTTTGACAGGTGATGAAGATCTTCAGCAGAGAACAACGCTGGACAAACACCCTGATAAGATTTGATGCGAACCCTAAGCCTTCTGGATGATGTAGTTTGCACTGCTGCAGCGAGCAGCCCTGGATGGCAGGTGCCACATGTAATGCAGGAATGAGGATGTGGAGCTCCTCAGAACAGAGACCCGGTTCATCATGTTTGTTTGGAGATGGCTCTTGTTGGGACCTTCGCTGGTGAACGTGTTGTCCCCTGTCTGGCTCCTGTCCCTTCAGAGCTATAATCACAGCAGACTGCATGTCACAGTGCCCTGCTCTAATTGGCCTGTCACTCTCAGTGCTCTGGCGAGGAGGGGCTGGCCTTTGTGGGGCTGCCATGGCGACTGGGCCATTTAATGAGAACAAGCATGCTGTGACTAATGACATCCCTGAGCCCATCGGATATACTGCAAATGGACAATTTGCTGTATTGCTCTCTCACACACACACACACACACACACACACACACACACACACACACACACACACACACATGCACAACAATACACAAACATAAAAGCACACACCTCAGCGTGGTCAAACCTCATTGAACAAAAGACAGTTTTCCCTTCCGCCTTTTTTCACTATGAATCACTATATTACAAGTGGACTTCAGCGTTAATGCCATCATCCATTCTAATCTGCTTTTAGCATTAATACTGTTTTCTAATAAGATTGCAGAGCTAATGTTAGTGAAGATATTAACTGCAGCTTAAAGGACACATTAGCTATTAGCTGGGCTGCTGCTCAGGAGACCTTAATAGAAGGTATAAGGCATATAATTTATAATGGGTTATAAGAATGTAAAGGAAACCATGGCATCACAGGCAACTGCAAAGAGAAAGAGATACATTTACTTGATCATCAACCGTCTCTTCCCATTAACCTGTTTATTGGTCCATCAGTGACCAAGTGACTGCAAAACGAGCAGATATCCATCAAGTGCATCACTTTTAGGGTGGAACCTTGCATCTTTTTTTTCTTTTTTATCTTTAACAACAACCATGAAACAACAGCTGTTCCCCATGTTAAAGGTCCTGATCCAGTATGTTGACAGGACAAATACAAAAAAGGACCTTGTGGGTATCCATCCATCCATCCATCTTCTGCCGCTTATCCGGGGTCGGGTCGCGGGGGCAGCAGCCTAAGCAGGGAAACCCAGACTTCCCTCTCCCCAGCCACATTTGCCAACTCTGCGGGGGGGATCCCGAGGCGTTCCCAGGCCAGCCGAGAGATATAATCCCTCCAGCGTGTCTTGGGTCTTCCCCGGGGTCCCCTCCCAGAAGGACGTGCCTGGAACACCTCACCAGGGAGGCGTTCAGGAGGCATCCTGACCAGATGCCCGAGCCACCTCAACTGGTTCCTCTCGATGCGGAGGAGCAGCGGCTCTACTCTGAGCCCTTACCAGATGACCGAGCTCCTCATCCTATCTCTAAGGGTGAGCCCGGCCACCCTGCGGAGGAAACCCATTTCAGCCGCCTGTATGCGAGATCTCGTTCTTTTGGTCACGACCCACAGCTCATGACCATAGGTGAGGGTAGGAACGTAGATCGACTGGTAAATCGAGAGCTTTGCCTTCTGGCTCAGCTCCTTCTTCACCACGACAGACCGGCGCAGAGCCCGCATTACTGCAGACGCCGCACTGATCCATCTGTCGATCTCGCGCTCCATCCTTCCCCCACTCGTGAACAAGACCCCGAGATATTTAAACTCCTCCACTTGAGGCAGGACCTCACTCCCGACCCGGAGAGGACAATCCACCCTATTCCGGCTGAGGACCATGGTCTCAGATTTAGAGGTGCTGATTCTCATCCCAGCCGCTTCACACTCGGCCGTGAATTGCTCAAGCCAGAGCTGGAGATCACGACCAGATGAAGCCAACAAGACCACGTCATCCGCAAAAAGCAGGGACCCAATCCTGAGGCCACCAAGTCGGATCCCCTCAACACCTCGGCTGCGCCTAGAAATTCTGTCCATATAAGTTATGAACAGAATCGGTGATAAAGGGCAGCCTTGGCGGAGTCCAACCCTCACTGGAAACGAATCCGACTTACTACCGGCAATGCGGACCAAGCTCTGACACCTGTCGTACAGGGACCGGACAGCCCGTACAAGGGGGTCCGGTACCCCATACTCCCGGAGTACCCCCCACAGGATCCCCCGGGGGACACGGTCGAATGCCTTCTCCAGGTCCACAAAACACATGTAGACTGGTTGGGCAAACTCCCATGCCCCCTCCAGGACCCCAAAGAGGGTATAGAGCTGGTCCACTGTTCCGCGACCAGGACGAAAACCACACTGCTCCTCCTCAATCCGGGATTCGACTATCCGGTGGACCCTCCTCTCCAGGACCCCTGAATAGACCTTACCAGGGAGGCTGAGGAGTGTGATTCCCCTGTAATTGGAACACACCCTCCGGTCCCCCTTCTTAAAAAGGGGGACCACCATCCCAGTCTGCCAATCCAGTGGTACTGCCCCCGATGTCCACGCAATGCTGCAGAGGCGTGTCAGCCAGGACAACCCCACAGCATCCAGAGCCTTAAGGAACTCCGGGTGGATCTCATCCACCCCCGGGGCCTTGCCGCCAAGGAGCTTTTTGACCACCTCAGCGACTTCAACCCCAGAGATAGGAGAGTCCACCCCTGAGTCCACCAGCTCTGCTTCCTCATCAGAAGACGTGTTGGTAGGATTGAGGAGGTCTTCGAAGTATTCCTTCCACCGACCCACAACGTCCCGAGTTGAGGTCAGCAGCTCCCCACCTCCACTGTACACAGTATTGATGGAGCACTGCTTCCCCCTCCTGAACCGCCGGATGGTGGACCAGAATCTCCTCGAAGCCGTCCGGAAGTCTTTCTCCATGGCCTCGCCGAACTCCTCCCATGCCCGAGTTTTTGCCTCGGCAACAGCCGAAGCCGCATGCCGCTTAGCCTGCCGGTACCCATCAGCTGCCTCCAGAGTCCCACAGGCCAAGAAGGCCCGATAGGACTCCTTCTTCAGCTTGACGGCATCCCTCACTGCTGGTGTCCACCAACGAGTCCTGGGATTACCGCCACGACAGGCACCAATGACCTTACAGCCACAGCTCCGGCCGGCCGCCTCAGCAATAGAGGCACGGAACACAGCCCATTCGGACTCAATGTCCCCCGCTTCACTCAGGACATGTTCGAAGCTCTGCTGAAGGTGGGAGTTGAAGCTAGCTCTGACAGGGGACTCAGCCATACGTTCCCAGCAGACCCTCACAACACGTTTGGGCCTGCCAGATCTGACCGGCTTCCTCCCCCACCATCTGAGCCAACTCACCACCAGGTGGTGATCAGTTGACAGCTCCGCCCCCCTCTTCACCTGAGTGTCCAAGGCATGTGGCCGCAGGTCCGACGATACGACTACAAAATCGATCATCGAACTGCGGCCCAGGGAATCCTGATGCCAGGTGTACATATGGACACTCTTATGTTGGAACATGGTGTTCGTTATGGACAATCCATGACGAGCACAGAAGTCCAATAACAAAACACCATTTGGGTTCAGAGGGGGGGGACCATGCCTCCCAATCACTCCCCTCCAGTTCTCACTGTCATTGCCCACGTGAGCATTGAAGTCCCTCAGCAGAACAATGGAGTCCCCAGAAGGAGAACCCTCCAGCACTCCCTCCAAGGACTCCAGAAATGGTGGGTACTCTGAACTGCTGTTCGGCGCATAAGCACAGACAACAGTCAGGACCCGTCCCCCCACCCGGAGGTGGAGGGAAACTACCCTTTCATCCACCGGGGTAAACCCCAACGTGCAGGCACCAAGCTGGGGGCTGATGAGAATGCCCACACCTGCTCGGCGCCTCACACCATGAGCAACTCCAGAGTGGAAGAAAGTCCAGCCTCTTTCGAGGGTACTGGTTCCAGAGCCCAAGCCATGCGTCGAGGTGAGTCCAACTATATCTAGCCGGAACCGCTCAACCTCGCGCACAAGCTCAGGCTCCTTCCCCACCAGAGAGGTGATGTTCCACGTCCCTAGAGCCAGCTTCTGCAGCCGGGGATCGGACCGCCAGGGTCCCCGCCCCTTGCTGCTGCCCAGCTCACATTGCACCCGACTCCTACGGCTCCTCCCGCAGATGGTGAGCCCACGGGAGGTGGGGCCCATGTAACCCTTTCGGGCTGAACCCGACCGGGCCCCATGGGCGAAGGCCCGGCCACCAGATGCTTGCTCTCGTACCCCACTTCCAGGCCTGGCTCCAGAGGGGGGTCCCGGTAACCCGTGTCCGGGCAAGGGAACATTCATGCCCAGGTTGGTCGTCATCATAGAGGTCGATGAGCCATGCTTGGTCTGGTCCCTCCCCTAGACACCTGTTTGCCATAGGTGACCCTACCAGGGGCATAAAGCCCCCGACAACATAGCTGCTAGGATCTTCGGGACGCACAAACCCCTCCACCACGATAAGGTGACGGCTCAGGGAGGGGGACCTTGTGGGTAGCAGAAGCAAAACTAGCAAAGCAAAACTTTTTCTAAAATACTCATGTTTTTGCCTGAGCTTGTTGGATTTATGGTAAACACATTCATTACCAAGCATCTTCTTTGATTGTTGGTTGGTGGTTGTTAACATGTTGCCAGGAATATCACCAGCAAAGCTCCAGAGAAAGGTCATGTGATGTCACACTTCATCAAATGCAAAGCCCCGTTGAAATCTATGTGTTTTGTTTATCCCATATTTTATCCATGGTAGAATTCACAGGCGCATGGCTGATTTGCACTGTAATCAGTTATTATTGGTACTTAATTTTATTCAGATACATAATTATGACATTGTTTTGTGATAAAGTGCATCAGCACTGGAAGAAACAAAAGAATGTTTTCTGTGTTTTCCCGTAGCAGAAATGCAAAACAGTGCTCATCTCCTGCCTTTTATCCTTAGTTTGCTAGTACAGAGTTTTAAATGTAATATTAATCTCCTGTTTATGTGTTAATATAAACTGCTGATCTCTATCCATCCCAATTTCTCTGTCTAAATTATTTAAATAACCTCTCTTCTCAAGTAAGTGAACAGATTTGAACCTTCCGAACTGATCAGCTGTATAGGAACAAACACTAAACAGAGAGAAACACATTGGTTGGGATCAATGGTCCATTCTTTATTTACAGTCATGTATAGATCCAAATCTTTTTTTTTTTTCAAATACCTTCCTTAGTTTCCCTTTACAAATTGTCACCATAGGTCTTCCCTTTCCCATGTTGTTTTCCCATGACATTAATTTGTGTTGTACTCACAAAACTTTGTCTTTTCACAACTTTATTTAGTACTGCAGCTTGTTACTGCGGCTTTCACACAGGAACCACCAACCTGATCGCAGTGTGCTGTGACGCTGCTACACCTTCATCATTTAAAGTGGAACTATTATGTGCATTTCAGGCTAATTTTTTTTTTTTTCTGAGACCAGAGGGGCTGGGATTGATTGAGTTATTGTCACAAATGGCTTTATTTACTTCAGACCGACCCTCTCCGTAGGCTGTCAGATCAGCCTGTGGGCAAAACGAGTGGATTGAGACTCTTCCACATTAAGCCCCGCCTCCCACCACTGCACTACATCGGGAGCGCGCACCGCAACTGCTTTCGCCGTCATTGTAACATCTCATAAACAGAAGGATTAGGCTAATATGAACTCAATAAAAAAAAAAAACAAAAAAAAAAAACATGTCCACACATAGCATACAGCACTACATGTTGGAACCTGAATCAGACCCTGAAAACGAAGTGGAAAACAGCAACCCACAGCAATGAACGACGAGCAACGAGACATCCTGCAGCAGGATGTCTCTCTTTGGTAAACTCACCAGCCATTGTTGGGAATAACTTTATCTGATGTTTTCCACCCGCCTGATGTATTTGTACATGCCCTTGTTAACCAGTAGAAGGTAACCAATCACCGAACCTTATCCCCCGGGACGTCACAAGGATTTCCAAGTAGAAAAAACTCTCTAAACGACACGTTTTTCGTTGCCATGGAAACCAAACGGAGAGCGTGCTGGAACTTAAACTCAAACTCAAACATGCGTTTAGGTGATAAAAAACAGTGCCGTTCACATGTCTGATGAGGATTCAACACTGTAACACTGTAGAAAGCTAAGAAAACTTAAAATACCATAATAGCACCCCTTTAAGCAAAAAGATCCTTACTTCCTATACCTCTTATTTCTCAATTTCTGTACTTTCCATCACGTCTTGACATGCTTCTTCCCCACACTGCCTGCTATGGCAAGCTAAATAGCTATTTAATGAAGTAAATACATTTTTTACAGAGTAAGTAAAATGCACCATCTTAGGTGAATAAACAGAATCTTAATAATGTAACTCGCACCCATTTTTGTATGTCAAACATAGAACTGCTTTACTCTCATCTGGGATTGTATTAACACTACCTGTGTGCCGTGACAAGACGTGGCATACAGTACACTGGTCTGGTCAGGCTATGTTGATTTGTAGAAATACAAAGTGCTGTCAGGGTGTGTGCAGCTAGGCTGCTTGTTTAATTTGTACGTCAGTGTGGCACCATGTCCGCAGTTCAACATGATTACTAAATCAAAACAGGAATCAAAATGCCAAGGAAAATCTGGCCCTTGCTGCCATCATCGCTAATCAGCAGCGATAATGTTTTGCTTAACTACCATCTTGTCTGAAAATTAATCGAGGCTCTAAGGAGATGTCAGCCAAGTGATGAGGGAGGCCTTGCATCTGAAAAAAAAAAATCCAAATCAGACCATCAAGACAGACTGTAAAACCACTCAGCTCCCAGTTTGGCTGTCTTTGCTTTCCTCAGCGACTCTTCAGTATGAAAACTGAACATGGCTGCATGTCAGTGACAACAAACAGCTTCGTCAACAACCTGCGATTTAGCATGCATGACAAACACATACACACAAGCACACAGATGAACACAATGAGATGGCCAGCATGAGATTAAGGAGCTCCTATGTATAGTGAAGCCTTTTCTTCTTGCATGTCTGAGTGTCTCACTTTGATTAGGAGTGATATCTCTGAAGGGCATCTGGTGCGTTTACAGCTTGTGTAGCCTTTAAGAATCGATAACGACACCAAGACTGTGGGCAGGTTAATGGCGTGTGAAGGGACTGCTACATATAAAATCTAGATTGTTACTTGTAGAAGTCGTGCATGCATCACATCAGAGTATTGAAGTCTGACTGTTGCGGCTGATCTGTGCCTGGCCTGTGACCCTTGTCGAGATGCGCATCAAATAAGCAGAATCAATCACTGAGACAGCGTTTGGCCATTACAGACCAGATGAGATGACCAACGCAGTCAGCCTTGTGGGTTTGTGTTGATTTAACGTTATTAGCACGCTGGGGACAGTAGAGGGAATGTTCAGGTTAAGTAATCATAACAATAAACTGTAATAGAAAAAGGGTAAAAGCCCCCTGAAAGGTGCGCCAAGAGGCAATTGCATTCAGGTTCTTGTGGTTAAACAACTATGGTTTAGTTTCTGGCAGGGACATCTCCTGCTGATGGCATGCACGACCTGTCGGAGATGAAATGTATTGGTATGGTTTCATACTGCCACTGGTGCATAGAATCGGCATGAGCAAACAGGCAAACAGAGGGAAATAGGGCTGTTCTGAGTGTGAATTATATGCAGTCACATACTCAATTTACCCCTTCAAACTTAGTTAGAGAGAGAAAAGATGTGGGGGGGGGGGGGGGGGGGGTTCGTATCTACCCTTGCTTGGGTGCATCCATTTATCCATTTATGGATCCACTCCACATTAGCTAACAGGATTAAGGACATCAAATTAAGGCAGAAATTAAATCCAATTTCTAATTTGTGCTGTAAATTGAAATGATACATGAATTAAGGCAATAAAAAATGACATTTTTGATACACTAGCAAAAATGTCCTAAAAAACAAACAAAAAGACACAAAAACCAGTAAATACACCGAAATTAATGATTAATTTTTGTCATTTTCAGTTTGAATAGATACTCACTATGCTTAAGTAATCATAACAATAAACTGAAATAGAAAAAGGGTAAAAGCCCCCTGAAAGATGCGCCAAAAGGCAATTACATTCAGGTTCTTGTGGCTAAACAACTATGGTTTGGTAAATTTAACTCTATAGCAACTGGCTGTATAGTAAAGAGACCTGGCCACTCTTGTTTAATGTGGTGACTGTGTAAAGACCTCTCAATGCCATCTCATATAAATTATTCATCATAATTTTGCTGGCCATGAATCATCAAGGTGTTTCTGGCCCTCCACCCTCGCTGCTGTCCTGCAGCAGAGCTGACAGCTGTTGGAAATTAGACACCAGATTGCGTTACTTAAACCGCAAACAGGAGTGTTGTTGATCACTCCCCAGCCCAGAGAGCAATCTGTTAGCCTGATGAAGAGTAGGGATGTGATCATAATCTTGCATTGTTTAAAGCCATCCTCACAAGATTATCTTGAAAAGAGATACTGAGGACAGAAAATCAAACAAATACAGGAATACATATTCATACAAACAATTAACTCATTTACTTTCCTACTGGATTAAAAACGTTTTTCTTTTCTAATTATTAGTGGATTTATTCAAATATAACAGATTTATGATTGCTACATTTATGATTTCATGATATAATCCTTTAGTTTTACGTCTTTTCTATTAAATCTTGTATAGCAATGAAATTAAATGGATGGATATTGTTAAATATTCTAGGGGAGCTCAACTGTTTGTAGGTGAAGCAAATAGTTATCTATTCATTTATTCATTTTTCTTTACTGCTTAGTACCAATTAAGGTTTCTGGGCAGCTGGCACCTTTCCCAGCAATCATAGGGTGAGGGGCAGAGTACACTATGGACAGGCCACCAGTTCATTACAGAGCCAACACTTTAGAGTGTGAATTTAGAGTGATTAATTAGCCTAATGTCCATCTCTTTGGATGGTGGGAAGAAGCTGGAGAGAACCCAAGTATACATGGTGAGAACATGTAAACTCCATGCAAAAAGGCCACCGTTTGAACCTCCCTCCTGCTGAATCTCTTACCAGTCTAACCATTACATCCCCATGCAGCCCTATCTATCGATCTTCCTGTGATGCAGTCGTGCAGTTGCTTACTTGATCTGCCTTTGCTGACCTACACCCAACAAAATCTATCTATCTATCTATCTATCTATCTATCTGTCTATCTGTCTGTCTGTCTGTCTGTCTGTCTGTCTGTCTGTCTATGTGTGTACAATTTTATTTTTTTCAAAATGCTAAACTGATCTAATGTCATAACACTATCTATTGTCTTTGTGCACACACAATATATTTAGTTCTATCTTGGCATTCAGTGCTACAGATGTATTGCCATATACTTAAAAAGGATTTAGGTGTGCTTTTCACATTACTGGACCAAATAATTGACCAGTTGTCAAATCAACATAGCGACCTCTTAGCATCCCATTTTCCCTCATCATAATTTTGCAAGGCTGATGAGGCTTTTTTAAATTTTGTCATAAAAGAAAAAACAAAAACAAACAAACCAAAAACCTATGGATAATTTTTTCCTTATATAATCTGCCCATTACATCAGCTAACCATTTGCACTTTTCAGGCCTACACTGTTGATATTTTTCCAACTTTTTCATTTTTTTTTTTCATTTACTAGTTTTTTTTTTTTTTTTTTTTGCTTTTAGGAGTGCATCTCTATAGAGTCACTGATCATCATTGCATCCAAACCCAATAACCAGTTGGTCAAATGTACAAGACAGTTGTCAAAATTGTCTTATTGTGTGACTTTCAGACCCGAGGTTCCTTGGCAGTCATTGATGATAAAAACTGAACCATTCATCACGGCTATTGTAAATCTTTAAGGCTGTTAAATGTATTGCTGTTCAGACACCAAACTGCCCTGTCTCACAGGGTCAGAGATCAACGGATTCAACTGGAGGAGTTTGTTGTCAACAGAGTGTCTAGATGAAGCAGAGTAAACATCGGCTGCAGATCATTTTAAGTCAGTTTTATCAGACAGTTTGATTCATAAAACATTTTCAGCTTTGGACCTTTGCTAACAAACTTCAGATACAAGCTGCTAACATGACTTATTTTGATTTGAGGCAATGAGGAAACCTCAGTTTGAGATTTGCTTAGCTTGACCTAATAAAAATCTCTTCCTAATTATTGTTCAGTTTTCAAAAGGTTTGTTTTTTTTATTTCTTACAGATTCACATTACTTTAAGATATACTGTATATCTCCTGTTGATTTTATATTTCCAGTTAGATTTGACTTACATTTACAGAACAATGTTACTTACAGACTTACAATAACCATCGTCTACTCTATAGTTCATTATTAAAAGATTCAAGCAGTGTGGAAACATTTCTGTGTACAAGGAACATTACAGAAAATCTGTAGTGATGCCCATGATCTTTGGGTCCTGCATTCAAAACAAACACAATACTGTCATGGAAATCACTGCATGGGCTCAGGAACACTTCCAGAAATCAGAGTCTGCGAGCGGAGTTCATCATGCCAACCATAAATGCAGGTTCAATCTCTGTTATGCAAAGAAGATCCCACATGTGAACATGATCCAGAAGCTTTACCGCCCTCTCTGAGCCAAAGCTCATCTGAAATAGACAAAGACCAAGTGAAAAAGTGTTCTGTTGGAAAGAAAAGCAAATTAAAAGAAAAAACATGTTATTTCTCTTTTAGGTAATCTTAAATGTTTAGCTTTTATACTAAAGAGGAGTAGGAACATGTGGCGTGTAATTTGTGCTTAGAGAGAAAGCATCCTTGATGTTATGAGACTGAGTTTGCATCAATGCTGAGATATATAGACAAGTTTTAGAGTAACAATCTCCCATCCAGACAACATTTTTGGGGGAAGATGTGATCAATAAGACAAGGAAAAAGCGCATACTGCAACTTTTTAAACATATTGGCTTAAGAGTGGTGAGTTGTGGATGCTGGACCAGCCTGCTTGCAGTCAGATCTTTCACCAGATGACAATATTTGAAACAAAATCAAAAGACAAAAGAAACTAGGACAAAATAGCACTTTTAAGCAGCTATGATCCCACATCAGACAAGAATTGGACAACATTCCTCCCCCAAAGGTCTTGCAACCAAAAAAAACAAACAAAAAAAAAACAAAACCCCAAAACAAGACAATGCAATGAGATGGGCTATTTATTACATGTTGTTACTGAATTTATATATGGTCCATAAGAAATACGAATATGTGGCAAAACAAAGCAAACCTATTGCCAATATTTCATAACTGTCATAAATTGTATGTTTGCAAAGCATCACAAATGCTTAAGGTTCATTGACAGCAAAAGGAAAGCTTACTCTTAGAGCGAAGCTTAACTCATGTGCACACACAAACACACTCGCACAAAAGAAAAGAACCTTACAAAATAATGAAACAGGGGTAAATTACATTTTTTTTGCATTCAGCACAGAAAAATTTATCTTAAGTAATATGTTTTTGCTGTCTAAATTTCCCTGCTACTGTCAGGCTTTGCATATTGTTGAAGCTGTGCAGAGATTCAATTTATATTAAGATTTTGTTCTCTCGCATTCAGTGTGCTCGGCTTAATAAGTTAGTAACTCAAACATCTTCTGGAACGGATCTGTAAAGCTTTGCAAAATCTTATAGGTTTTGTAAAAGGTGGGACATCATTACGTGGTACCTGTTTTCTTTTTTAAAATCCTTTTCTACTGTTCAGTATTTGTTCATTTGTGCCTGTAGTGAGGAATATTGATCCCTTACTCTTGATTTGTAACAAATTGAAACTGACAGTATAGGAAATGGGGGAAAACTGTTCTTCAATACTTCCTTTAACTTTAATTTAGCGTTAATCAGTACTGTGCAATTATACACATTATATTACCAAATTATAATCCCCACTAACCGCCTTGTAAAATCCAGACCATTGAGGCACAGAGACAATAGCTTTGGGATGACTGGTGAATTCTGCGGTCTGTTGAGAACAAGCAAAGGCTTTGATAGATGGCCATATTCTTGGAACAGGCAGAGAACAGACTGTGATTAATTCTCTATAAATGATTTGCTGGAATTAGTGAAAAAAGAAAAATTGCCACAGTTATTTCCCCTTTTCTATCTGTTAATGGTGTGTGTACAAGACTATGCTCCTTAATGCATCTTTTCTTGCTCTGCACATAGAGCAGATTGGTTGTAATGCATATTGCAAAGCCCCTCACTCACTCATTCTGCTCTTATCTTTTTAGCGATCCTCTCATAATGACATTGAAGAAGAAAATGATTAATTGTCTCACGCTGACAGCCAGTTTGGCAAGCATTTATTCGTAACAGATGAAAGGGAGCAAAATGACACATGAGCTAATCAAAACTGGATATTAAGTATTGAATTGAAGCAGGCCTCTCTCAACAGTCAATTCTTATGAAGCTCTTTAATGTCGGGCTATATAAATCAAACTCATATTAACCTCTCTTCCCTGTTTTTCTTCATAGCATTCACTGTTTTCTGTGATTGTCACAGAACCAGCAGCCTGTGGTTTACATCTAAATGTGTGTGCAAAACAGAAAACCTTTTAGTATTGGTAAATGTGGCTTGTTTATCCTTCAAAAGAAACCATTAGTCAAACAAACAAAGAGCGGTATGTGAGCAGACGTTACCGGCAGAGGCATTAAAATCCACTGCAACTCTCTGCCAGGTTAGTAATTGCTCTTTTTATGGTGGTAATTATTTCCTCTAAGGTGCGCACTGCTGCACACTGCAATTATACATGAGCTGCTATCGCAGTGTGGAAAGGGAGGGTAGGTGGAGACATGTGGGAAGTATTCTGAGAAATTGTACATTTTGTGTGTGTGGATGTGCGTGTGTGGGATGTGCAGCGAGGGAGAAATGAAAAATTGATGCTGCTTCAATCTGAAATTATGCACAGTTTCTAACAAGACAACAAAACAACAAAAATCAAACATCAGTGATATGCAGCACCATGTTTTGGAGGTATATTTTTCAGTTTCCTGCCTTCAGTTAAGTCCATGCTTCAGCAAGACAATCTGGCTGAAAGACATTGTACAGAAAAGCCAGCATGTAAGGCATGATAAGGCCTATAAACTGCTATTCATAATGCTGTTTCCTTTGTCCTCCTATCTTTCTAAGTTGTTATTGTTGTTTTTTTTTTCTCTCTGTTGGTTCCAGACAGCGTGACCTGCAGGACCAGCCTGCAAAAGCCCATTACACAAACCCTTCTCGCTGATAAGGTCTCCACTGGGAAACCATGTAGACAGTGTTTCCTGATGTTCCTTTAGATGCTGCGAGGACGCAGGAGCTGCTCTGTCGGAGAGCAGAGAGCAGAAATTCATATGGATGATTTTATGAAAATGCAGCAAAAACAGCATTCAGCAGTTTTAGCCAATCTAAGGAGAAGACCTTATTTGCATATAATATATTAAAAAGTCTATCTGCACCTTTGTCCTACTGTGTGCATGGCTGAGTTGAGTAGGAGGGTTTTCATACAAATAAATGTTCATATCAAGTGGCTGAAACCGTTCTGCAGCATCCCACTGAAGCAACAGGCAAAGTGCACCAGAGGAAAAGTCAGTGACAGAAACCAGTGTGCTAATTAAAAGTAGAGGTCTTCAACCTTTCTGCTTTTCTACTCTATAACAAAGAGAACAGTGCTAACATGGATCAACATGGAGCAAATATAATATTTATTCCCTATGCTGAGTTAACCTTTATATCAGGTGTTATAAAATTAACTTTAACAGAAAACTGAGTTCATGAGCAGAAAAAAAACCCCAACATGTAATACATTCATCTTTAATATAATTTTTTTTTTTTTCCAGGAGCAAAATTAACAAGAACAATGTGAAAAAATGAACCTCTGACTGAACGTTCAACTTTGACAAATATTTATGGGTTATAGTTTTGGTTTTTAATCTAAAAGCACACAGACATAAACTTGTTTTTCTATATTTTTGGTATTTCACCATTAAAATGCCTCGCTCTTATCCATTCTCTCTGGACCCAGTCCCTAAACCAAACTCACCAAGTGCACCAAGGACCTTCCACATAGAAGTTTATTTTGTAAGAATTTATATATGTTCATAAGTGCTCATGCAAACTTGTACCCATAAAGACGCAAAACACAAACATAAAAATAACGAGAAAAATAAACAGTGACTACCATTTGGGCCCTTAAAACCTGACCATGTACACACAATGAAAGACATAAAAAAAAAAATTAAAAGTAAAACTAAAAATATAACTTATTGATTTTTGAAAGATGATTTTGTGAAGATTTTCACAATTGCTTTTATGACACTGTGCAAAACAAACCTCACAGAGAATAACAATCTCATCACATTTCAAGAAATACTGAAAAAACAACGTTTGCATCACATTTTGATGATTGTTTACTGAACTGTGATTTTTGCTGAAGCGGCGCGCTGATCAAATAAGATGTCCTTTCTTTAATACCACTGCTTTTTTTATGACATTTATATGACTTTAACAATGAAACAATTCAAAATCTCTCTTCTTTTAAAAACTTTATTTTCTCTTTCACCATTTAACTCTTTAACTTAAAACACCTTTTGGAAATCAGGCCATATTTTATTCTCTCATCTGTTCACAGTGGCTGGAATTTTTACCAGAAAACCTCACATCTTTCCAGCCGATGCTGTTAACCATATATTATCATTTAAAATAACTATAAGAGGGCAACACTCAAGTAGCGACAAGGGTGTTATTACCAAGCAAAAACAGCACAGTCAGTAGAGTTGATATTCCTAGCTTCAAAAATGAACATTACATCCACCCTTGATTCTGTGTGATCCCGATAAAAACATTGTTCGCCCACAGGGTGTCTTATCAATCTCTGAGTGCAGTTGGACGGGAGGAGATGTGATAATTGTCCCTCCCTCCATCTAGTATCATAACCTAATTCTGAGAGATAACATCTCCTGGGGAGGATTCCTTCTGTCGTCAGACTGCTCTACATTTTCATTCAGCCAAACTGGAGGCTAAATTTAGACTATTTTTTTCCCAAGTTAACATTTGGAGGATTTGTAATCATCATTCAACCTGAGATTTTCCAAGCAGCTCCCAATTAACCTGATTCCCCTCTCTTTTTGACCTCATCAGTGCGCCATTAAACTCACACTGTCACTAGGGTCCTGTACTGCATCACAAAACTGTACAGAGAGAGGGAAGCAGAGGATAGGAAAGTAAATTGGTGCCAAAATAAGTTGTGTATCTCATTTGAAAAGACAAGCCAGACATGTGTGTCTGTGTTCACAGTAGGTGTGTGTAGATGTATGTCGTAAGAACACGTGATCGTATTATGGAAACCTTAAACCAGTTTGTGCACAAAAAGTAAGACCATAAATGAAACCATCTGGGCATGAAGATCAGTGTTAGATAGTAACCCATTACTGTAACACTGTTACTTTTGTTACTAATATTGTAATGCATTTCAATTTAAGTAACTCAGTTACCATTATCCTACAGTTTGTCGGTTACTACCTAAATTGATCAGTTTTGACCAGCAGTTGCAATCTTCTTCCTGTGATGCAGTCGTGCAGTTGCTTACTTGATCTGCCTTTGCTGACCTACACCCAACAAAATCTATCTATCTATCTATCTATCTATCTATCTATGTATGTTACGGCTGCCCCCAATTGCCCATCAACCCATTTCATTCAGCCTGGAAACCATCATCTGGCCTCCCCCTGGCTGGGATTGGTTCCTCCACATCACCTGGTCTCGTCGGCATGTCTGAGTGGCTGACCTCGGCTCCAATGAGGATTCGACACCTCCAAGAAAAAAGGGTGCCAAGTTCTTCATTCAGGGGCAGCTGTGTGGTGGCTACAGCTTGCCCTCTCTGAGACTGGTCTTCTTTGGTGGTTAGTATTGAAGAGTCTTTACGGCCTAGTCTGCAGTATTGTTGGCTTTTGTGTAGCCTTTGGGCTTAGCCATTTGTTTTGCTGTCTGGATTGTTTGGTGTGACTTGGGTAGTTAATGGTACTTGATTGTCTTTGTGCTTTTTTAAATAGTTCTGTTTTGTATTTGGGGCTGCACGGTGGCGCTGTGGCCTCACAGCAAGAAGGTCGCTGGTTCGATCCTTGGCTGGTTTGGTCAGTGGCCTTTCTGTGTGGAGTTTGCATGTTCTCCCCGTGTATGCGTGGGTTCTCTCCGGGTACTCCGGCTTCCTCCCACCATCCAAACACATGCATGATAGGTTAATTGGTCACTCTAAATTGCCCCTAGGAATGAGTGTGAGCGTGAGTGGTTGTTTGTCTCTCTCTGTGTGGCCCTGTGATGGACTGGCGAGCTGTCCAGGGTGTACCCTGCCTGTCGCCCAAAGCCAGCTGGGATAGGCTCCAGCTTCCCCGCGACCCTGAATTGGAATAAGCGGTTCGGAAAATGAATGAATGAATGAATGATTGTTTTGTATTTGTAAGCTGCACCACTTGCCTTCTCATTTGGACCTGTATTGTTTTTTTTTTCTCTTTATGGGATAATAAAATTTCCCAAAACTTACTTTCAGTCTGGCACATTTGTTTTATGTTGCGGCTCTTACCCCTAGACCACTGGGTCGTATCTATCTATCTATCTATCTGTCTGTCAGTCTTAATCTTTTTTTTAAAATAAATTTATTCAGTTTATCCAGCTATTATATTACTCTTTATTTTTATTTATTTGAATCATCTGTTGGCATAAACAAATGAATGTTGAAAATGTAATTTGTGTTGAGTTGCATGATGTACAACGCCAATAAGGTTATACAATATTAAGGGGAGTACTTTTGAGAAAGTTCTTTTTAAAAAGCAACTAAAAAAATTACTTTAACAGTCACTCAGTTACTTTTGGGTGTAAGCAATCCACAAGTAACTGAGTTACTTTTTGAATAAAGTAATGTGTAACTGTAAGTAGCTACTTTTTTCAATAACTAGCACAACACTTGGGAAAATTAGGTGTGAAGCTCAAATAAGGAAAAAAAAGAAGAAAAAACTGAAGTAAATTTCAGAAGTAAAAAAAGCCCCCCCCCCCCCCCCCCACACACACACACACACAGCAACTGTGCATGTGTGGACGTTGGTGAGGTGGACAAAAGCTTGTTGAGTGAAGTCTAAAAGTAATTTAGTCTTCACTTGACTTTATTCTTTATTGTATCTAAATTCTGAGCAACCTCTCTCCTGATCTCTCCAACAACCTCTGCTATGTTGAATATCATTACTCTGTGTGTGTGTGTGTGTGTGTGTGTGTGTGTGTGTGTGTGTGTGTATGTGTGTGTGTGTGTGTGTGTGTGTGTGTGTGTGTGTGTGTGTATGTGTTCAGATACATACATATCCGTGTGTGAAAGTGGATTGAAATGCATTAGCTTGCTCCTCCCAGCGGACCGCCGATCTAAACTAAGCAACATGATGATGATGCTCTCTGTGAGCTGACACAACCCATTTGGCCAAAAGGAGCTGATCTACACCAGTGCTGCTCATTTACAGTGTGGGAGGGGTGAGGAAGGAACATGGAGAGGAGGGTGTGTGTGTGTGTCCATGTGTGCCTCCCCTTCTTGTCCTTGTCTGGGTCTGAGCAAGACAGTCTGGACGAAAAGGGGTCTCCACTTAAACATCTGTTGAATATGATGGAAAGGCTGAATATTTAAGTCCCTGAGTCAGGTTGGAAACTGTTTAACCTCCTTGAACTAAATCTAAATCTTATGAATATCATACTCCTGTACTTATCCTTCACATGCTCCACTAGAAATATTAAAACTCCTCCTCTGTGGTCGTTGCTACATGTTAAACCATCCACACAGAAGAAGCTAGAATAGTCCTGGGAGTGGAGAGTTCTGCCTTCATTGTTATTATTCTTCATGTGTAGTATGTTCCTATGAACGAAATGCGATTGATTGATTCCTCATCTCTCCAAATTGCTTCTTCAAGTCTTTGTATGTGTCTCTTAGCTAAGAATAAGATGACAAATTACAGCACTGGCACACAGTGTTCTCCTGGAGGACAACATAATATCTAACAGTTTGGACCAGGAAAAGGGATTTTGATATTGGTGTTAAATACATTAAAAGTAAGAAGAAAAATCTCCATCAGATGTTTTTGTTTATTTCATATATATAATATTTTGTAAATAAATATGTAATTTTTTTCCTTTTAGCATTCTTTTCTTAATCCTGGTCCTCACACTGCCTTTGCATGTATTAGATCGAGGGTGCCAAGTTTAGGTTTGGTTATTTCTTTGTTGTAACAATATTCTTTGGCAATCATGTTTAATTGTTGGAAAGCCTGTGTTTGTGTTTTTTTCTGTTCAATATCACCACACTTGTAAGAAAGAGGTATTCGTTGGGTGAGCAGCAGAGTTAAGAACGTAACCGTTACTCTTAAAAACGTCTCTGACAAAAACAAATATTTTACTCTGCTATTGACTATTGTTTGGTGTTTATTGACTTTTGTTTGGTGTTGGGAGATCGCTGTCTGAAGAAATGCAACATGTTGGCAATTAAATTGTTTATGTCCCCACACTGTTGTAATAAAAAAAAAAATCCCATTATTCAACCATCGTTTGTACCTTGTCAGGCAATATAATTGGGCACTAACAGAAGCCCAGGCTGAACCCATACCATTACACTGCCTCCTCCAACAGTTGCTACCATTTCAGTGCAGCGATCAGCATGGTGTTCTCATGTTTTTGCCAACACTTGGATGTTACAATCCAACTTTAGTAGGCAGACTATGAACTCTTTGCTGAACATAACATTCCTCCTCATGTCCAGGTTCCAGTGCATATGTTGCCAACAACAGTGCAGGCTTGGTGGTGAAGGGTAGTCATGTCAGGCCTCATAACTGCCCTATGAGACCAGAGATGGCCTGTTATGGATTTTCCCTGCAGAGAGCCAATAGCCATATTGTACTGCAAACCTGAACTGCTTATCTAAGGAAATTTACCTAAGGTTTGTTGGAGCAGACAAGGCAACAAAATGGTCTTGTGGTGCTTGGTTCATGGCCTGTTTCTGACATACCTTCTTTTATAAAGTTACGTTTAGAATGAAGGTGCAATGAGGGCAATTTAGTTTAGCAAAGATCAGTCAAATCTAGTCACTCTTGCAGATCCCAACTGACTGCTATATTAGGGTTCAGGGTCGCAGGTGCTGCTAATCAGGTGCCAATCGAGCGCTTGATTGTCCGCACCTGGGGTACCAGAAGCTCAAAGCGAGTGTTAACAGCAGAATAAGCTGTTTGCCATTGACAGAGAAGATTAGGCAGGTTATTCATAGATGCAAACCACATACTCAATTCTGCCTCTCATTCAACATATAAAATGTTTTTTTTTGTTTTCTTTTTACAAATATGGCATCATTTAAAAGGGAAACAAACAGCTTTCCAACAGAATAACATTTATTTTCAAGAAGCATTATTAAAACAAAGAAATCTTCTTACTTTTTATGCGTTCAGTGTTTTTGTGCAACCCACCAGAAAAGCTCAAATGAATTGAAATGTTAGACGTAACACTGAAATTAAATGCTTGTAAATAAAAAGGTTTCATGATGAATGATGACATTCAGGCATTCATACATTAAATATAGTGATGTACAGATGTCAGCACAGCCTTCATGGTGCTGTGCTGACATTGTTTTGAGTATAATCAGCCCACAACACTTCATATTTTTTTTTCTTGTTGTAGATCTAAACTCAAAAGTTCTTGGGGTGAAAATAAAAAAACAAAGAGCTGGTGGGCTACACATTGGGTCCGTTTGCAGATTAATAGTTTGGCTGTAGAGTTTCAGCCCGGATTTAAAGAACTTCATGGCATAAACAGCAATAACCACACATCTGTGGCATTATATATTTACTGTGGTTTTTTGTGTAATGAGTCATATTAAAACACCCAAACATTAACAAAAATCCTTAAGAAGCAATATAAGAGAAAAATTAAGATTTGTGGCCCAGAACAAAATAGCACCCTAGCTGGTGTTTCTACATTCCTCCCAGTTAACCGTTTAAAAAAAAAAAAAAAAGAAGGAGGTGCAGTGAGAGTAAGAGCATTTGCCTGACCTCGGCTCAAATAGGTAAGAAAGTTCTATTTAGCCCTGTTGAGTCAATTTGGTAAATTACGTTAAAGAGGGGGCAACTTGTGTTAAAAGGTGAGAGAGGGTATCAGCCAACATGGCGATGGGCACTTTTAAATCCCACATTGTTTCAGTTTTTTTTCTGTATTATAAATCTTCATTACTTGATTTTAGATGGTTGGTTTATGAGTTTAGTTTAATTAGAAAAAAAATAAAGACTCAAATGTGAAATTCAAAATGGTGAACACATGTTAAAATGCATGTCTCCATAGCCCCGATAAAAGTGCCTCTGAATTCCCATTAAGCCACCTTACACTGTGGCCATGAATAGCTCAGGCATCAGTGTGGCTGAACAGCCCTCACTTGAGTACAAACGACCAAATCACCACACGACCGCTGCCTCATTGTGTTCATAATTGTAATCCCTTGGACCGGTGAAAGGGGCGAACTGTGCTGGTTAATTAAAACTGCAATCAAATTTACCCCCTAAACTGGCTGCAAAAAGGAACCTCATTCAATTAAATCATGCATCACTTTCTTTTCAATCACTAACAAACAAACAAGTGAGTGGGAAGGAGTTGTGTAAATCCACAAGCTTGCTGATTGCCTCCTACAGTTGGGATGTTTTTTTAATTTGGTAAACAGTGGCTGAGGTGGCGCTTTAGGTGCTGAGGGGGAGCGTCCAGGGAGCAAAGGGGATTAAAGACCCTTCCACTGGTCGTCTATTGGCACTTGTCATGCACTTAATTTGATGCTGTAATTAACTTTCGAAATCTCAAGGCCTTTTCAGCACATGCATGCAGGATTCTTTGCAGATAAATGCCAAGCTGAGGCTGATAGGATGAAGAAGCTGACAGCGGCAGCAAGCATTTACTGTTTATCTCTTCCCACTACAAGAAAGTGCATGATCTCCAAGTCCTCTGAAGGCCTACTGTTATGTATCCACGTTATGAGTGTGTGTGTGCTCACATGCGCGTGTGTGAAAGCAATTATATTGATGGAATACCTTGTGTTCACAATGCTTTGCTGAGCATATGTTGTCCACCTGCTACAAGGCATCTATCTGCTCAACTGAGAGAATATAAAACAGGCATCTGAGCTCTGAAGGGTATCGTGTGTTTTTGTACTTTGGCAAAAATGTGCATTTGTTAACCAGAAGCCCACATACGTGGAAAAAAAGATGCTACCACTCACACAGGTCAAAAAAAAAAAAAAAAAAAAAAAAAAAAATACAATGGAAAATCCACATGGATTTAACAGAACGGGCAGAAGCAGGCGACATTTTCATCTGGGTCAGCCAATCAAGTGATAATTTGAAATGAAGTACCTTTTGAATTTGAAAGTTAATTAACTAATGAAAGAAAAACCACTCAGGAAGTCCCAATTAAGCCTAAAATAACATGTTCACTAAATGATTGCTCTTAAAAATGTTTTTGTTTTTTTTTAATTGTCAGACATGAACTACAAATAGTTCAACTATTAAATAAGCTGATAATGAATTACAGTTGACCTTGATGCACATTCATTATGGTGCATTATCAAACACTCATTATTTGATGTTGATTACTATAAATAAAAGTTTGCTTAAAATATCATTAATTTTAATTTACAGTTGAAAAAAATAAGAGAAAAAGAAAAGAAACACAAACTTGAAATGAGACAGCATGATGTGTTTAAATATATTTGACTTGTGTTAAATTCTGAAAAGTTTGTAGACTTAAAGGTCCTTTTGCTGTGCAAGAGTGCAATATTCAGTGGATTAATTTCACCTTTCAGCCTCACAGCCCTCTGCCCGCTGAAAAACTTCCTTTGTTGGGTTTTTCACTTTGTGCAGTGCTGCGATAAAATATTATGTCTTCAGAGTACATCCAGCTTTCACCATAAGTAATATGCATTACACTGTATATCATTTAAATATCATCAGAAGAAAAGAGTTCTGTGATGGGAAGGGGACTCGGCAAGACGGTTGAGATGTGAGTGAGGGCAAAGTGAGAGGCAGCAGCAAGAAAAATCATCTCTGTTTGATTAGTGCATGTCAGTGTGTCTAACTGGAAAAAAAAGGGGGAAAATATCCACAAGCCTTGTTTACATGCAGGGATTGACAGAGGATGAGAAATTTGCAATAAATTGTGCCTTTATAGATTTTCACTCATGTAACGTCACCTTATCGTGGTGGAGGGGTTTGTGTGTCCCAAAGATCCTAGCAGCTATGTTGTCTGGGGCTTTATGCCCCTGGTAGGGTCACCCATGGCAAACATGTGTCTAGGGGAGGGACCAGACCAAGTACGGCTCACAAGACCCCTATGATGAACACAAACTCGGGCAGAAATGTTCCCTTGCCCGGACACGGGTTACTGGGACCCCCCTCTGGAGCCAGGCCTGGAGGTGATACGAGAGCGAGGGTTACATGGGCCCCACCTCCTGTGGGCTCACCATCTGCGGGAGGAGCCATAGGGGTCGGGTGCAATGTGAGCTGGGCGGTCCGATCCCCGGCTTGGGCTCTGGAACCAGTACCCTCGAAAGGGGCTGAACTTTCTTCCACTCTGGAGTTGCTCATGGTGAGAGGCGCCGAGCAGGTGTGGGCATTCTCATCAGCCCCCAGCTTGGTGCCTGGACGTTGGGGTTTACCCTGGTGGATGAAATGGTAGTTTCCCTCCACCTTCGGGTGGGGGGACGGGTCCTGACTGTTGTCTGTGCTTATGCACCGAACAGCAGTTCAGAGTAGTGAGGCTGGGGGACATTGAGTCCGTATGGGCTGTGTTCTGTGCCTCTATTGCTGAGGCGGCTAGCCTGAGCTGTGGCTGTAAGGTCGTTGGTGCCTGTCGTGGTGGTAATCCCAGGACTCGTTGGTGGACACCAGCAGTGAGGGATGCTGTCAAGCTGAAGAAGGAGTCCTATCGGGCCTTCTTGGCCTGTGGGACTCTGGAGGCAACTGATGGGTACCGACGGGCTAAGCGGCAGGCTGCTTTGGCTGTTGCCGAGGCCAAAACTCGGGCATGGGAGGAGTTCGGCGAGGCCATGGAGAAAGACTTTTGAACGGCTTCGAGGAGATTCTGGTTCACCATCCGGTGGCTCAGGCAGTACCGCTGGATTGGCAGACTGGGGTGGTGGTCCCCCTTTTTAAGAAGTGGGACCGGAGGGTGTGTTCCAATTACAGGGGAATCACACTCCTCAGCCTCCCTGGTAAGGTCTATTCAGGGGTCCTAGAGAGGAGGGTCCGCCGGATAGTCGAATCCCGGATTGAGGAGGAGCAGTGTGGTTTTCGTCCTGGTCGCGGAACAGTGGACCAGCTCTATACCCTCTTTGGGGTCCTGGAGGGGGCATGGGAGTTTGCCCAACCAGTCTACATGTGTTTTGTGGACCTGGAGAAGGCATTCGACCGTGTCCCCCGGGGGATCCTGTGGGGGGTACTCCGGGAGTATGGGGTACCGGACCCCCTTGTACGGGCTGTCCGGTCCCTGTACGACAGGTGTCAGAGCTTGGTCCGCACTGCCGGTAGTAAGTCGGATTCGTTTCCGGTGAGGGTTGGACTCCGCCAAGGCTGCCCTTTATCACCGATTCTGTTCATAACTTATATGGACAGAATTTCTAGGCGCAGCCGAGGTGTTGAGGGGATCCGACTTGGTGGCCTCAGGATTGGGTCCCTGCTTTTTGCAGATGATGTGGTCCTGTTGGCTTCATCTGGTCGTGATCTCCAGCTCTCGCTTGAGCGATTCGCGGCCGAGTGTGAAGCGGCTGGGAAGAGAATCAGCACCTCCAAATCTGAGACCATGGTCCTCAGCCGGAATAGGGTGGATTGCCCTCTCCGGGTCGGTAGTGAGGTCCTGCCTCAAGTGGAGGAGTTTAAATATCTCGGGGTCTTGTTCACAAGTGGGGGAAGGATGGAGCGCGAGATCGACAGACGGATCGGTGCGGCATCTGCAGTAATGCGGACTCTGAACCGGTCTGTCGTGGTGAAGAAGGAGCTGAGCCAGAATGCGAAGCTCTCGATTTACCAGTCGATCTACGTTCCTACCCTCACCTATGGTCATGAGCTGTGGGTCGTGACCGAAAGAACGAGATCTCGTATACAGGCGGCTGAAATGAGTTTCCTCCGCAGGGTGGCCGGGCTCTCCCTTAGAGATAGGGTGAGGAGCTCGGTCATCCGGGAGGGGCTCAGAGTAGAGCCGCTGCTCCTCCGCATCGAGAGGAACCAGTTGAGGTGGCTCGGGCATCTGGTCAGGATGCCTCCTGGACGCCTCCCTGGTGAGGTGTTCCAGGCACGTCCCTCTGGGAGGAGACCCCGGGGAAGACCCAGGACACGCTGGAGGGATTATATCTCTCGGCTGGCCTGGGAACGCCTCGGGATCCCCCCGCAGAGTTGGCAAATGTGGCTGGGGAGAGGGAAGTCTGGGTTTCCCTGCTTAGGCTGCTGCCCCCGCGACCCGACCCCGGATAAGCGGCAGAAGATGAAGATGAAGATAATGATGTAAAAGTATAGTTAGCTACACAGAATAGACCTTTTTGTTAATGAAAAAAATAGCACTACTACCAGTACCTCTGAATATATCCATTATATTAAACTTTTTTTTTACATTTTATTTTTAATTGAAAATAGACTCACATTCATCCAGTAACTGCATGTGTTTGGCTTTCATTACTATTCTGGTTTGAAAAAGCGGCACTCCCCCTCAGATGTTTTCATTACTTGTTTTCCAGCAGGAGAAAAAAATACCACCTACCACGAATGATTGAAAGCCTCAGGTGCCCACCTGCAGAGCGCTCTGCCACAAAAAGCTCCATCCTCAATTTTATTGTCATTTGAGTCTGAGTGTGTACAAAAACGTTCATGAGTCAGTAAACAATTTTATCTCCCAATATTGGCAAAGTCTCCTCTGGCTGAAGTACAGTAGGGCTGTGCGAATTACTTATAATTAGCCAACATCTCACCTGCAGCCGTCAGAGCAACCTCAGTGTGGAGAACCAGAGTGAAATTCTGACATGGATGAAAAGAAACATGGAAAGGTTGACCACAAGAAAGAGAATTACTAAAAACATCTAATATTTGTGTGAATCACAAACACTGCAAAGTACAAGGTGCATTCCCTTCTTGATCTGCAAAACACAATCTGTCCTCTTTACCTTTCTGTAAATGTTATACTGAAAGATCAGCCAGCAGTTACAACAATAAACAAACAAACAAACAAACAAATAAATAAATAAATAAACAAAAAACTAGCACATAACTGATCCACATCTGACTCACAATTACATTTTTGTGAGACCCAGCCTGTACCAATGGTCACGCAGCATCATGGATGTAATTAGGTCACTTGTGTGCACTGGTGATGCATCATATCAGATAAAAGTAAGGTGAATGAGTTTCTTGTTCTTAGTCTGACAGCCTGACCTGGGTGCAGCTACACTTCTGGAACCCCCAGACACATACAGTTACTCCCATGATTTATGGCTCTCGATTGATGGTTCTGAGTTTATTTTATTAATTCATTTGACCTTTTGCGCTGTTCTGTCTTAGTTTACCCTTCTCTTCCTTCCTGCTATTTCTTTTCCTCGTCTTGTTTCTCCAGCAAATGTGAGCTCTGTTCATCTTCTAACATCTCACTCCCACCCAACGGAGATGTAACGAGAGGAGTCAAGCACATACCTGAGGTCAGAGGAAACAAGGTAGTAAGCATTTAATAAAATGGGACTTTTAATTGGAGCAGTCTTTTCAGATGAATGTCAATTTAATAAGATGTATGACCGTTTTATCTCCATATAATTTTTTTGTTACAGCCTATCAGCCTGTTTAATCATTTATATCATGTGAACTTTAAATGAATTCATCACTATGTGTTTATTCACTTTTAATTTCACTTACATTATGGGTTTAACGCGTTACGTTCCATCAAGTGTCACGATGCTGAAGATTTCTGCAAAGAGCACGTTGATGCATCTTTACTTACAGCTCCTCCTGCAAACATCCTTTCCTCAATTATCCAGTTGCATTTTAGGAATTAAGAGATATTTTAAAATATTTGGCTTTCAACAGTTTATGGGCCAGATGCAGGTCAACATAGAAGAGAGAAGAGACAAGAAGATTAAATTAGACTTTGCTGTTGTTCTTGTTTCACACATAGTCTCATGTATTGAATTACACATCCGTGCCATGTTAGTTAACATATTTCACCCTTGTCTTTTTCTAGATCGTCATCTTCATCTCCCGGTTCATGTTGTGTTTTCACCTGCATCCATCCTTCAGATGAGTTTGTATTTGGGTTCCTCCATGCATCGAGATGACATTTACAGCATGGACCTTTCGCAGATGGTTGAAAAAGGAAGAAAACATCTTAGGTTTCTGCAGCTTTGTCCTCCTGCAGCTGCACTCAAAAGAAAAGTGCTGTAATGTTTTACTCCCACTAAATATTTCTTTTACAGCTGGAGTTACAGTTTTTTGTTTCAGATTTGGATTTCATTATAAAATTATATATAAATTATATTATAAAATATTATAAAATATCCAGGAGCGGCTGTTTTAAATTGAAACACCTGTTCCCAGTATTTTGGTTTGCAATGCAGTCCCTTATAATGCTTCAAATGTCTGAGTTTTCACTGTGATGCTTACAAAGAGGAACATCACAAATACAAATATCTGTAAAAGAATTGTTTTCTCTTCTGTTGTATCCCATTAATCATTTCATGACCTCTCAGATTTATCTTTTGACCTTTTGGAAAAGCAGTAAACTAAACTGGAACCACCTTTAACAGACACACAAATACACCAACATAATCTCACATTAGTGACATTAGATATATTAGCCATAAAGTGGTGATGAATTATAGTACAGTTGCTTTTTTCCCCTTTAATAGCCAACAAGTACAATGGTTTGACCTTTTGAATTTGTGTTGTGTGTCAAGTATTGTGTTTAAGATGACTGTTATGATTATAAATGGTCCAGTTATTAACCTGGGATTAATGTGGCATAGATTACAATCAGGGGTCAGGGAATAAATGGGATTTCCAAGATCCAGATGAAGAGTTAATGCTTCCATCTTTGATGAGTAGATGGGAAAAAAAAAGACAGCCTTCCTCGCCTCAGCAGTGTTTGTTTGTGTACTTGTGCAGACTTTCGTCACACATGTGCACAAGACAACATGAGATATTATTTGAAGTTTACTTTTAATCTTTTGTGTGTGCTTGAGACATATAAAAAGCAAGCTCAAAGTTATGGCTCTTTGGCTGCCGTGAGAAATTGGAAGGTTGTATGTGTTGGAGGGGGTTACATTCAGCTGAAGCTTCTGAAGAGGGCAGAATTTGTTTTATGAGGGTAATTGATGCTTTGCTGCAGGAGAAGAGGGCAAAGCAGGCATGAAATTGTGCAGGGGATCAGATCCGTATCGCAGCATACAGGAGAGCTGAGGGAGAACAACGGAGCCTGGCAGCCCGGGGCTGGCTGGATTAGGGTGCTGCTCAGCATTGAGGTACAGTTAAGAGCCAATTTTATTCTCTAGCAACCCAATTAGTGGAAAAGCTCTGTATCCTATTAGAGTCAAGTTTTGGGACGAAAGGCAGTGCTGCTGGAGAACAGCCATTAAGACATTCATATAACCATCAGATTGGAGAAGAAAAGGCCTGGAGGACAAAGCAAAAGGTGAAATAAATTAAGAAAACATTGTGAAGGGGCCACTTTGCATCTTGACATCCCCATATAACAATTAGTAAAAAAGACACTTTACCACAAAAACAGAGGGCAAGTGGTTGGTTGGTAATTTTACACCTGAGCAACCTGCTGATCTCTCATCGTACCCAGGTTTACACCAAGTTAGCACTGATCAGGGTCATCGGTTCAGTTCCATCTGTGTCTTCTTGTGTTGTTATGTTTGCAGACAGAGTGGAGGACACGTCTCATCAGGATTCCCAACGTGTCCGTTTGTGAATAAGGAGAGGGAATTGGCTGTCAATCCCTAATTAATAAACTCTGCTCTTCTCCCCCCACTCTGCATGGGCTTGTTTGATCAATAACCATTGTGCGCAGCCTCAGAGAGAAACCATTCAGATTTATCTACTAATATCCTGGGTGATAGCCAGAGCTAGACTGAGGATGACAGTAGGCTCAAAGCCCATTACCTCATTATTTACTGTTTTAAATTCTGCTATAGTCTCAGCCAGTCAGTGTCTCGAGAGTAACAAACAGGGGAAAATCTCCTCTCTCTTCCTGGGACAAGTCAAGGGCAAAGCTGATGGAAAACATAAGGGATTTTTTTTTTTTTTTTTTTTTTTTTTTTCATTTTAGCTTGTTGTTGAGGTGGGGGCATGTTTGTAAACATGTGCGGGTCTAGATGTGCTTTCTGTTTTGATAAATCTACTGTAATATTTGAAAGTTTAAACTGCTGATCTGTGTTTCATGAACAGCAAAACAATCTATGATCAACTCACTCATGCTTTCCAACTTGAAATCAATTCTCTATCTCCTTTGAAAATGACACCCCATTTCAAAGCAAGCCAGTTCATTTCTAAGACCTCCTCCTGTTATTAATCCTGTTGTTTCTTTTGTTTTATCTTCAGCCCAGTCATCTGCACTCAGTCTCCACATCCTGTGCATCTGTCTCTGCTGCCTGTCAGTAGGACAGATATTCCTGTTATTCACAATGATGTACAGTCAATAAATAAAACCCAAGAGTCAGCAAAACTTGTTAACAGAGTTGGAAAGCTTCACAACACTTGTGTTTACCTGTTTGCTATGCAGAGGCCTCCAGAAAGGATTAATGAGTCCAAACGTTCCCTCTGAGGATCAGTGTTTATTGAATCTAAAACAATAATTTCTTCCTGGTTGCATTTAATATAACAGTCTTTTGTGTAAATATTTGCCTCGCTGAAGGAAAAATAAAAATGTCTAGAGTATGGATTAATTTATGCAGTATTTAAGTCTTAAGTCCTCCCTTTTGGTCTGTGGCTAAAAACTTCAACAAAACTGGAATTCTGCCAGTTTTACATCATAGAAGTTCAGTTTTCTCAGAGATTTGTTTAGTTTATATTTAAGGCAAGGCAAGTTTATTTGTGTAGCACCTTCCACGTACAAGACAATTCAAAGTGCTTCACACAAAACTTAAAACCATTACAGATGGTGTAAAGAAGCACAAAAGACAACAAAAACATAACAAAAAACACAGACAGAGCGCAGACCTCAGGGCCCTAAGAGCCGGAAAGCAACAACCTTTCCCCACCTCCCCTCTGCGTGGCAAAGTGTCATGTTTTTGCCACCCTGATCTCCTGGCGCTCATCATTGGTAACTCGATCCACCTGCTGGCTTCCTAATTGCCTCTGCTACCTCATTCAGTTCACCTGGTTTCCTTTTCTCTCACTGCCTACTTAAGCTCCCTCCAATCCCTCCTTTTCTGCCAGATAAGAATCAGACCTATGTCTAGTTTTGTTCCAGCGTTCTACGGATTGATCCTCAGTTGCCGACCTTCTGCTTTATGCCCCTGGATTACCCTCCTTGCCTTGCCCTCGACGGACACCGCAACTTTTCGGATCTTCTGGTTACCGACCCTGCCTGTCTTTGGATCTCTGAGCCTTGTCGTTGCCTGGACGAGTATTTTGCCATCCTGTTTACCTCCCAGCTGTTGCCTGGTTTCTTCTGCAGACCATTCCCCCGGACTGATCTTCTGTTCATACTCTTCTACCAATAAACTGGTCATTTGTCCAGAACTCCCTGTGTGTGGCTGTATTAAGGATCCTCAGGGTAACTCATTACAGCAAAGAGCCCACACATTTCCCACAAAGAACCCCCAGACCGCCACCAGTCATAGCGGAGCGTGAGAATTGTTGCCATTCTTAGTAATCAAATTAGATTAAAAAAAAAAAAACCTCTGGTTTTCACAAAGTTTATTGTAATAAATTCTCAGGCTTTGTACTTATAATAAATTTGAAGTTTTGTTTTCATCCACTTGCGTTCATCTTTTCTGCATTCCCTTTTTACGTTTGTGACCATATTGGTATTTCGCCATGGTGTCTTCTCTTTGCTTATGATTCTTATAGGTGGAACAGCATCCATTACACTCAAAATTTTAAGACTGAAATGATCTTGGACCCCAACAACTGACTCTGCAGTTGCTGCTGGTAACATATGGCCTTGATAAACTTCTTCTTTCATTAATGTACCTCCTTATAACCGAGAAACAGGTTGTTTGGACATTCTGGGTGATCAGTAAATAAAACAAGATAAAAAAATGCTCAGAGAAGACCAAGTCAGACTGCAGCAGAAGAAATATCAACACTTTTAGAAATAACCAGGTCCAGAATGTGACCTCAAATGTCAGTTTTTTTTCGTGTTGTCACAAACCAAACATGTCCAATACAGAAAAAATGTTTTTCGGCATTACCATCCCTCGTATTATCCATATTCATGTCAATGTGAATTCCCACTTAAGATAAAATGGTTCAAATCAATAGAGATGACTGACAACAGTTCAGAAAACTCATCTATAAAACTTCACCGAGCTCTGAAGAGGGTTAAAACAGGATTTTAGGAAAGCCCTTTAAAAGTAAGAAATTCGAAAGAAGTATAATCACCTAATAAAATCTTTTTACATATAGAGAAATCTTTTAATAAGATTTTCCATTCTTCCCTTTTTTGACATTTATTTATGAAACTAAACTGAGGAGGTGTTGTTTCATTAACAGTAGCACTTGTACCTTCTGTCAGCCATGTTTCTGTAAGAAAAAGAAAATCTAAACTGCGAGAAATGAGGAAGTCATTGACTAACAGTGATTTGTTGGACAGAGCTCTATCCTGGTCCCTGTTGTATGCTTAGTTGTGCATAGTTGTACATAATACAGTTAATAGCTTTTCATCCCACAAGTTGATTATTCTCAATTACCCATTTTTCTAACTAATACAGAAATCCTACTGGGTCCTAGGTTGTTCTCAGAACAGCATCAGTAGTAGGTCTACTGCAGCAGGGACCTTGAACGCACCATGGCATGCTATCTTCATTTTGAACTCTGCTTTTGCTCTGTAAACATCCTACACATCCTCCTGCGCTCTGCTATGCCAGCACAAATGATCTAAAGGTAAGAGAGGAAGACCTGTAGTTCTTGACAGATGGTGGTTACTGGGGTCCAGACTGGAACAGAGGCATCTTTTGGAGACCTTGGGTGATGTGGGAAAGAGGATCTTATGAGGGGGGAGAGCTAGGTGTCTCTGCTGTTTCCTTCGCTCTTATCTGTACCGGGGTTTGCCTTTCCAACAGCATGACACAAGTGTGCACCAGCTAATGTGCATCCAGTTAGATTTGGGTGCGTCCCATCAGGTCTGAAATGCTCCTTCGAGTTCTGAAAGACATTGAAGCTATCGATGGAGCATATGGGAAAAACTGTTGGTATCACAGAGAAAAACAGTTTTATTGTATTAGATTTGGCTGTAAACCTTCATCTGTAGCCCTCATCAAACAATAAAACAACTTGTGTGATCCAAATCCTTATTAGGAAACAATGAGTGAAATCTAGGAGAAAAAGTGACATTGAAGGACAAACAGTAAGTCAGTAAATGAATCAAATGAGCAATTCAATTCATAGGAAATATATGAATAAATGTGGTAACACTCAGAAGGAAAATGTTGAAAAGAAAAATGGATCATGACCTAGAAGAAAATTACCAGGATGTTTTACTGTTTATTGGGCAAAAAAACATATTTTAACAGACATCCAAAATGCCTCTCCATGCAAGTCCATGTATTCAAGGAACCATACAGTTCTCTATATAAGTCATCAAAGATCAGGCGACATCCCAGCTAGATAGAGGAAAAACTGTTAGTACTGACCACTTAAGACTGTATAACTTTTTTGCTTTAGAAAAAAAGTCTCCAAGTCTTGTAATGTCCTCTGATATTATAATAATTTTTTCTATGGCTGAAATGTTTAATTTCCACATATTTCAATGAGTATCTGCTAAAGGGCTACACATACAGATAATTCCATTAATCACATCACACAAAGAATTACGGAGTATCACAATTTATGTCTTGTTGTATTCTGTTAATCCAAAATAGCAAAACTGTGTACTTTGGCAGTACAGGCCTATGCACTGTTGCATTAACAAAATGAGACCACACTGAGCTAAACAGAGCATGACTACTGAACCACAGTGAATCATTTGCTCCAGTTGGAAAAATTTAATTGAATAAAATTTATTGTACATCTATTATTAAGTTTATATTCATCTCCTATTCTACTACCAGTTAAACATATAGAATGGAGTCATTGGTATCTGTGGGTATCTTTCCCACACTTTCATTCATTCATTTTCCTAACTGCTTAATCCGATGAAGGGTCGTGGGGAAGCTGGAGCCAATCCCAGCAGTCTGTGGGCGAAGCAGGGTACATCCTGGACAGCTCGCCAGTCCATCGCATGTCTTTCCCACATTTATGGCACCAAATTTAGCATTAGAACAGAAAAAAACATCCCAACATTGTCTATATGTAAACGTAATAAAGGTACTAAAGCACCAAATTTAGCAAGTAACATTCACAAGTATTCACAAAATTCCTGCTAAATATGCATTTTCCACAAGTCTTTGTGGTCTTTGCATACTTACATTGGTGTTATCCATGAAGTAATGCAGAGATCTGGGCCAAATGAGGAGAATGTCATAGCAAGTTGTGATCAGGCTGTCCACACTTACACAGAGAGTGATGTTATAGTAGGGCTGCTATACATAGACCCTTCATTACAAAGATAAACGCACATTTGAGAGCTCAGTGGTGCAAAAAGCATAAGCAGCAGTTTAGAGATGTGGATACGTGATAAAATCCGATGAGTCATCCTTCATCACATTACTGACAACTGAATATGTGCTGTAAGGGGCCTTTAACTAGTATGACCTCTTCCCTTGGAGGAATAATTTTCATTTCTGCTCCTCAGGGCCTTCTATCCTGAAAGGAATAAATCAATTATAGCCTATTAAACAATAATTTGGACTTTGTTTCATTTGTGATGCCCTTGTATATCCAATAGTAATAATTATCTCAGACTACTGTGCATTACTGCATGCCTTTCCTTCCTTTGCTCCCCATAATTTCTATCACCTTTGCGCTCTATGATGTGAGATTATAAAAAAAGGCTTAATCAAGGTATTAAACAAAGTACCGTTTAGAAAACTACACTGTGAAATCTAACAATTTGGCTTTACTCAAAGAGTATGCAAACTTGTGTCTAAAAGAAAGAAAGAAAGGATTTTTAGCATGAAAGTTTCCAATAGTAATTTAACAAAAGGAATCGTTCATTGTAATAAATCTATTGACATTATATCAGGTAAACTCTATGTTCATTATGTCTATAACATGTTGTACATTAAAATTAAAAAAAGGTGTATAATTGTTGATATGAGAACAGTCATGTCCCCCTCTGGGCTGCAGCAGCCTAGGGGAGCAGGACTCGAACCACAGACCATCGGGTCACAAGACATATATACAAATGTTTGCCATAGAGTGGAGAGGTAGAGGTGTAGAACAAAATGCAGGACAGGATGGAAGAATCCAGAATCATCTGTTTTTTTTTATCTGAAACTTGACCTGGAAAACAAAGGTTGACTATGATAAACTAAAACAAGTAATATAAACTAACACATGGAGCTAACAAAATGAACCATCACACAGAACTCAAACCAGGGGCTATAAATACACACAGAAAGAGAACAAGATACAGGTGTAATGACTTAACTAACTGAGTCCAAGTGAATCTAATGAACGGGAAAGCACAACAGGAAACAAGACAAAAGGGAACTAAACAGAGAAAACTACAAAATAAAACAGGAATCCAGAACTAAAATGACACAAAAAACTCCAAATCATGACCATATTTATATATGTATGAAAGGGTCCTTTATATAGTTAAACTTGACCTCAACATTGTAGTTGAGTAGTAGACACATTTTTGTTTATACTTGATTCCAGCAGTTTGAGCATTTTAATTATTTATTTTTTCCATTGTCCAACATTGCTTTGACTACATGCTTTTCTTTTCTTTTTATTTGTTTGTCGTGCCTGATAAAGGAAATGACCAAAGCCAAGCAAGAAATTTTACATTGAAGACAAACTGTGCCTCACAACATAATAACATAATAGCATAATAACGCACAATCAACTGTAAGGGGAAATACTAGGGCTCTTGTGAGGTTGGGGATTCCTACATTGACTGTAGTCCTGGATATGCTTCAGGTGGGCCAGACACAGGAGTTTTTGATAAGCACTCTGTCACAATAATTATTCTTGTTCAGTCGAGTTGAACTCAATTATCACAACATCCGTGGAGGGATTTGAATTCAAGGTGTGCTTTTGTTTATGCTCTATCGCCCGGTTTTAGTGGTAAACTTGTTGTTGGTGCCGTCCTGCACAGTGAGCCTTCCTTGATGATATCTCAGATGATGACTTGGTGGATGATTATAGAGGCTAGCATGAGATACGACTTTTTTGGCACACAAAGCCAAGTGTGTGTGTGTGTGTGTGTGTGTGTGTGTGTGTGTGTGTGTGTGTGTGTGTGTGTGTGTGTGGGTGAGGACTGGAATACACTGGGATGACATGTTGGCATCTTCAACAACCTTTCACAATGTTGCGGCGACGTTTGAAACTATCTGCTGCATCACGGCCTGTCTGAACCTGGGGGATTATTCTGCATCAGCATTCAAAGCTTCAAAGAGACATTTTGGGACAGTGTGTGACTTGTTGACGTGTTTGCCTGTGTATGTTTATTTAACCACTGGAGACTTCTGCAAAGCTATAAGCAGTTTTGCAGGCATATGTGAGTGCAGTATTTACACAGACATATTTGCTCAATTAGATGATCTGTTAGGGTTAAGAGCACTAGCACATTCAAATACACACTCCTCCATCCATCCATCCGCCCATCTATAAAAACACACACACACACACACGCACACACTCACACACACACACACACACACAAAACCATTAATCTGCTTTTTGATTCAGGTCTTAATCTCCTGTCTGCTACTCCACTGGCAGGTCCCGCCTTCCAGCTTAGTAGCAACAAAGAGGCTGGAGATTCGTAAAGAGGCTCAATTGTGCAGCATGCAACTCAAAACCTGTTTATCCATGCTGGAACTTTGGTATCTAGAAACACGGGTGTGTGCACAGACACAAGGTGTTAAAAACAGTGAATTTAACAGACTGTTTATTAGTTTTAGGATAGTTTCTGCAAACGTCTACAAGACTTAGAGATAATCACAAATTCGCATTTTGGGATAAAAGGTGTGTCATTCCATTGTTGGATTTTGCAGTGATGTAACAGTGTGCTAAAATTTAGTGTTGATTCAAACTGTAAAAACCTGATAATTTGCTACTAATAACCATGGGGGGATTTTAGAGGCCTGTTTACTTGTGTGCAGATGTCTTGATTATCTGGCCATTAGATGAAATGAGATAGGCTTTAGCGTGCTGCTCATAGATCCTGAATATCCCCTGCACAAATAATCAGCTTTTAGCAGTACATCACTAATACAGCATTCTGCGCAGGAATATGAAAGCATGAACCTCAGCCGTTCTGAGCCAGAGGCAGCTCTGGGAGCAGAAAAAGACACCCTTTGTAAAAAGAAAAAACAATGTGGTGAATCAAGTCTGCAGCCTTATGGGAGCAGCAGCCCATGTCCCGGCACTGATAGTTTGACAGATGACGTCAACTGCATGAACTATTGTCATGACAGAAGGAAAACTGGTATCATACTGCAGCGCTATCCACGATCTGACAAACACAGACAGACATACCGTGGATGCAATAACCTGAAATTAAAGTCACCGTGTCCTCCATGATAACATGCATCGGGTTGGTGAAAGTTTTGCTTTTACAGTTTCAAAGATCTTCAGGTTGCTCACCATTATTGCTGAAGTACCTTTCATTTTCCACTAGATGTCTCAGTCCAAGCTTGTTCTGAGGCCACACAGATGCACACAACCATCCACACACTCAGTCACATGCAGTGTGCACATGGTGTGTTTAATATGACCAGCCTAGTCACTCTCCACATGTGTTGCAGTCTCCTTTGGGAGGACAGGAAAGCATCTGCCTCCCTCTGTCTGTCTAACACATTTCTGGGAAAATGTCCTAAACTTGCAGCTCAGGGGGTAGAAAACAAATATACACCTGAGCAAAAAAAACAAAAAAAAAACAATAATCATTTGTGCAAATATAATTTCTGCATCCTTATTTTCATTGTATATTTTTGATTGCTGTAATTCTGCTTATCCTTACATGCTTGAGGTGATGCAGTAATAACACTGATAATAAGGATTTATGCAACACTTTTCTAAACCCAGGATAAAGTAACCGTATAAACAATCCATTAGCTGTAATAAGGGAAGATTTACACTGCTGGCTTCATTAGGTGCTCAGAGGGAGTTTTTCCAGTGAGAACAACACTCAGTGTTACAACTGCTTGGTTAGTTTTTCTATTTCTAGTTTTCTATATTTTTGTTATGCTAAATGTGACAAACAGTCAAGAACATGTGATATTTTGTCCAGAGTTTGTTAGATATAGAAGTGTGCTCAAACAGTACAGTACTGTCAAAATAATTAGATGAAATGTCTGAATTACAACTATATTTTTGAGCGATGGGTGTTTGCAGATTCCAGGTTCTCAAAAAATATTTATTACATCTTTCTGTTCTAGATCAAGTTCATCCTCTGCTGCAAAGGTGGCGCATGTTTACCTTTATTTTACTCTGTTATCAGGTATATAACAATTTAACTACAGGTCAAGTCATCATGGCAAGAAATTACACCTTTGCACTTTGAGTTAAAATATGCCTGACAAACTTTACCAAAAATACCGTGACATGCAGTGAGCATAAACAATGAACATGCACAAACATGCATTCACAGTTGCATTTGTGTCTATTTGCAGCACATTTAGGAAATTATACTGGTCATGTTGGAGATACATTTAGAAGAGACTGAAAACCAGTATAGAAAACCCTGGACCTTAAATATGAAGTATTTTAGTTAAGCATGTAGTTTAATGACAACAAAAACCTCCTCCTCTGGTTTAATAATGATAATTAAATCAGTTTCCAATCTTGTCAGCATGAATTCTGACAGCATGGAGTCTTAAAGGGTTTTACACGTGACTGTGCCAGGTAGATTTAATCTGACTCCATTTTAACACACATTATCCATGCTTTAGCTCTTAAGCTTGCCTGGCAATGTCTGACATAACATGTCAGAGTGACAGACTGGTTAGACTGGTGTGAATTTAACTACAAGCAGCAAAACAGAGGAGATGGTTAAGGAAATAGAGGAAATAGAGGAGTACGATTCCTGTTTTCATCTCCTGTTGTCATTACAGCAGGTATGGAAAATTGCAATTAAATTGGTTCCTTTGGAGGAAAGGCTGTTGAAAATCCAAACAAAGTTGTTTTGTGTGATCACATCTATTCCATAAAAATGGTCATCTCACTTGCATGGAAACCCCACTGGACAATTTGTTAGTTAGCTGTTAATACATCAGTTTAATGTGCTGTCTAAACAAAGTCCTTATAGAATACCTGTAGACCTACATAATTGACATCACCATCATCAAAACATTAAAAAAAAATGAAATAACTATAATTTCAGACATTTAAAGGCAGTTTGCAAAGGAATTATGAATCATCTTTCTTTTCTTCTATTCCTCCAACAATGTCCCTTTGTGTTGCTTGGATGAATCAGCAATGGTGCAATGGTCGATGCCCAGACGATGGCACATGACCTGGTGTGAGCTGCTGTAAGATGAAGAAAAGTTGAGAATTGTGATTTTAAAGGTGGGAAGGTGCTGGGGAATGATGGCTCTAGCTATGTATATAATAAATGTCAATGTGCCATCACAACGAGTCAGAAATAGATATTTTGAGGTCTGAAAGTTACGTAGTTCTACTTTAATGTAGTTGTACCTTTGCCATTCTAACTTGGAAATGTAAATTTATTTGTTTTTCTTGGAATTAGGCAAGCTGCTTGCATGAGACCGGCAAACCCTATGCCGACACCGACAACACGGTTGTGAGGGAAATTTCTGTATGCAAACCATTTTGTTTTGTTAGAGAATTACCGCATTATTCCTCGGTTTTTTCCCTTTTGTACCAAGGAGAATTTAAATTCCCAAGTTGTAGCAAATGTAAGACAATTAAAGAATTGGTCCTAATGTTTCACCAATATGGAACCTAATTCACTTATCAGGCTGTTAGGTTTGTCCTAACAGCGTCAATTTAAGACACATGAGCAGAGAATTATAATAATAAAAATAAAGTAAGTCACTTTAATTAAAATGTTCAGAATAGAAGGGCAACTTATAATGATGAGATAAAAAAAAATAATTTTTCATCTTAAAGGAGCTAATGGTCACCCAGGTTTCACAGAATAACATTAATAAAATATCAATGAGCTTTTGTTTTTATTTTGCCAACATTTTCAAGAGACAGTAATATGTTAGAGGAGTGGTGGGTAACTCCAGTCCTCCAGCTTCTAACAATTCAGGTCTGATGAATCTAAAGCTAGTTCAGCTAAAACCAACACTTCAATAGATTTTAAGAATCTAAAAGCGTTTATACCTGGATGCAAAAACACAGCTTGTACTGAGGGTAAGCAAATAAACTAAACAAAGAACAACAACAATAAAAACAAACAACTACAACACAAATAGGGCTATTTTGTGGAACTGAATATTAATTGTTGATTTTTGTGATTTAAGGGCGAGGGACAGGGTACACCTTGGACAGCTTTCCAGTCCATCGCAGGACCACACAGAGACAAACAACCATTCCATGCATGCCATGGGGGAGGAAGCCGGATAACCTGGAGAGAACCCACTCACACACGGGGAGAACATGCAGACACAGAAAGGCCACTGTCCAAGCCTCCCCAGGCCGAGGATTGAACCAGCAACCTTCTTGCTGTGAGGCCACAGTGCTGCTATGCCACCATGCATCCTGACTTAAACTTGTTTCTGAAGTAACTATGTGAAGTCGTTTTATATCAACTTTACCATAATTATATTTCCATGTATGTCCAACAAGGGTCAAGCAGTGTAACCACTGTATGTGTGCTCGAGTTTAAAGCACTTGCATGAGTCATTAATAAGTCGTTGTATAAAGTTAGCTACTCAATGATAAACCCTGTCAGTGGGATATTACAAATAACGAGTTTAGTCACGGTCTAGTTAAATCTATGAACCAGGAAATGACAACACACACAATCCAGATGTTTAACTTGAGAAGTTTGAAGTTATGTAGCTGTTGTCCTGCAAGGTAACGTATTAAAGGCTTTCGGCCTTAGATAGCAGTCTACCTATTCCTCAAGTTATTCACACTCACTTTGTCTGCAGTTGTAAAGTCTGTCTGTATGACTACAGCTGTGTGTTTATGTCTGCCAGGATGTGACTGCAGAGCACGAGCTCCAGAATGTGCGTTATCTATTAATTCCTCCATTAAGCCCTTATCACCAGTTTTAATGCCAATTAAGATGCGCTTTAATTTGACGGCAGGGCGGGCAAGAGACTATACACTTCTCACTCCACAGTGACAAGAGAAGAGGAGTAGACCACGCTCTGTCAGGACCACCCGCTTGCCTTATCAAACCACTAAAGGCTCCACAGGCCTGTTAGTTTTGCCTCTTTAATACTGACACTGTTTAATGTGCTCTGTATGGGTTCAGTCACTGCAAAAGTATTTAAGGCTAATTTGATGTCAGCGTGACACTGCGAAGCAGCTTAAAGTGGCTTCCACTTTGTTTTCACCTCAAAAGAACTGCTACAAACGACCGTATTTGCTCAGATGCTCCGTGACTCTCGCTAGAAGGTGGAAAAAAAAAATCCAAAGGTTGAATTGGAAGATGAGTTGACAAACATGGAGAAAGGGGCAAAATTCACATGCTCCACTTCACTTGAGCATGACATGTAGAGGTCACACATCTCTCAATGTGAGATGGCGTTGCACTGCTACAGTTACCCACAGACATGTTCCTCATGTGTACAAACCATATGGAGCAAGACTGAACTTTGCAAACGCAGCCAGGGTCACGATGAACACTTTTGTCGGAATTACAATTAGATTGCATTGACAGATCTGCAATATGCAGACTAAGCAGATGGCTCTTGGACAGTGAGAGGAGAGATGGGGGTGTGACGGGGAGATGAGCTGCAGGTCTTGTGTTGTAGCAGCTGGCTGACAACTCTGGGATAATGTGTGTCAGCAAAATGAGGTGATGAAGGGTAGCAAGAAAAGCCAGAAAATGGATAGGGAACTGAAGATATGGAAATCTAATGTATTGTAGATGATATACAGTAACTTATTACTATTCGTCCCTTTATTCTTTTCATTAGATTTACCTGGTTTGATACCCTAGTGAACTTGAAGATGGCCTAACATGTTGATCGGAGTCCTAAGAGGACTGACCTACTCTGGATTATCATAAACAAAAACCTGCTCATTATCCTTTTACTGTGATACTTCATCTCCCCTCATTGTGTGGTGCTGATGTCTCTTTCCTTTCCTCTCTGTATCCTTTTCAATCCCAGCTTTGATGTATGCATGAGGGAGGATTTCCCGAAGACCAAAGAGGGCCATTACCCAGGGGCCATTAGGCCTCTAGTAGAGCATGTCAATGACTACTGAGTCTCGCTCTGTTTTCACATGCCCCCCCACCTCACCCCCTTGTCTATGTGGGTAAGGAGGTGGTGGTGGTGTTTGTCTGTGGGTGGGTGGCTTCTCTGGGACTCATAAAATGCTGCCACAAATGCATATATGTGTGTCCCTTTGTGTATGTGTGTTGTTCTGTAACATTTGGCATCGTGGATATTTCCCTACTGTTACACGTGAGGAGGTTGGGTCATTAATTGGCGCTGTTGTTCTTCCATGCAGACTAAGACCGAAGGGAGTGAGTCATCATCATCAGGATGAAATGCTCTGACATTTGAGCATGAAAGTCTTGGAGTGGCTTGCGGCCCAACATCTCTGGGTATGTCTGTGTTTTACAGTAAAGGGTGTATATGAAACACCATGATTTTCTCTTTCTTATTGAGTTGAGCTCAAGCGTTTATGTCAAGCAGATAAGGAAAAACAACGCAAGTGGGTTAAGCAAATGTTTATTTGAACTAAATTCTATGTGTTACAAACTTAAGACCTTGCTGACATGGTAAGGAGATGATAATAAATGTGAGGAAGGAAGATAACCTTGATTGCTGGAATCACTCTGCTGATCTCTTTGGTATGTCCCCACAGAGGACAAGAGCACGCCGACTCCTCTCTGCAGTAGTAAAACACAAACAGACAAAAAAAAAAGAAAAAGAAAAAACCCTCAAAGAAAAAGTGTTGCAAATAAACGACAGTATATCATGGTCCTGTTTTTACAGAGAGCACTTAAGAGGATCATTGAAGTTTGCTGAGAGCGTTGAGATGCTCTTTCAAGGGCAAGTAGCTCCATCATCTGCAGTAAATGTGATGCACAGTTTTTCCTCTAATCAGAAGTATAAAATCTTGGCATTCAGCGTGCTGACTAGATGAGGTTTTTACAGAATGTGAAGCCTCACTTTTCTAGCCATTTCGTCTGAATATCAGTATACAGGCCACAGCGAGAAGGAGAGGAGGTCAGGGAGAGAAAGAAGATGGATAAGGTGGAGGAAGAGGGAGATAAGGGGACAGTGCTCGTGTATGTCTGGATGTGTGGGATGTGCCTTTGCTGATGACTTCCCCGAGGCCTGCAGGCAGGGAAACAAGGAGTGATTAATTCTGCTCCAACCTACTTGACCTCTGTCTGGGGGAGCGGTCCCCAGAAAGGAGCCTGGTATGATACAGAACAGTGAGACCTGTCTCCTTCCACTCTTACTCCCTGGATCAATATCAGATTGGCAGGTCAATCTCTTCATGAGAAACTGCATGGCCAACGAAGAAGACCCTGTATGGCGGTGAACAACCTTCAGTCTGCCCCCACTCGTCGTTTGAATAACCAGTTGAGCACATTGATCTGTGTGTTTTCACTGAGTGGATCCCTTAGCTGGACCGATCAATCACCTATAATAAAGAGTGGATTCTCTATAAGCATGGCCTTCTGTTCAGCAAGATCTAAGGCTTCATCATGACAATCACTTCTTTTATCCGTTACTCTTGGATATACAATCATGAGCGCACAAACAAAGTTAAATGTGGTATCATACATTGTTTTTCCTAGCCCAGTTTCACCACCAAAGAAAGATTTCTACCTCTTATGTTTTGTTTGTATGGTTAACTCCAGACAGCTTTTTTCAGTGAGCAAAAATTAAATTTGCACAATCTTTCTCATCGCTCCAGATAGTTTGAGATAAAGTTTGCCTGATGTATATTTCAGTGGCAAATAGAAAGGATGAATGTGAGTCTGCCAGGCTGAGGCTACATCAGCGTGCAGCATCTGTTTGTTGTTGTCATTTATATTGTATAATAAGGTAGAGGAAATTAATGTGTCAGAATAGCCATCAATGAAGGCACTTTCTTCTCTAATAATTCAAAACAAGACTGTCATCTGCTTCTTAGTGATTTTTTTTTTTGTTAGGGTAGATGGGGAGTTGTCTCTTAGTCAATATTTCTCAGACATTTATAGCTTTCAGGAATATGAGCAGAGTTGCCCCCAACCCCATTTCCCTAAGGAGCAAGAGTAGATATTTGTTCTGACTGAATGACCCGTTAGATCTACGCATATGGCTGCTTCCTGCTATCAGGTGTTTTTTTTTTCTGTCCTGCCTAGGTCCATGCCCTGCAATGTGTCTTTTCGACGAAAGCAGTCCCTTCCTCTCTGTCACTGAGGACACAGAAATGCTGTGCTGCAAGCCTGCTGACTGCTGTGTAGCTTTCTGTAGCAGCGCACCTGTGTGTCCCTGCTGACTGACTGAGCCAAGGACAACACAGCCACAAGACCTGCTGTCTCTGTCACGTGAGCTGAAATATGTAAACCCCCCCCCCACCACCAAGGAACTCCAGACAGGGTGTGAGGCCACATGGGTACTTTGACTGGAAAAAATGTGAAAATCAGTTTAAAACTTAAGCCTTTTTTTTTTTTTTTTTTTAAACTTTTATCATGAATATGTGTGTTTTCTAAATTCTTTTAAGAGAGTGTAGCCTCTGACACTGAAAATAAATGCAAATGCTGCACACAGTATGTGAGTCTATTAGAATTAATCATCCTATAACCAAAAAGGCCTTGTTTTAATGTGCAAATGTGGTGCACCTACTTTGCCCTCCAGTTTCAAATAGCAAGATCAGAGAACAAACAGTTGTGCAGGAAGAGGCAGTCTGACAGGTACAGGTGTGCATGCAATGATGTTCACATGCACAATTTCACAAACACACACACACACACACAGCTGACATAGAGAGATAGTCACTTCTCCGGAGGGATGACTTCATGCTGAATTAGACTTACTCTGAGGATTCACTGCATTGCTCTTCCCTGTGTACCATTTAAAACGAACAGTATCTCACTTACTGTATGTCTGGAAGAAAAATTGTTCCACTAAACTACATTAATAAGCTTATAATTATTCAAAGGCCAGCACTTAGGAGAAACAAGCCGACGTGCCCCGCTGCAATGCATCCCTCGCTCTAAATAGCCGATAATATGTGATAGAATGATAGAATGAAACAGTAGCTATATATTTGCAAAATGAGGTTATTAATTTCCCTGCTTTCATTCAAATGTTCATCCACTGGAGCAGATGTGATAATAAGTAGAACAAATATAGTTGAGGAGCAGCCCCACTGTGATTGCTGAATGTTTACACTTCAGTTAATACAATAGACCCCTCTAGAGCCATGCCTCTAATTAGTAAAATAAAGCCCTGATTTCTGTTTCTAATCCAGAGTTTGTGGAGAGCAGTGGACACGAGGAGGAGGAGGAGGAGGAGGAGGAGGAGGAAGAGGAGGTGGCCTGATGCGCGCCCCCGTCTATCGCACAGGAATGGGCTGTTTGTGGAGGAAGGTCCACAAGTGCCAACAGCTGAATCAAGAGCCACAGATAGACAAGAACCGGAAGTTGGGCGTGTGGACCTACAAAATAAATCTGTATTTCAGCCTCCAATCTGTGCGTCAAAGGATGCTTTCTGCACGCAACAGCAGCACTTTCTCCAGAGTTGCGTTGCTAAAATAAGCTTGTAGAGAAAAAGATACCTCCCGTGGTTACATAATGCTGCTGTTAAGTAGTACTTCTGATGTTATTTGATTTACATTTTCTGAGAAGACAACTCGTTTGATAAGGCGGCAAAACAAATCTGTTGAGTGACTTCAATCCACAAGCTACAGCTGGGTTTATTTTGAAAGATTGTTTGGGAACACGCGCGATGTGGAAAGCTTCACTCTGTGTGGTGACATTGGAGGCAGCTGTGGAGAAAAGGAGCGAATCTGCGCGGTGGCGGTGAGGGAGTGCGCGTGCAGGCAGGCAGGCAGGCAGGCAGGCACATCAGCAACAGCGGCTGAGCATCTTCCTGATCCTCATCTCCCGCTTTCAGGAGCTGCCAGTTTTTACGTGTGCACGCCGATTGCGAGTCCACTGCCGGCTGAAGTGTCCAGAAGCCTCCACCAGCCATCATCACCTCCCACCACACACTTTCTCTGGGGAGGGGGGCTCGGTTATTCTTAGATCAGCTGCGAGACTGTCCTTCCGGTCCGACTCTTATTTATCCCAGTTTCTTGAATATTTAATGGAAAATGGCGATCTGCGCGCAGTCGTTCGGTGTTTTCTGTCTCTTCACAATCCAAACTGTACTCATCATATGCGTCTCCACGCCGACAGCCGGGATCCACCTCTTCCCTCAACACTACACGTAAGTACCCTGCATGTTTCTTTTTTAGGGGAGGGGGTAAAGCGGGACGCGGAGCGCCGAACCAGGACAGGTGGCCCCGACAAGCCTGCACACACGCAGCGCCGCTTACCTTGGAGCAGCTCATGTCACTGGTTTTCACACACACACACACACACACACACACACACACACACACACACACACACACACACACACACACACACACACACACACACACACACAGCTTCCATCTCTGATGCTGCGTAATGAACATCATCCTCACACAGAAAATGTAGTTGCTTGTCATGTCTTGTGACATTTATGAGTCTCATTCAGCCTGACATTGTCAATACAGGCTACAGGGAGCGCACACGTTCACGTGCCACTGGTGGAAAAAAAAAACCCCCAAAGCGGCTAGCTTATTTGTTTTAACATTCACAGGATAAAAAAGAAAACCATCAAAGGTTGGTGCTTTGTTGTGTGGTCACTGCATGTGGGGGAGCATCCAAGTTAGACATTTTTAAAGTCCTCTGGATAGGCTGCTGCACGCGCACCGTGTGGGAGGAATATCTAACTCAGCACAGGGTCATTTTAAACGGGATCATTTTACTACAAAAAATGTAGTGTTAAAAACAAAACAAACAAACAAACAAAAAAAACAAAACAAAACAAAACAAAAAAAAACAAAAAACAAAAACAAAACAACAACCCAGAATTATTGTGAAGCTTCATCTCAATGAAAGGTACAAAAGGTAGCAGCAGTTGTAGGAAACTGTGTGACTTTTTCCGCGTGCATCATAGTTTGCAACAACATTAAGAAGTAAAAGACGTTTCTTATTTTATCCGAACAGTCCAAGGGGTTTCATCTTGGAGGACACACAACTTGCTGCAACTATTTGCCACCTGTGTCTACTCTTGATTCAGCTGCATGAAAAGTTGGACAAGCAGCCGGCGTGTTTTAGTCTAACTGAGCATTTCTTTAGGTTTGGAACTGTTGCGTGTTTTTGTTCAGACCCTCGGAGCGCTACAGTAACTCTTCTGCTTAAAATGTTGCGTCGCCCTGTTTGTGATTGCCATGACGGGATGATCTGAGGTGAACACAAGTAGCCGGTGGTTCTGATGAGTAAGTCAGGTCTACAGAAATGACAGGAATCTGAATGATTCCTCTGTGATGCATGTGTTGAACATCTCAGCTTTGTTCATTTTCCATCCAAGGTGACTTTCAGAGAAACCACTCTTCCACTATGGAAATGTCCAGTGATTAAAAACTACAATAAGCTGGATCACTGATTTCATTACTAAAGCTCTGCAAAGTAATACATTCCTATATAGTTACCTTGCAAGCAAAAGTCACATTATTTTTTTTCAAATAGCTATATTTACATAAACATTTGCCAGTATTTTAATGCAATATGTGAAATCTTGCAGACGGTTTCTTTTTTCTTTTGCACATTTACTGCTTACCTTTTTCATACAAAGCCATCTCATTACTTATACCCATGAAGTCTGTGGTGCCCTTGTTAAAGTCCATATTATATCAGTCACCACATGGGATTTATAAACTAGGTTTTGGGTCACCCACATTTACTGTGGTGTTTGCCAGAGTTTGCCAGATAATTGAAGAGTGTGTGGGGATCTGAATGTGTAGGCCTGTAATACACACACATACGCAGCCGGCTTGCAGTTGTGTGTTTGAGCTCCAGCTGAGGAAGCATGTCTATAGGAAAGGGCAAAATATCTTACAGTTCATTTCACAGCCGTGCAAATAAAGTTTACATTTCCCAAACCCTGCCACCTAAATAAATGGTCTGATACGTGTTGTTACTGTAATGTTGTTCATGTAGACAGTGTTTGCGATACACAAGATTATTTACACATTTTTAAGTAATGTGGAGGAACCTTTCTGATAGAAGGAATCTAAATCAATGTTTTGACAGTAAAAGTTTTTTTTACAAAAAGGGAGAAAAAAAATCCATCTGTGTTCAGTTTTTCATTTGCTATTTTTTTTTTTAACCATGATAAAACACAGAAGGCTATATCCCCAAAATGTTATTTCCACATACTACAAAATAGTTCACCTTCTGCCCTAATAGATTTGAGCGTGGCACTTCCAGTGATGAGATCCATTGCAGCAGAATGCACATAGTGGCAGTGTGCGGCTAATGCACAGGCCTTCCATCTAGACTCATTTCACCATATTTTCTGCTTTTCCAACATATTTTGGTGAGCATAAATCATATTAAAGAGAAGATACATAAAAAAAAAACAAACACCAGAGGCACACACAAAGAGCCAGGAAACACAGTTAAGTTTAATGTGGTGCACCACGACAACTTTTTTTTTCAGATGCTAACATGTTAGCAACCATTCCTAAAGTTCAAGGTAGTGCTACAAAGCACTACCTTGAACTTTAATTCATGTACAAATAAACAAGTACATTTAGACATAAATGTACTACTGGTTTCATTCAACCTTGTTTTGTTGGGCGGCCATTTTTACTAGTAAACTCAACGCAGGTGGGTCTGCTTCCACTTTCTATTCTATTCTATTCTATTCTATTCTATTCTATTCTATTCTATTCTATTCTACAGTCATGTAGCAGACGCTTTTATCCAAAGCGACATACATATGAGTGAGAACAACACAAGCAAGAAATCAAACAGTAGAGGCCATCGTAGGAAGATGCTAGTGGACTTTCTCAGTCGGATTTCCGAATTCAGATGACGTTTACGTATTTCTGACAGGGAACTTGGAAAATCCGACTTCTGAGTACAAATCGAATGCAGAATTTGTATCATTGCATCTTGTTCTGTTAACTTCAGAGTAAACTTACTTTAGTTTATTTCTTATGCAGGAGACCCTTTCTTACTTAGCCACTTCACCACAGTGGTTCCCCCTTTATACCCTGTACTTTTATTTTTCCCCATTTGTTTATTTGTTTTTTTTGGAACTTGTTTTCTCTTAATCTTGTCACCCTAAACACAGGCAACATGCATGCCGGCTGGCATCTTTCCTCTGCTGCTCCTCCCCTGACGAGGCCTGCTGTGGTTTAGCGATTATGGCGAGCGCTGTCACTGTTTGGCAGATTTACTCAATTTAATAACTCTTGTCTTCCCTTCTGTCTTCTGAGCAAATCTGACATTTAAAGATGACATTTGTTCCTGTCATGGTATTGAAAGACAAACGACTGTTGTGATGTTGATGCTAGTGATTAGCTACCTGTAGGCTGCTGGAAAGAAAAGGTTGGCACCAAATCAGTGCTAGGCTAGCAAACGCTTGCCAGAATGATTTATTTGATTGCTGAAAGATTACCTTTCAGTACTTTGTTTCTTTACTTTTTCCAGTGAAAACTTCCCATTGGACTGAGTAGCCCATATTCAGGTTGGCAGGTTAGCCCCTGCAGCTTCTTTAAAATGATTTAGGAAAAAAAAAATCTCGATCCATTAAGTCATTTGTTGCTTGCTGGGAGATGTACAGTGATGAGCTCCAACCGTTTGATCTCTTAATTCCAAACTTGGCTCCGTCTAACGGAGATCAGCTCCTGCTTAGGGTGCACTTCTGTCAGACCTGAGCAGTTTTATTGCAGAGCTGCTGATCCCAGCCGAGCCAAGACAGGCACGTTCGCTGCCAGTCCTGCCAGTATCGAGCAGGTATATGCAGGATGTGATGGGGAAAGGAGGTGCTGATGACTAACTCAGACATTAGCCGAGATACGGCGAGGATACTTTCAGATAGGGATCCAGAAACGAGGGAACACGTGGCACTTTGCCAGAAAGACAGGAGCTACACAAAGATAGGGACAGACTCACTACCACAATCTTATGAACGCTCACATGTGGTGACAGAGCAATGTAGGTTCTTGTGCTGACATGTTCGGGTGTTAATGTTTTGGAAAACAGATTGAAATCGTCTTGTCTTATTTCCCAGAATGAGTCACTGGGCCGGACGCATTGAGAAGGAGCTGGAAAAGGTTCTTCAGCACGTCACTGGAACTCAGCAGATGAGATCGGTAAGTTGACGTCACTCTTGCATGTGACACTGCATTCTCCTGCATTATTAAGCAGATTTCACTGGGCTAGGTTGTACAACATTAGCGCTTGTGTGTCTCTGAGGTAGTGTGTTTGTTGAAGCAGAGCAGACAGTTCCTTTCTTTAAAGGATCAAAGCCTTGTGAGAAAAGTTTTTTTTTAATTTTTTGTTTTAGTGTGAATCCCATAGAAAGTAATGAAATTTGCCAAAGTTCTGGCAGTAACTGACTTGTTAAGAAGGGCAAAATCAGCAGAACATGGATTTGGCTGTTTGTGTCCCATCCTTGTATCAGTTTTCCTGAAACATGTGTGTGTGTCTGGTGGCAGAGCAGATGGTGGAGCAGTGTTATTGACACTGCTTCATCATATTTCTGTCGTCTGCACATTTGCCATGCTTCCAGGGTTTGTAAAGCACTTTGAGATAAGTGTGTCATTATTACTGTTTGGGTGTGTGATTCATCCATCCTGTATGGATCCTGTGGCTTTAAAGCTCGCAGTACCAGTGGGTTGTGCAACGCTTGGTTGTGTGGTAGCGACGTTGATGGATCCCAGAGTAAAGGAAGTAAGCTGTCAGAAGTTGCTATGGTTTAAAGGGTAATGACCATTAGATGATATAAGGCAGACACTCAGTGTGTGATAGAGAGTGGTTAAGTGTGTTTACCTATCAAAACATTTGCCTTTTTGAGTTTGTGAAAGTATTATTTTTTCCAGTGTACCCACTGAGCAACGTTGACATCTTACAAAGCGGTTCACTTCTAAAGTAACCTGGTTTCAAGGTAAAAGGACATCGCTGCTGTTTGATAGAGGTGATGTATCGCTGAAAACGTAACTCTGTAAGCTTTGAGAAACTACACCAGTTTAGGCTTTGGAGATAACCCAGTGGGCTTTAGAAAAGGTTGGGAGAGAAACATATATTTTAAGTTTAATACAGTTTGAGTACAGTCCTATCCGGAAAGGTCACATATTGTGTTCTTCTGGGGACGAAGTCTGCTTGCTGAAGCGGATTTATTGATTTTATTAAACAATATTTGTATTCACTTTTAAATGACCCTGAACAGAATGTTGGAACATAGTGAGAAAACAAAATAAAACAACAAAACATGATAAGTTCACAATACCTAAGGCATTATCAGCAAACAGCGCGTTTTACTGACTACGAAATCCTGAAAGGTTGACTTTATTATTTTAGTTAATTCGAGTCTATTTGTATTTGTATGTTGATCAATCTTATTCTTTTTGGTCCAATAAATTAGTTTTCTAATTGTAATAACAGATTATTTATTATTTATTGTGCAGTTGTTGCTTTTTACATGAAAAATAATATTATACATGTGGTGCACATAAACCATGGTGCATCTTAAGTGCCTGCAGTAAAACTTAGAAATGATTTATCATTACATAGCTGACTGTTTGGAGCTTAGCGAGACCTAATACTGAGATGTGGTGTTGACATGGCGTTAAGCGCTGAGGGGGACTGAAGTTCTGTGGATTTAAACTAATTTACTCAACAAGTGTCTGATGTACTTTCTGTTAGCTGAAACCCCATGAAGCCGGTCTCTGTAAATGTTACGTCCATCCCAGTGATCTGTTGTGCGGGGTGCCCATATGGCTGTGTGTGCTTGTGCATGTGCTGGCCTGACTGTGTGCACAGACTGCGTGTGAAAGAACATTTATCATTGCCCCAAACAGGAGTCGTCACAGGGTGTGCTAAATGGCCCAGCATGCCTAGAAAAGCCATTTTCTAAATGGATGCCTCTCTCTTTACGTGTGTCTGATAGAAATCTTCCCAGGGCTATGCCGGCTGGTAACAAGATTGCCTCCCTCTGCGCCCCCTTCCTTTTCATGCGCAGTTTATTCTCGCAGACAAAAAAATGTAAAGTGTGTGCAAATTATTTTTGAGTTTGTCTTACATGGGAAGAGACAAGGGAACTAAGTTGAATATCATGTAGTCTGCTCTGAACCCCCTGGTTGAGATTTCATTTTTTCTGACAAGCGAAGTAGCGGGTGAATGAAGAAGAAACGTCAAGGCGGGACAGCAAAGAAAATAGCTGAATATGTTTGGAACTGGTTGACTTGACAAATAACTTGGTGATGTGCAATATTTTCCTGTTTGAATTTCTGCATACTGAGCATGTTACCAAGAAAAAAAAAAAACATAAGAAGTTGTTTAAATGAGAAAATATTGCATCCTAATATACTCTACCCAGGTTGGGTCAGGATGTTATTTTTTGCCCAGGGGGAGTGATAGGAAGATAGTGGGTGAGTGATTTATCAGAGGAGGTGGAAGTTTCGAATGGAAAAGTGAGGCGTGCAGATAGACAAGGAGAGTGGGCGGCTTGTAGAGCAGAAGAGGTGGGCATTTTGGAGAGGGGGGGGGTGGGGGGTGAAGGATGGCTTGACAATCGAGATGGATGTTCAAGCAGTTTGGTGCGTATATTTAGAATCAAACTACTTAAGATGGATGAAATGATAGAAAGGGGGTGGGATGAGAATTGGTTCATTTAAATGTGAGCAGACGGATGCTGTTTATAGTCTTTATCCTCTTCATTATCATGTGTGCTGTTGTGTTTGATGTGTTACAGAACGCGGTGATGAGAGGCGGCCGTGGACACTTGCATTGTTTCCATGTCCTCAGGCTTATTCAGAACAGTTTTAATAGGAAAAAAACAGGAGCAGTGTGCCTATACACCCACATTCTGCACTGCCATTGCGGATGGTTCATTAGAGATACAGAGCAGCAACAGCTCGATTATTTTCAATAATTGTTATTATATTTATCATTAAAAATGTGTTTGTTATTTTGAGCAAAAATGCAGAGTAGTTACTCGTTTCCAAGGAGAAGATTCAGTGCTTTTGTTCTGCTTTGCCATGATGTTGGTCCGTCTGAACAAAACTGTAAAATATATGCGATGATTAGAGCGCTGTAGAAACGAAGAATGCATAAAAAGAACAAGAAAGTAAATATAGAAATATAAAGTAGTATATCATTAGTTCCAAGGCTAAGACATGTCTTAAAACGTTGTTTGAATGAACGTACATTTTCAGAGAAGTCTGCACTCAAGGTGACAACTATTAAACAATATTACACGCTTTAATCACGTTCTTTATTCTTTACTATGGCCCTTTTTTTGTGGCTTTTTAAAAAAAAAAAAACCTTAAAGATTAAATAAAAAGCATTTCCGTTTTCCATGGTGATGCCGTTGTTATGGCTTTGTCTGTAAGTTTTCAGCAGGCTTACGAACACGTGAAGTGGATGGGGGGGCTATAGCGGTATTTTATATATATATATATATATATATATATATATATATGTATATATATATATATATATATATATATACATATATATATATATATACATATATATATATATATATATATATATATATATATATATATATATATATATATATATATATATATATATATATATATATATATATATAATATCTATTTACACACACACACCTTGACTAAGATATTAAGCTCTTATGGTTAAAATATACTTTTTAATATCAAATTTAGGCTTTTAAGTTACAGGTAACTTTATTATGAATATACATGGTTGTTATAATAATATGAGCATTTTCCTTTTTTGGACTGTAAGAGTGCAAAACTTGTCTACTAAGTAATATGTCTTAACTATTTTTCTTTTTATTTCACTTTCATCAGACAGACAGATGGTATCAAAGCAATTTCCACCGCATCAGTACAGAGAGTCTCTGAAGTGGTGATTCTGTGCAACATATGTTTAAATAACTTTCAGAAGAAACTCAAGTTAATTTAAGAAAGCAGGGTCTAGTCAGCGTGAATAATTTAGGCAGTTGCATATGACTGATCCTGAACCTTTCGGATCACACCGAGGGTGTGTCTGCTCTGCCTCCACGCATCATCCTCTTGCTGTTTGTTACTCTTGTTTATTGGAAACCTGAGAACAGCATCCAGATCAATATACCACAAGTGAACACAGGGCAGACTGCCTAATGCTAAGTGAGAGCTTAGCTCAGTTTTCGAGCTTGTTTTTTTTTTTTTTTCCCAGGTTTTTGTCAGTTTTACTCTTTCCTGTTTCGTTGACTGTTTTGCCGACGCTACATCATCCGTTTGCCTGTTGACCACATGCTGACTGCAGGTTTAACCTTCTTGCCTGTAGTACTGCCAATGTGCATGCTCATGCTGGGAAATGTGTGTATTTGTGTGTGCAGCAAGTCTTTTATGGTGTTTACATTGGTCTCAAGCTTCTTGTTTCGTTTGATCACCGCAGGTTTCTGTTCCTCACTTTTCGGGGGGGGGGTTATATGCAGCCTGAAGACAATTTCGGTCATCATCTTTGTATTCAGTATGTTGCTACCCCATCCACAATGAGCAGATATCTCTAGAAAGTAGACTGGTGGATTTACCGGCATTGCTGACTACAGAAATTTCCAATAATCTGTCTGAAATGCTGGTTGCTCTGCTAGACATCATCACCTCTGCTCTCACCCACAACCCCTCTTCTTTCTCTAATGCTGATGTCAGCCCCGCCCCTCCCCACCACTCCTCTGAGTGCTGACAATTATATAAGTAGACAATTATTCGGGTTGATTGTAGGAGCTGCCTTTTTCTCTTGATTTAAGAGTTCCTTTAGCCTCCACAGTGTTGGCAGAAGACTTGATGCTCTCTTCTCTCAGCACAAGTAGTTTCCTTTAAAGGAGTGTGAGAGTGAATTCAGGCTTCATTTGTCAGACCCCCCCACCCTCCCTTTTCCTTTATCTTCTGGTCTTCATCTCACGCAGCAGCAACATCTTCTCTGTTTGTATGAAACATTGAAACATCGCAGGCTATTTCTGCAACATGGCTTCCACTTTAGGCTCTAGTTTTCCTTCCTGATGGCGTGTCTTAGATATCCCTGAGTTATCATCAATCACTTCACCCATTTATTCAGACAGTTTACTCTTTCTGTGCTTTTAACGTTGCTTTTAATACAAGATCAAAAGTAATGATTAGTAAATAAAACCACTCAAAATTGGGAAGTTTAAATGAAATTGCATATATATAATTTATGTGTATATTTATATGAAGAATTTGGTTGAGAAGTGTAAATGAATAGACGATTTAATGCAATTTTAGTGTCTGTAATTTAATTTATTCTCAGGATGTAATAAAAAAATAAATAATGGTCATATGTATGATCTCATAGTTTCATTTTTATTTGCCATCTCTCAATGTGCCATCAGTGAGACAACAATATAGACATATCAAGATAATGTGGGCGGGATACTGCCTAAGTACATTATAAATGATTAATGAATGCAACATGAGATGAAATGGGAAGATCATTTAGATGAAGATGCACATGATCTGCTGTTCATGTGTACCATGGGCATCAAGAAAAACTAACCTTTTCATGTTGGCTTGATCGTCATTTTCTCAAAACCGTCCAACCTTTAAAACACGGTCTAAGACGCGGCCATACATGACCAGTTTAATAACCTGATTTTCATTACAGAACAGCTATGCTGGACTGCAGCTCAAACTGTTGCGGTTTCATATACAGACTCAAATTGTGCCGTTCCCATTCTGAATTTCCCTACGGAGATGTGCCCCGTGTCTTATTATGACATGACGTTATCGCTCATTGTCTCCAGTCTGTCTAACAACGTAATGACTGTGAGGCTTGATGTCTTACTACGTCAGTCATCATGTCGATGTTTGACATTTTGCTACAAGATGATGTATTTAATAAACACTGATGTGGCTGCAAACAGAAGAAGAGATGGTGGTGGGGGAAACAAAAATCACAACCTCATGCCTTCACAGCATTTTCCTTTTCTCTTTTTTTGTCCACTCACTCACTTCTTTTATTATTATTATTATTATTATTATATATATTTTTTTTATTATATACTATTATTATTATTATTATTGTTGTTGTTGTTGTTGTTGTTGTTGTTGTTGTTGTTATTATTATTATTATTATTATTATTATTATTATTATTGGTATTTTACTTATTGGAAGTGGTTAGGTTTACAAGTTGAAAATATATGGTTAGGTTTATGTGTTAAAGGGTTAGACATTTATATATTTTTTGATTTGAATAAAATTAGGTGTTTTGGGTCACATGTGGATGATTCACTACAGAAAACAACAGGCTAGGATTATATTATGTCTGAAATGTATTCTTTTAACCCTGTACTGGGACATTTCTGGTACAACTTGCCTCTTGAGGTCTGCAAAATGTGTAGCCATTACTGCTATGTCTTTTAATTCATTTATTTTTTATTCCCACAAAGATCTTCTGCTGTACCAACAAACTGTTATTTAACATATGTGCTAGAAGTCATTAGATAAACCCCTCTTAAAGCATCATTTTAGCCAAGTATGTCATTATTGAACCAGGAGCATTCCTCTTGAACAAAGAAAATCAGTTTTTCACATTATATTTTTTCCTTGTTAGTTTTAAATTTATGGATAGAAATAGATGTTTGTAAATGGCAAATATTAACCAAGCATCTGTGGTGAAATATTTTGTGCAACACATTATGGCATCTTTTAACACTTCATTTAACCTTTCTTCTCTGGATTAAGATGTATGTTGCACCAAAATGTTCAAGAGTTTATAACTATTGATACTACTACTACTACTACTACTACTACTACTACTACTACTACTACTACTACTACTACTACTAAAACTATTACTATTACTACTGCTACCACTATTACTACTAATATTGTTGTTGTTGTTTTTATTATAAAAGTTTAACCATGAAGGCAGAGTTAGTAATTTTACAGTAAGAACTGCATGATTAAACTGGATATGTTTTAATTTTATGTTTGTAATTTTTTTTGTAGGCATTGAAAATAAAAGTTTATAGGACAGCTTTGAAATGACTGTTTAGCATAAAACCAATGTCTAAACGGGATAAAAGAATTCAGCACTTTTTTCTAATCCAGAAAAGTCGACTTTTATCTGCAAGACTCGACTGGAGCATAACATGACTGAAATTTTATACAACCCTATGGAAACGGAATTGTGTTCTGGAAAGTTGCCATCACTTTGGGTATTATTTTATATAACTGACTTAAACAAATCTAGCGGGAATGTGAGGCAACGATGGAAAATGTGGAAGCATTTAGCTCATTTCTTTGTGTTTTTTGCAGTCATCCCTGCCGTGTGATACCGCCTGTATCAGTGAAGATTGAATTTTACCTAATAAGATTATTTTGCTAGTTACTAAAGCAGCATAGGTCCGATAACTTTACTATAGTAACTTAAAAATTCATGTTATAATAATATAACAATAGTGCTATATTGATACAACAGTGAATTTTTCGGTATTAATTATGTACTGAACTTTCCATTTGTATATGCATATAAATACACATTTCAGATATTAAAGCCAGACTCTGTCTTCATTCAGACATCCTGTTGGCTGGTCCAGAGTCATCTGGGTGTCATATCATGGTTGTGAAAGCTTAGACATGGTCTGTTAGCAATCCATTTGTTATTTTGTTTGGAACTCTCCTGTAACCAGTGCTGCTCTGTCTGTGTGCTGTCTGTTGCATTTACTTCGTTTTTACCTCGAAACAAAAACACAACTCACAACAAAATAACTGTGGACATCAGAGGCACATAAAATCAGTAGTCAGCTCAACGTTAAGCATTGTGAGAGCTGGTCGGCACCATTACTCCCAACCTCAGCCTCCCCTGGGCTGACAGAAGAACAGAAGGCCACACAAACACACTGTATTTATTTTTCTGCCTTTTTATTGGTTTTCTGACACTGGGGAAGGTTGGAAGAATTTCTCAACTCGCCGGCTTGATGGCCTGGCACTGGTTTATGGTGTTTGTATAAATGAAAATACATATATCTGCAGAGTGCAGCCTGCATGCAGATAACCATGGGTTAACGTCAAAAGGAATTGCTTGAAATGGGTTTGTAGTGAAATTGTGGCAGTTTAAAAAAAGTAAAACCACATACACTAGATACAGTATCCTGTCCACAGTTACTTATTTATTTCAGTTTAAAACCATGACTGGCTGATGTCTTTTTTTTCTTTATTATTATAGCACCTGAATTAATTTTCTAAAAATAAGTACAATGCAGGTAAACTTGAGACTAGCATGATGTAATTTAAATCAGCACTTAATTATTCTTTTTTAATTGAGCAGTGGGTAATGTATATGTACTGTTCTATGTCTATCAGCAAACAAAAATATCTCTCTTTTTTTAAGCTTCCTTGGGTTTCAGTCTTTGAATAAAGCCAGCTGACTTAAATGAATAATGCAACCCTTAAAGACACAGTGCTGCATGGTGCCTTGTGTTTATGTCTTCCTCAGTCATATTATGAAACATTTTATTGTATCACTACAAGTGCATCCAGTGCAGTGAATTATCGGGATGGAGCTGTAAAAGCCTACTGGGGGGGAAACTTGGGCCTCTTTAGTGTCAGCACAAATCTGACAGAGACGGTAGAAGCAACTGAATTTCACTGACATCCACTGTGGTACATTTGGAGACTTTATTGTGTAACTAATTGCTGTTTGATGAATTCAAGGAATACAAAAAGCTAATACATCCGTGCTGCTAGTGCCTTTTAGGGGAAAAAGAAGGCCTTGTACTTGTTTAAAGGAAGACAATATAGCATTATGTGTCAAAATAGGATTAGGGGTCTGCTAAAGCTCCAGCCCTGTCAGAGGGAGATGCTATATTTTGCAGACGCTGCAAATCTTTTTTCCTTGTCTCTGTCTCCCTACATTATTATTTGCAGTGTGTTCACAGGCTTGTGTAATTTTCAGTCGCCGTCTGTTTGATGTTTCAGAGAGAGCATGACGTGTCTTTGGTGCTATCTGTGCTTGACAGAGAGAAACAACTGGGTACAGTTCCCTGAGTGGGTTGCGGTGGTAATGTAGAGTGGCGTGATGCCCTAGAAAATTCCAGGTGTGAAGTGCTTTATTCATACGATTGCAGAGGGAGTGTTTCTGTGTATGTGAGGTGTTAGGTGTGCTGTTTGTTCTCCGTTGTTTTATACATTTTATATATACATGTATAAGTACATAAATGTATATGTATGTTCAGGTGTGCTGAAGTCTCTGAGGGTTTGTCCTCTGGTTTTCCCTCCTCCACCTGCACTTGTCTGTGGTTTATTGGTCACAGTTCTGAATAACTTTAATTGGGTTGCCTCAGCAGTGGGTGGTTTTTAAATGTAGAGCTACTGTGGAAGACTTACAAAAGTGTTTTAATTGTGATCGTGTAGGCAGGAAGGATTCGCCTTATGAGAAGGGTCTTCAGAAGTTCTACCTACATTTCTTTGCTGTAGAATGTAGTGTCCTCTGCCTCTTTCTCTCTGTGTAAAAGCTGGAGGTTAAGCTTTTCCTGTCTCCTCAATCTATCCATTTTGCTCTCTGGCTTCATGCAGAACTTGCTCTTAAATCTGCCTCTGGCTTTTCTCTTGGGGCTACAATGTGCACAGGGATTTGTGCTCCACCAATAAAATTGCTCTGTTACACTTACACCTACGTCTGTATCCCTTCCAACACATTTACAAATGCGTAGACTATACCCTCCATTTCTCCTATTTACATGTGTACTCATTTGAAAAATAAAAAAAACTAGTAATTGATCAAATCCACTTTATTGACAAAGCACTTTTATAAAAAAAACGAACGTGTCTCCAAAGTGCTGCGCATCAGAAATCACCAATATTGATGAATAAAATGAAACAATAAAAACAAGAAGCATGTATAGCTTTCATTTAATTAATACATCAAATGAAAAAGATAAAATAACTTAAGTAAACAAATAAAATAAATAAAAAGTTACAGAGGACAGCACAACTTGTGTCATGTTAAAATCCAATAAAATAGAAGTGGGTCTTTAGAAGAGACTTAAACTACTACTCTGTGGGGGCAGTTTGGACTTAGAGGACAGAGAGTTTCATAGTGTGAGGGTGACTACAGAGATGATCCTGTCCCCTCTAGTTTTAAAAGTGCATTCACATCAGGTTAGCTCGCTAGTCTCTGTCCGATTGGGGACTCGACTAAGTTGTAGGGGGGCTATGCGGACCAAGACCGCGTTCACGCTGCACTTTGGTCAAGCGTGCCAAACCTTTACAATATTATCCCTGTTCTCACCAAACATGGTGCTGTACTAGACTTTAGCAAACGAGAAGAGAAGACCTGCATGAAGAAGAAAACTCTGTTTCCAAAAGCTAAACATGGAGCATGAAACTATCGCTGTTTTTTTTTATTTTTTATTTTGTCTTATGCAAGTATACTGCAGAAAATACACTGAAACAATGATCGCAGTATGAACTGGCAAGACAGAGGACTCTTAACGCAATTGCTATGTATTTACCCACAATGCAATGCTACGCCAAATGCAGGAAGTGACTTATTTTGTAGTCCGCTTGCTGTATTTGGTCCGTTTGAAGTGGGCCGAGACCTGTGTTGGTAGGTGGACTGAGTCCGCTTCTTTGGTCTGAATCAGAATTCGTTTGGCGCATTCAAAGTTCCCCAAATGAAGCGAACTTTCCAAGCAAACAGACTCAGATTTGAATAAAAAAGTCTGATGTAAATGTGCTCTAAGTCTTGTATTAGGCTCCATGAGCTGGGACTGGCCCTCAGACCTCAAAGCGTGCTGAAGTGTAAATTTGAACACAGACTGGGTACTGGGGGGCCAGTCCATTTAAAGCTTTAAAACCAGCAATAGTAGAAGATGCCTATAACATTCTAAGCTAAAGTGTTTCTTTTGATAGCCAAGTTTTCTTTTGAAAGTTTCAATTAGTTTTTTTCCCCAGCAGATAAAGAATGATGTTCTTACTTTTATATTATCACACATGAGTTGATACAGGAGACGGGGGTAAGTTCATTTTCACCACATCATGTGCGTATGGATATTTTATTATTATTGTTAGTTTGTTTTTCTCATTTTCTGGAATTTGGATGACATAGTTTGTACAAAAGGAAAGAAGGCTGTGATCTTAAAGGGAGGCAGTAATAAATAAGTTATGACTTCATCCTGCTCTTTTTCAGTCCTGATAGTTGTTATGTTAAACTATTCTGTTTTTTTTATTTATGCTAGAAATAAATAAAAAAAATACCAAAAGCTGCTGTGTTATACATTCATATAAATAAACAATCAAAGAAGGAGATATTCTTTAAAACAACACTGACGGCGCACGATCAGCAGATAGTATCAACTGAAACAAAACAAGAAAATACTACAGAGAAAAACTCCTTTTTTTTTACTTTTAATGTCTGGATGGCAGATGGAGGGAATGAGTTCTCACACTGCTTTCATTTATAGATTGTCGTCTTTAGTCTTCTAGCCTGATGGTGACTCATTAAACGCTGAAAAAACAGCAGGTGTTGTATAAACTTTTGGTGCCTCCCTAAGCTCAGGTTTGTCATGTGAAAATGGAAGATACAGACATTCTGTTTGGCCATAATCTTTGTGGTCGCTTAAATAAGACTTTTGAGGTGAACCTTCCAGCACTGACAGATTATACCTGCATACAGCTTCACTTTATAAGATTATTTTTTAAAAAACCTATCCTGGCAAAGCAAATGAGTCATCATGAAGTTCAAGGGGACTTAGATGCTTAAATGCTCACAAAATGTGTGTATATTAAGTAAATAATGCAAATAAACTCCAACCACATTGCCTTTGCTGATCACTTTTGCTTTTATAAAGCGCTGTTTGCTACTAATTTAAGCAAGCATGTGTCAGTTTGTTGTGTTTTTTCTGTGTTTGTTTTACATTTAAAATTTGTGGATCTAAAATACCCCCATAAATGCAAAAAAAAGTCGACTGGAGCCCATTTCTTGGTTTAGCAGGAGGCCTTATGATAACACAGTCTAACCAGTTACTAATAGATAATAAAAGTAATCTTTTGTACCACCCTACAAAATGCCGTTTTGTACTAACTCACAGCTTCATTTTCAGATTGGTTGAAAAGCATGAGTGATCTTAAGCTAGCATAGGCCCATGGTGTAAAATGAAAGTGGTGGCATTCAGGTGCATGTTTAGCTGTGATTCTTGCAGCAGTTTCAGTGTAGTTGGTCATTGTTTCTCTGTATGACATTTATCACTCGAATATGTTTTTTTTTTTTTTTATGTGCTGTATAGCTGCTCCATCTGCTTTACATAGACATTGTGTGTGTAAGCCAGCAGGCTGTTTTTGCCTACGGGCAGCTTAGCTTCTATTGTCATGTGGATGCTGTGAGTGAATATTCAGGGATGCTCAGGAGTTAAATCCCAAAGAGTGCAATGGATTTAGTGCTCACTGACACACAATAGTAGAACTTTTGTTGCATTTTAATGCTGTATAGTTTCTCATATGACCTGACTACTTCCTGCATGGTTGAATTTACGTGGCTAAATAAACGGCCTCTTGAGTTTTCGGTGTGATGATCACAACACGTGTACATGCGCATATGACGGCATATGTATGTGCTAGCATGTGCTGGTGTGAACTCTGGACCAACAGCTCATTTCACACACAGGCAGACATCAAAGGCGGTTTGAATTAACCCTGCGTGTCGGGGCCACTCTGCATGCCATCCGCAATTTCACATCTCTGTCGCTCCAGCAGCCCCAAACTTACATGCCTATTCATATTGAAATGAACAGATGGAGTTTTGCTATGCATCGAATCACCAACCTTCACTGAGGAAAGATAAAACTTCAAAAGAGCCGAGATACATTTGGATCTGTTTCCAGTTTGCGGGGCTGTGTGTCATCACAGGTGAAGTGGAGCGGTTCTGTGTTTCGATTTTAAGTGTGGGCAAAGAGCAGGTATCACGTTTTTCCTTATTAAAGCAGGTCAAATATGTTTCCATTACAGTCCTCCTGCAAAACTTGGCTCCCTTTCTCCTTGATTAGACATTGTAGAAGTGATGTCATGGCCACACACACACACACAGGTACAAACACACACACACATCAAAGCACATGTGACTCATGCCTTTTGACTCACGCTTATAATCATAACAGGAAGCAGTAGCCTCATCACATCTTGTGTTTTTCTTTTTTTTTTATTTTTTAATTGTTTTGACTGAAAAGAGATATAGCTGCTTTTAACTCCAAGCACTTATTTTCACATTTTCACTTCATCTTGGCAGCTAATTTAATTTCATATTGTATTTATTGATTTGGGCAACTTCAATTTCCTTCAGCATCGTGATTTTGCTGCACGATGAAAGTGATAATGTGGATGAACAGGCGCTGATGGCGAGGATGGAAATGGTGATGAAGAGTGCAATGATGATAATTTCTGCAGGTGATTGTGATTGTGATGAGCTGTATGCTGATTAGAGTGGTCTCTGAAGATGGCGGGGGTCGCTGCAGTCTAGGTGAATCTGTCATCTCCACCGTTTATTTCTTGTATCCTTCAGCCATCAGTACGCTACCATGACAACTGTTCAGTAAACACATTAATATTTCATTGATCTGGCTTCTCCCTTCTCTCTTCTTACTGATGGCCTCTTATCATCCCCTACAGATGCACTGATCCATTATTTTAGGGTTCTGATTCGATATCTGATATTGAGGTACTGGCCGATACCAATATTTTCCAATACGCCGGTTTATGTGAACATTTTTGTGATGATTGTAATTATTGCTGTTATTGAGTAAAGTTCCAGTTAGATCTAGTAAACCACATCTAACTTTTTCAGAAGAAAACAAAATGAATCTAACTTCAGTATTTTCCTAAATTATTTATAAGCAAATCCCTTCAAACTGAAATAAAAAACAATGCCTACAGTTGTTTCATAATCTTGGTAAAAGCAACCATAATTTAGCAGTAATAACTGTTTATTTTTATTTCTCAAGTCTTAAGATAATGTGTTGAAAAGGAACTAGACTATCTGAATAATCTGGGAACACTAGATGGTCTGACAGCGTTGCACATGAGTTGTGGTCTGCAGTATCGGCTCAGACGGCTCGTTTCGGCTGAAGAGGACTTCTGATTAGAGAAGCTACAGGTCAATCTGGCATTTAGTTAATTTGCAAGATCTTGTTTTTCCAAACGGGACTATGTGGAGCATTTTAGCCATTCGCTAGTTGCGAATGTTTAAAATGCTCCACAGTTTTCCATGCATGAGTAAAAGCGTCACATTATAAAATAATAATCCTGCCATGCTCAGCAAGCTGCAAGTGTATTCAGCCAAACAACCCAAGCTGGACATTTTCAAATCCTCACGTCTTCATCTTATTTATGAGTTGCATTGTCATCCAGGGTAACAGCATTTTAGCAAGCAAACTTTTCCAGAATTACCCTTGACAGATAGAGGTTGACTGACCAGAATGATGAATTGGAGCAAATTTTCTGTGGGCTAATTCCTTTAGTTTTCACCTTTTCTGCTAAAGTTTACCACTCTTCTGGACTGTCTGCTGCATACTGTTTTCTCTGTCTTTCTTAGCTGAACAACTTGTAACCCATAAAAACTTGGCTGTACACATATTTCAAGTTGATATCTCTGTGTGTTTCCAGAAAAAAATATGTCCAAATTAGTGACATGCTACTTTATCAAAGGCAGCTCATTTCCCATCAGACTTGTCAGTGCAGGTGTTTGCTAACGCTGAGTCAAAACTACAAACTCAAAAAGCTAAATCATTTATATACATGAGTTTTATGGAAATATTTCATGAACTGCTTTTGCATCAACATATTTGTTTGGCTTAAACCTGCATAATACACTACCGGTCATAAGTTTGTGAACTATCTCCCATTGGATTTTAATGGTAAAGTGTCCAAAAACCTATGGCTACATCAGTATAATTTGCTCACATGTGACTAGGGGTGGTCCCTCTGTGGATTGGTGAGATGGATTGAGGAATTCAGCCCAATCTCCTATTTGTGGATCATATCAATATCAGAGCCCAATACCAGATCGGATCAGTTCCAACTCTGTGGTCCCATTTAGAGGTTGTTCAGTAATACAGTGGGACCTTAGCTCAACCTGCATTAGTTCAAGTATCATGCACACACTCTGCTACAATAGAAAGTCTTTCTCGTGATTACTTTGCATAAATTTTTTCTTTTTGACAGTTAAATTTAAGATTATATAATACCACACACATATATAATGTATGCTTCCACCCTTTCCTAATTGTGTACACACACACACACACACACACACACACACACACACACATATATATATGAAAGTCACCATACTACAAAATACTATATGACTTTAAACTAGTTGAGAATTGCTATGATTTTAAAAACATTTTACCTTTGTTGAGATTTTTTTCTCATTTCGTGTGAGGAATCTGTGTGGGCATGTTTTTAACATGTGCTCCCACATACTGTTTCACATTTGCTATTCAAGAGCGAGCTTTGCCAAAGAACACACAATAGATGATATAACATTACGTAACCCTGGTGGGCCTGTGGGCGGCGCTCTGAGCACAGTCTGTGTTGGATTTTTACAGTTCAGTCTTGAACAGCAGCAGACAAAGAAATCGCTAATCAACTATCTAACCATCTCGCTTGTTCCAGAAGTTTTAAGCGTGCCACCATCTTGTTTTTAGACTTAAACGAATGAAGAACTCGTACGGTGGACACTTTGTTTAACACGTCTATTAAGTACTCATACAATATTACAGCCCCACCATACTTTATAGACATGTCAAGAGGGGTTGAATGGAGCCCCTTTTTGTCAGCTTTACTAATAAATTGCACAGTTTGCCAATACAAGTAAAACAGCTGTTTTTTTTGTTTTTTAAAAAAAAATACATATATAGCTGAAGAATGACTTGTCAAGACATGCTACACACTGTAGGTTTGGACCTGCTTTACACCATTCCTACAAAAACATGTCAAAACCTTATACTCAATATTTTAAATTGCATTTTTTTACTCAGGTGCTCCTACTGTGTATTTTGCTATGGTAGACAAAGCTGTTACAGCTTTGCAGTGTTAATTTCAAGGTGATTTCTGGCTTAATTTATTTCTGTGTGCCAATAAAATGGTAATGGGTCATTGCTCATAGGGTGGCATTTTAGTTAAGTCAGTCTCATATTCTACCATACTGAAACAAGCATTTGTCCATGCTCATAATGAAGCCTTGTTGTAAATTTTCTTCATATGAATTATTTAGTTGCACTCAGCTGAAATGATTTAGGTGAATTTTCAAATTGTGTGTATGTGTATGTGTGTGTGTGTGTGTGTGTGTGTGTGTGTGTGTGTGGTGTGTGTATGTGTGTGTTTGTAGCTGGGTCTGCACAGTGAGAAAAGGGATAAAGCTATTTGTATAGGACAGGATTTAGCGTAAAATGAGAAGGATAAGTGGTCCATCCAGGACTGATTGAGCCTTATAATATAATACATATGGCAACACCGTTGTGAGGCATGTGTGTGTATGTGTGTGGATCTTAGATCTATGTTTGTATGAATGAGGAAATAATCAGTCACAGCCATATGATCAAGAGGGAGGCATACAATATGAGCACTTGTAGTGAAATCCCTTTTGTTCGCCACTGGGATGTATTTTTGTAGTGATTTTGCAGCTGAGGGTGGCTCAAGGGTGTGTGCGTTTTGGTCTCGTGGGGTTTGTAAACGATCTTATCTGCCACTGATATAAATTCTGTTGTGTTAAATTCACTGTTTGATGTGTGGAGTTGTAAAGCCTTCTACTGGGACTCCTCCTTGCACCTCAGCTCTAGCAGCAAGGCGAATCATGAGCTGATGACACGCAGACATGCAAGCTGCGAGCTGAAATGCGGACCAGGTTCACTCTGAGGTTTAGTCATTTAAATTCTGCCACAACTATGTCTGCGTTCACTATAGATGCCTGTTAGTCAAATGTGTTTATGGTTCTTATACCATTAAGATTCGCTCAACTCTTCTCCCAGGCCTTTGTCTAACTCAGAGCTCCTCTGTATCTCATAGACTGCTGCACTCAAATTAGCAGCTTTTAGTCACAGCTCTCTGTGTGACTCAACTGTAAAGCTTTGTGTGAGTTGACAGCCAAGGCTAAGGTCAATTGCACACTTCTTTCTATGCATATGATAGATTTTATTATAACTCACTGCAGAACGGCAGAAGGAATGCATCACTTATCACTTTTACCATTATTATCAGTTTAACTGTGAGTATTTTTTTGGATGTTGCTTTCTTTGTGTAAACGACGAAAGCTTGTTATTATTAAGAAATGACCAATTCAATACCAGACTGAGTATCAGCTAGTTTTTTTTCTTTTTTGATCCGAAAAAGCCTATGAATTATAATGTTTCATGTATTCATTTGGATTTAAAAGCGATCAAAAGCCAGTGTCACTTACATTTGTATATACTTACAATAAACGAAGGATACACAGGTCAGATTTTCAGCTCAGTCGTCGCATCTGTTATATGCATGCCACTTACTGTCCAGGTGCTGCATTTCTGCATTTTGAGTCCCAATTTTTTCATGTATAAATACCATAGGCCGTATATGAAAGATGGACGGAGCCTCCGGTGGTTAAAAGTGAAGCCTATGCGCAAGTACATAAAACTGCAGTTCCCCCCTCATCCACTAGGGGGTGGCTGCAAAACAGAGCAAATCCCCAAAGACTCCAATGTTAAAAGGACCAACTTCACAGCAGAAATAAACATGTTTACAACCTGGTACAAAAATCCATTTCAGTAGGTCAGGTTTACCTTCACGACAACTGTGGGGGGAGTGAATTTTTTTCTAACTCGCCCGTTTAAAAGTAATTTAATCTCAAAGTTCACCGTATTTAGGGGCATGTCCTTTTGATTGAAAGGTACCTGACCTCACTCTTGAAGTCAGAAGAACGTAGAACAACCGCAGTTTTTAGCCGGTTAACAACGTGAGTTAGCTTTAGCCTGCTTACCTGATCCATTAGCTGGTTAGCTCCTGTTATCCCCCGGTTAGCTCTTGGCTACAGAAAGCTCAGAGTTCACTCGATGTCAATCACCCACCTTGATGCTCACAGCCACCCTCTCAGCTCCACCTCTTTGCCCATATTTGTATTTTCTGGGCGAGTTGACATGCATGCCTCTGCCAAGATGGCGATGGTAGGAACTGCCCACTGAGCTTCAATTCAGCTCTTCAGAAACCTATGGGTGACGTCACGGAGGTTACATCCATCTTTTTATATACAGTCTATGATAAATAGTAAACAGTTAAGAGAAACAAATTATTTTTAACAGCAAACTTTTAAACATTAATTCTGAGTCGTCTATGCCTGCATCACTATCCATCTGAAAAACAACCTTTTCCCCAAACTCCACCATCAAGCACTAATAAGTCCTTTTATCGAACCTCCATTTAAAAATTAAACAAACAACAAAATTAAACATTCCTTGCATTTGAAAATTTTGGCAATCTTGATAATTTGTCAAATCTGGACTCATCAGACCACATGACTTTCTTCCATCGCTCCAGTCCAATCTTTATTGTCCCTCGCAAACAAGACTTTTTCTCCGATTAGCGTCATTGATTTGTGGTATTGTTATGGCAACACAGCTGTTCAGTCCCAAATCGCTTGAGTTCCCTTCACATCATGTGCGTAGAAATGCTTACTTTCACTATTAAACATAATGCTAAGTTCTGATGTTTGTTGTTGTTTTTTAGATTTAATTTCACCAAATGTTTCAGTGATCACTGATCGCCATCTGATCACTGATCTGTTTCATCATTTTAGTAGTTTCTGCATTTTAGTAGTTTTCTCTGCTTGATAGATGACAGTGATTTCACCCTTCTTAAACAACCTAACTCTATTTACACAACCACAAAATATGTCTTTTGTCATGGTTGTTAATGAAACAAGAAGCTACACATTGCATCAGCTTGGGTTAAATGTCATGTTGCCAGCTGAAAGACAATCGCCAATGCATCAATTATCCAATAGGGATCTTGCTTCTATTTTCTTAGTTAAATCCAGGTGGCGACTTTTTTATTATTTTTTTTATGCATGCAGTGTAACATCCACAGTCACATAGTCAGCACCACATAGTTTCAACTCATGGTGAAGGAAATTGCAGTGGGAAAAAAACTGTCAAAGACATCAAAAAGCTGTTTTAGTCTTCTGTTCTTGATTGTCACAATGAACACATGGAGATGCAGTTTGGATCATTTTAAATGCAAATCAGCCTGCATCTATAGAAGAACTGAAACATGTAATGGCTGGTTCATACCAAATGTGTAGTCATTGTGTGTGAATGACCACATTCTGCCTCCCATTTTCTTGCAGAGTGGGACCGATATTGAGGGTGAAAATATGCAAATCAGATACATTTTTTTGTTGGCCTTTTTTCCTCAAAGATATTAAAAAGAAAAAAGCCACAGTGACAGATCAACTAAAGTGGAAATTGAAACTTACAGCTTGAAGAATTTTATGAAACATTGTCCTTTGTACTTCAGCTTTGCAAATTTGTGCATGAAAGCGTAAACATTTTAGCTCGTAAGAGGATCGTTCTCTGCTGCCATAACCCAGGTTGGTTCACAGTCCCTCTGCCTCATATATTATTAACAAAAAAAATGTGAAACATACTAATTAGACATAATTAATGAAACTGAAATTTTCATTAGTAAGTCTGTAAAGTCGTGCAGTGTTGAAACCTTTTCTTTAATCCATCATGATATAAAGATAGATTTTATTTGGAACCAAGGTAAGTTCTTCTGTGTATTATATTTATGATATTAAATATTATTTGTTCTGTTGCAAGTAATGATATTTTAATTTACTAGTTGGCTTAGTTTTTTTCAATCTAATTTTGGCAGTGTGTGACATTAGATTATTAGATTATTAGATTATTGTTGACTAGCAGATGGTTTGGCAACCTCTGTTTCATATTGGCATTGGAATTAAAGAAAACCTTTTATGACATGTCAGCCTTGTGTGAAAATTGTTCTTCTTTATTATTTCAAGGTAATTTTAAATGTCTCAGAGGAAAATGAAAGGAGTGACATACAGTTACTTAGGGTCTAGCCTTCATTCTAAGAGGCTATGTTAAAAGTGTTTTTTTTTTTTGTTTTTTTGTGTGTACAAAGCAGTTGTTAGGACACAACATGTGTGTCTGTGTTGTATGATAACACTGCAAGCAAGGCCCTGCATTGATCTCTATTTTAATAGTGTTTGTAGAGCTTTTCAAAGAGCAGCCTGTGTGTTCAAGGCATTGATTGCTGCACAGCAACACTCTTTGTGCAAATGCTGATCGACAAGTCTCTTTCTTGAATGTCGTCTTTATTCATGCCACACGACTTTTGAGGACTGAAGCTGCCTCTCCACCTTTCTAAATTTGTTGTTCCAGATACTGTGCTCGGAATTGAGTTTTTTGTTGAAGTGATGGTAAGAAATGTTGGCTCATGAAATGAGAGATTTCTGGTATAGTGTCAGAACTGTCAGGTTAAAAAAAAAAAAACAAAAAAAAAAAAAAAACAGAGGCTTGGAGATTGAAATTTTACCTTTCATGTACAAAGGCTTTTACACACATGCAGATCCTGCTTACTGCCAAGTAAAATCTTGAATTTTCTTTGCCCTTTATGGTGTTCTTCTATAATTTCTTTTCAGTTTTCATTAATTCCTCTCTCTTAGTTTTTATTTGGAGGATGTGCATACACCGTCTCCGTTTGACAAGGTTGACTGAGAAAAAAGTAAAATAAGGAGTGGCTGAATGTTGTATGCCAAACGGGTAATGTGGAGACACAGAAACAGGAAGACACTTTTCCATAATGCAAAGGCACATTGGACTGATTGACTGCGGTTCAAATTGGAAGGTTGACACCGTTCTTAGCTATCCAGTGATAAAGAAAGCTCATTGCACACTTCATAAAAAGAATTTCATTTTCTCATATGGAGAGAGATCCCTCGATGTGGGTGGGATCAGTTGCTTATCATTTCAGCATATGTAAAGCTGCAGCAACACAGTCAAGCAGTGTTTATCACATCACATTGATTTAGCAGATGCTTCTATCCAAAGTGAGTTGCAAGTGGGGAGTATGGATTGGTGTAGTGAGAGTTTGTGGCAGGTTTTTAGTTCAGAAGGAGCTTAAATATCTTATGTAAGTGATAATGAATAAGCTCTACTGAGCTGAACTCTTATCAGCAGAGAAAAAAGATCAATATTCAAATCCATGCTGGCAATTGATAACCATGTTAATGTATTCATGAGTCATGCACACATTATGTAGGGGCACGTAATCATACTAGTTATAACTCGGAGAGCGCAGACCTCTGCCAAGCAGCTCATTTCCACCCATATTGGGATGAATCCTTTTAAAAATTCTTGTGTTCATAGTTCCTTCCAGATTGATCAAACGTTTTTGGGGAATTTAAGACCAAAGCCCATTCTCAGAAATAAAATCGTCACAAAAATCTGTGCAGGAGTTCTTGTGTAAAGTTGCTATCAAACGAACAAATAGACAGATAAATGTGGGCAAAAACATGATCTCCTTTGTGGAAGTATAATAATGCCCGATGAAACACAGTTTTTTTTTAAATTGTTAAAAGTGTCGCTGCTTCAAAATAAATTTCATTGAATTTTTTTACTTTTACGAGAATTTACTTCAATCCTGCTGGTGTCTTTTTATTCCATGAAAATGTTGACTTAGGCATCGAAACTGTGGTTTTAAGGAGATTTTAAAAAAGATGTATATTTTGTATTGTGATGAAGCCAGAAAATATTGTGTTGTTGGTTATAGGCCATACTTGCCAGTCCTACTCTAAATGCATCACAACAAAAGTAGCGCAGTTGGCTTTAGTTTAGTGTTGATACCTACATTGGAAAAGCAGTGACAGAAAAAAAAGATGAGTATCTTTAAATAATAGATATTTTTTCCACATACCACTACATAAAATTCTTTTGCTAACAATATCCATGTACAGTATGTCTGTAGTCCACAGTCACATCAGTGTATGTCATACACTGATGTGACGCCAATCAGGAAATAATTCCTTGCTTTGGGCTAGCATAACATCTTGGACTGGGCTTCCAAAAAGTTCCTTTTGAAATCTTTTAAAAATGTTTCAAATGTTCAGTATGCCAAATAGTTACAACTGTGTCAGGAATCAAATTTCAATGAATTCTCCCAGTTCTGCAAAACGTTCTCATAATCCTGTGCAGAAATGCGACATGAGCTTGTAAATGGTTGCTAAAAACCCTGTTCTCATAGTGCAACTTGTTCAGGGATGTGTGTCTGTATGTGTGTGTGTGACCCTGCGTTAATTTTAACACTTAAATTACAGGTAAAGGCACAGCAAATGAAATAAGTGTATGGAAACACTGAAGCGATCATCCACTTTTGTGAACATTTTTGTTGAGGAGACTCGAGGAAGTGCAGTATGCATGTTGTGTTGTCCAGCACATTGCAAGGGGTTAAGTAAGTTGACCCTATATTCCAGTAAATAATAAATTCCCTGCTACATCACTTTAAAAATGTTTAACACTGAAATAATTTTTATTAATCTGCTGCACAATTTTGAGTAGAGTACATTAAATATTTCAAAATAATTAATTCTAAAAATGAAATTTAATTTTTCATTCTTTTTTTTTTCCTGAAAGAAACAACAAAGTCCTTTTGTACCTTCCGAGGTTGTGGCTGGGTCTTTGTTGTGAGATGCAGACCACAGAAGGTGACTGGGAAAGCTGGAAACTACAAGTCAAAAGCAGATTGGCAACAGGTTGAGGACCTAAAGTGCTGATGCATAGAAATTGATTATCAGTCAACCGTGCGTTTATGTCTGATAGTTCTTAATGCTTTTAGTAATGAACCTGATCCATATGACACTTCTGTTGGGGTTCCTGGGTTTTGTATTTGCAGGTTTAATGGATGTGTACTTTATTAATAATGAGATCAGCTTGCAAAGAGAAGAGAAATTGTGGGCTTTCAGCAGGCACACAGTATGCTGGTTCTTTTGTATAGCATCAGGTGCAGATAAACAGAACCCACAGTCAAAACTCGCAGATGGAGGATGTATGTTTGCACTGTCTGTTTTTTTCTTTAACACAAAGGACATATAACCTGTAATCTGTAGTGTCTGGAATGAGGGTTTGGATGGTTTTATGTAACTTGTCTTATCCAGTGTTTGAATATAAAAATTACAACCACATTTAAGGTTTATTTGGAAAGATTGTTTAGATCAATAGAATAGGGCAATTTTAAATTTAATAGCCGTTATGTTTTTCTTTTTGACATAAGTTGTTGCAATAACATACAGGTATTGTTGAAAGGCTTTCTGGTCATCAGTTTACTGACCGTCCTTTTTGGTTGACTGTGTTGTCTTAAAGCTGGGGTAGGTAATGTTGGGAAGCTAGCAAGATTTGAAAGTGGCACCTTGTTTTGGCTCCTCCCCCTCTGGTTTCGTTCCTTTGGTGATCCAACGCTTTTTTATTCACAGCTTTTTCCACCAACAATTTTCTGTTTCTCGGCTGTTTAGAAGGAAGAGGCAAATAAACCGAGCTGGGTCGGGGAAATCCTTCCAGCATTTTCTCAGCCATGTTTGCCTTCCGAGTTTTGTTCTTCACTACTTTGTATTTTCATCCTAACGCCCTATTTATATGCAGGGTGTGGCTATCAGGTATGCACTGCAGGAGGGGGAGGAGGGGAGCTGGCATAAGAAGCTTACGAAATATAAGAAATGAACAACCCCATTTCGGTCCGAACATTTGGATTTTTGGGGTTTGGAGTTTTTACAGATTTGCAGTAAGGTGAGGGATCTAAATATATTTCTTATTGTTCATGATTACAAAATGTATAGACTAGGGCTGGGCGTTATATCGAATATACTCGAGATATTGTGGCTAGTCCCCTGTGCAATATAGAAAATGCCTATATTCGTCATATTCGAGTATCCTGTTGTCACGCAGTTTTTAGCTGTGGGCGGGGTTTTCTCCCTCCTCGACTGCACCGCTTTGCACAGAGTTAAAGGAAGCGCACCTAGTTACGTACATAACGTGAGCTACGTGCTACGTCATGAGAGGCAGCGTGTAGCCACTGTTGCCAACTTGGTGACTTTCTTGCTAAATCTGGCGACTTTTTTGTGAAAAGCGACAAATCTAGCGACTTTTACAGGAGTTATTGGAGACTTTCCTGGTGTTTTGGCGACTGACTTTAAAGTGCATATTGTAAATTTATTGTCACGAACGAGAGTCTCTCCTTGTCCTAAAGCACTCTGTCGCTCCGGCTACAGCTGCAGCCAGTCAGAGGAGCAGAGAGGACACCTGTACGACTCCACCTACAGTCACAATGAACAGCCAAATCCGCCACTGATTACAGAGGAGGACGTAAATTACAAAGTTTTTCACGTCACGCAAAAATAATTTATTCTATTTGATTACATTCACAGCCTCTGTCACTTACTCACCTCATCCATTGTGTGCGACACAAGCATATTTATCTAGCTTGTCATGTCTCTAGAAAGTACAGAAAGGAGTGGGAATCAAATCCTGTATTAAAAACTGGCTGAAGCCGTTTATTGGAGACGATACGAGGACATTCTGCCTGTATTATAAGACTGATTTCTACGCTAAACTCTGCGATTAAAAAAAATACACGACAACTAAAAAACGTATCCATAAAGCAAAGCCTTATACGTTCATGAACGTTAAAGTACGTTCATCATTTGAAAAGTCACCCCCTAAGGCACCTATTTTCATACGTTGCATTTATTACATCATGCAAAGGCACTTTATTTTGTTTTAAAATGACATGTTTCTGCTTTAACTGTTCAATAAATGCAGTTTTGATCAGTTTGCTTCGTTACAATTTCATCCTTTTGGCATAAATGTTTAAAATCAGCATATCTCGATGCAGTATGAACAATTATGTTTTAATGGAGACAATGCACCAAAGCATTGATTCAAGGCTTAGGTAAATATCGAGATATATATCGTATATCGTGACATGCCATAAAAATATCGGGATATTACTAAAAGGTCATACCGCCCAGCCCTAGTATAGACTACTATCAGGACGAGTAACCACTTCACCCAGAGTAAAAAAAAAAAAAAAAAGTTAGCAAGATTACCAACTATAGCTTCAACTAAGCTAGCAATTACAACTTCAAACAACAGAAATCATAATAAAATTTCTAATTGTTTAACTGTTTAGTGTCTGTTTTATGTTGTGTGTTTTGTAAAGTGGTTCAGGCTGATTGCAGTTTATGGGAATGAAAAGTATTCAGAAGGATTGTGTGATTCAGCTGCATGTTGGTGTGAAATAGTTAAAGATCTGAGAAAACCGTAACATTAGAAAGATTTTCACACAATGCCACAAAATGTCATGCAAAGATTTATTTGTTTTAAGTCATGGTATAATTCAAGAACAGACTAGAAATGAAAGGTTGCTTGATAAATGTTTGATTTTTTTATTTATTTATTTAGTGCTTTGAAGCCTGTATACTGGTCAAACTCGATGTCAGCACTGATTTTTATGTTTCCTTTAATTGTCTTCATAGGTTTTTGAGTGTCATTGTGATATGTTCAGTTTGATCACCACTTGGTGATGTTTATGTTTTGAAAGCCCAAAGTTCAGTCACTTCTAGTTGTAATGTGCAATCTGCCATACAATGCTTGCCGTCTGATCTGAAGACTCCATTATGAAAACCAAAGTATTCTTAACTTGCAGTGTCTCAAGAGATCCACAGCTAGTGATCTCTGCACTCGTGCATCAGAAAACAAAAATATCATGATTATTTTGAAATTAGTGGGAAGTTAGTCCTGAAAAGAGTCATTTTAAACTTTTGAAAATTTAATAAAACAAAAAAAGTCTTAATATTTAAAATAATTTAGAGCCAAAACGTGCAGGGCCTCTCTATATTCCTTGTGTTTCTAAATCAACAACAGCAGTAAAACAGCATTGTTGACAGTGGGTCTGAGTTTGGTCCCAAATTAACATGATTATGGGAAAGTCAGCAATTTATAAAAATCATGTTTAATAAATGTTCTAAACATATTCAGTTCAGTCAAAATTATTGTACTACAGAGGTAATAAGCTAATATTTACACAACTGTGGGGCTAAGCTCATTGCTAACCTAGATGCTAACATTTAGCGTCATATTACTTTTAACCTTTCCAGGTGAGTTTTAGGGTGGATGAATGTGGATGCAATGGACTCTGTGATCTGGATTTTTATACCACAGGCATTTGCTGCTCTAATATTTGTCGTTTAACTATATTTTTTAATCCCAGAATTTTATAACGGTGCTGCTGGAACAAATGTGTCCACCAGTGACACCTTTGTTTTGACCGATTGTACAATTGATTGTGTGACCTAAGTGGGACTCTGGTTTGAATCTCAGACTCAAGTACCCATCTCACTTATGTCAAGTGTTTTGTTAAAAGAAACAAAACAATTTAGCATAAACAGATTATTTGTTGTAAACAGATTAAAGACACAGTATTTCTCATTTCTGTTTGTTTCTCATTTATATTTAACTTTTTAGATTCATAGTTTAGTTACTATGATCTAAAGTTGGCTTTTATGTGTGTGTATATGTGTTGATACTGGCAAATGCATATGTGTTTGTACGTATGTATGTGAGTGTGCAAAGATGTGTGTGTGTGTATATATACATATATATATATATATATATATATATATATATATATATATATATATATATATATATATATATATATATATATATATATATATATACATATGTGTGTAAATGTGGATATGTATGTGTGTAAATGTGGATATGTATGTGTGTATGTATGTGTGTATATATGTATACATCGATAGGTTGTTTTTCTTTTTGTTTTTGGGTTATTTTTTATTTCTTTTTTTTTTAGGGTTCTTTTTTTTTTCCGATCCTCTCCCTTTATCTCTTTCACTTTTCCTATGAGGTGTTTTCTCTTCTTTCTCTTTCTGTCTTTCGTCTGTCCTCTCTGGTCCAGCAGTACAAACTCTATAATTCAAACAATAACGCAAAATAAATATAGAAATAAAATAAAAATTCAGAAAGTCAAGGGGATCATTATATCTATAAAGCTTTCCTTGGCAAAGAAAATTTGCTCAGCAGAACACAGTATCCAGACCATCATTCTGCTTGCCTAAATGCTGGACAACACACACAAAAAAAAGAAAAAAAAAAAAAAAAAGACACATTATTTCTTTAGCATTAGTTGTTAGACTTATTCCTGAACCTCCTCCCTTCAAACCCCCCAAAATAATGAATTAAATTAACTAATTAACTAAATGAATCTGGTAGTTTGTGCAAGAAAATATAACAACATTTTTCTTTTCTTGTCATCTGAATAATTTCAGTTATTTGTCTCATTAGTTTTATTTGTGAAGTGTGTGTAGTCTTTTCTCTTTTCTCTTTTTTCTTTTACGTCCTTTATCCATTTACAAGAGACTGTGGTCAAACCTCAGGATTTTATTGAGGCCACAGATGCTGTTGCGGGGGTGCACAGTGAAATGGTTATGCTGGCTCTCTATCCACAGTGCAGAATGGGTAGACATTAATCTGGCCCAGCTGGACAGAAGGAAATTAATGATCATTTACACTGACGACATAATCAGGCTTCACGCTATCCTCCGATAGTAAATTGCTTCTTTTGTTCCACAAGATCTCTGTCTTTCTCTCTCCATCTTTCTCTGTCAGTGTCTGTCTTTTTCATTCTAAACTCCCTTTTTTGTCCTCCCAGGTTGTTTCTGTTATCGGTCATTAAGTGCTATGTTTCCATGGAAACAGCCAGTTTGGCAGAAATTGGCATGCTGAAAAAGCGGTCCTGTGATGTTCAGCATGGAGAACTATCAGCCTTCCACCAAGAGCTTGTCCAGTTTATTGTGTCACTGCAAACCTGTTAGGATGCCAGACGGGCTTTAAAGCCAGAGTTTTAAAGCGAGAGCTTGGGGGTAGATATGGGGTAGATATGGAAGGTTGTTAAGAGTGCACCCCCTACCACACAAAGAGATACACATAGCAGGCAGAAAACATTCCCACAACTTCTTATCTCTAAACCAAGGTTTGCATAGTTCTGGTAATGCTTTTAAGAGCCATGACCCTGTTGGCAGGTTACATGGGGGTGGGAGAGGGAGGTATATGTGTAATTATGCTGCGCTCCCCATGTAATGACATAGCATGGAGCCACTCTATCAGGCCCAACAGTCAGTATTAGCAACACACAAGGGGGGGGAAAGAAGGAAGAAGAGCTTCGGCCATCACCAAGGGCAAGCCTATAGGATGTTTCGACAGCCTCGCCTCTCAGAGGAGAGGTTAAATTAACTTCCTGAGTCAGTAAAAATCCCCCTATCGCTTATCGGAAGGCAAGAGGGTTAAATTTTCAGTCTGGGAGGTTTGAAATGTAATCTGCACTGAGTTTAAATTGTCTTTGGATTCCTTCCTCTATACTCTGTTCTGCCTGTGGTAAGACAGAGATAAGTCAGCCAAGAAGAAAATGGCTGTCATAGTAACTGTCACTCAGGTGTGTGCTGGGCCTGCAGAGTCACATGTGAAGCCCAACTCCCGTAACAAGCTGCACTTGATTTTAAAGAATGTTATTGATTGCATGAATGTGATTGCTACAATAGTAACCATCTCCAGACTGTCTATACTAAATAAATGTTCTCAAACGTTAACATTTTCAATATGCACAAGCACAGCCCGCTCTTCACACTGTCTCAGTTTTTAAAAAAAAACACACAACAAAACAAATTCTGCTTACAAATTGCTATACAGAATGATTATAATTGCACCAAAATGTTGTGAAAAACTGTCATTTGGTTGTAGACTTACGGAAATTAGCAGCCCGAATCAGCTCATTTCCAGTAGTTTGCATGAAAATAATATTTCTCTGACTTGATAACATGGAGAGTGGATTCAAAGGTGCATTCTTTCCTTAGTGTTGAGCTGTCTTGTACTAATGAGCTGCCACTGCTTTGCATTCAAATGATAATATTTCCATTCATTTCAATTATATAACACCGCTCTGACGTCTGTTGCTCTGATACCTCCACGAAGCCTAACCTCTAAAATACACTTGATCCATGCTTGGCTGTCTCTGACTATAAAAGTTGCTTCCTCTTAGCTCATTATTTGTTTGATATTTACTGATGTTTTATGAGGGCAAACATAGCAGAGGAGATTTACACCGCCGTGTCTTATTTTCAGAACTGACAGCAGCAGTGAGGCTGCCGGGGAGACACTCAATTTTTATTATATGTAGTCTTGCCCAGTGAAAACAAGAAGACAAAAACACTTGAGGCCAAAATATACAGTGGTGGTCAGAAATGTGAAGTTCAATAGTTCATATCATGCTGGAGGGATCAGGTAAAAAGATACGAGTCTCGAAGACAGGCAGAAATGTATGAAAGAACAGGGGCGACGTTACTGTGACACAGATGACCGAAGAAAAACTTCATCATCATGAGCAATAAAGTGCAAACCAAAAATAATACAATTGAACATTGATTATTTAACAGCATAATGAACCACAACTGCTGTCTTTGCCTTAATTCTGCCTTAAAGGATGTGCCACATAAGCTGATTCTGAGGGATGAAGCTAGTTCTTCTTAATACATTATCTTTCACTTTGAATGGCATGAAACGATGTGTAGAGCCAGTCGCATCAGTAGTTCGATGTATGAAGCTGACAGTTGGACTGATGGACAGGTTTCATCGTTCGTGTGCGAGTTACAGTAATTTGCCAAAAGAGGAAGATGTGAACATGATGCTACAGAGAAAGAAAACCCCCCTGAGGGTTTCTTTTCTCAGCAGTACTTCTATGACCCAATCAAACTCACAGACATATGCACATACACTAGACAACACATCCATGCAATCACAAAATTACGCAAATAACCAAATGAAATGTGCAGAGTTTCACACATTTAATTTAATCTTTTTTGAGACAACAGCCATTACCCAAAAGATAACGCTCATGTGCACCCACATACACACACCCTAGCACACAGTCATCCCATGTTATGTTGCGGTTGCTGTGGGTTAATGTGATGGAGTGTGAGATGGGATGTGGATTATCGTGCGTTTGATATACAGCAGCTCCTGACAGACACATTACTGTGACAATGTGCAGGCAGTTTTAGTGTTACATAAAGTATTGAATAGGGGTGTGGGTGGGTATGGGGTTAAGGAAGTCAAGAAAATAAGAGAAATTGTGGCTGGAAGAATTATAGTGAGAATATTTTCGCTGCTGTCTATTCGAGAAAACCGACTGGATGGGAAAAACAATTCCCGACCATCAGCAAGTTAATAAAAAGGCTGCAGTTTATCTCTGTCTGAAAGACAAATACCCTGACTGAGGGAGGATGGAGGGGAGGCGAGGAGCGGATGCCCCACATTTACATTCGTCCTTCTTTGCTCCAACAAGTCACTTACTGTGAATTCCTCCGTCTCATAGTTGCCAACTGGCTGGCTGGGCTTTCTTGGAGCAGTTCTGGGATTACACGCAGCTTCTGCGTGACCCTTTTGGTTGTGCTGACAGGGCTAATTAATGAATAGATACAAAACTGGGTAGTTAAAAGATCGCTGTGGGCTCCATCTTTCCAGCTGGTCATGTTCGCCTGTTGGTTTACCCCGTCTGTGCCCCCCTGTGCTGTCATATTGGCATGCTTTCATTGTTTGAAGAGTCATTTAATTTATCTGCCTGTTTGGTGACAGAAATAGATCAACTATGATGTGGAACAGTTCAAAGCCTGCTGTACTAAAGATCTTTTATTGTTTCTTTGCCAGTTAAACTGGGCCACAATTATCAGATTTAAATCACTAAACTGGATTTACAACCACTTTAAGGGGCCTTTAGATCCCGTAAAACGTGGCATACTGTACAGAAGCTTGGGCTGAAGACGATAATTGCATCATTCTTCATATAAATAAGATGCAATGAAGCACAGTTAGAAACAATAAACTGACAGCAAGTTTAAATACTCTGACATTTGAATGAGACCATCTAGTACCTGCTGTTGAATGGGATTTGTCAGCATGGAGATTAGATGCAGCTGAGCATATGCAAAGTCCTGTCTCTGTGGGGTATTTGTTTGCACGTTTGTGGCTCTGGCTTTGTGCAAGCCAATAATGTTTTCCTTTGTTTTGACCTGTTTGTGCTGCAGGTTGACAGTCCCTGTGATAATGTTAGAGAATCTAACCCTTCCCATCTCTCCTAGTTTCATCTTTCCTTTTCTAATCTCAAGCTCCCCATGGGCTCTATGTAAATATTTAGCCCAGCCTTTGTTTCCCAGGATCATTGCCCAGGACAGAATCTGCTCTGAGTTATCAGCTCAGTTACTTTGTGTTAGTACTGGCGTACTGTGTTGTTCTGTGTTGGTTCTCAAACTGAGAAGAAATGCCATTATTTTGTTCTACTTTAAATGGTTAAAGTTATCCATATGTCTGCAGGATCCCTTTGCACATTCAGACTTAATTTTACTTCTATTGTTCTTTTACATTATTTAGTATAATGATAATTTCAAACTACCACTAACATGAGAAAAAACACAAACACAATAACAAAAAAATGTGAAAATGTGTAAAATGCGAAACAAAAAAAAGAAAAAAAAACAACAACAATAATATAAATTTTATTAATTAGGCATTATTGAACATTTTGGTGACTTACTGAAACACATTGAAACAAATTATTTCTGATTATATTTTAGATATAATACATTAAATAAATATAAAATGAACAGATTTGCATTAAAAAACTACTCTGAAAACCAGAAAGTTTGGCAACAAACATCCATGCCAGGATTTTGGACTGATGTGAATGAATTTGCAGTTTGTTTGACTGGTTTGTTTGGCTTAGGAACAATTTTTTTTTTAAATGACCCAGGTATATCTGAGATGCAGCCACGATTTCCTTCAGAAAAGAAATTAGAAACAAGTATAAGAAGTAAAATAATGTTTGATCATGTTTATCATGTGTGGATAAATACGAGGACAATAAAGTGAGTGGAATATGTTTCACTTCTGTATCTTTTTCTTTCCTTTCTGAAATATGAACCCTGATAAAAAGTAATATTTTATATTGTATGTTAACATTATAATGATATGCTATATTGTCTCTGTGTCACAATATGATAAGAGCATTTTAGATAAAATATCTAAAAAACTTTCTATAAAATATGCATTGAATGGAGTTTCTGCAGTTTGCTTGCACGGTGGCGTAGTGGTTAGCACTGTGGCCGCACACCAAGACGGTCGCTGGTTTGAGCCTCGGCGGGGCTGGAACAGTGACATTTCTGTATGGAGTTTGCATGTTCTCCTTGTGTATGCTCAGGTTTTCTCTTGGTACTCTGGCTTTCTTATACCATCCAAAGACATGCATGTTTGGTAATTGGTTACTCTAAATTGTGCCTAGCAGGGAGTGTTAATGTTAATGGTTGTTTGTCTTTCTGTGTGGCCCTGCGATGGACTGGCGACCTGTCCAGAGTGCAACCTGCTTCTCGCCCAGTGATTGCTGGGATAGACTCCACTTCCCGCAACCCTTAATTGGACTCAATAGTTAAGAAAACGTCAGAAATGACACAGGTAGCTTAATTTTTGACCTGTATTACAGTTCAGTGTAACTCTTCTCATTGCAGTGTGGATGTCTTATCTTAAGTCCCTCTGAGTTTATCCTACAACCTTTTCCTTAAAGTGGAACTATTATGTGCATTTCAGGCTAATTTATTTTTATTTCTGAGCCCAGAAGGGCTGGGATTGATCGAGTTATCATCACAAATAACTTTATTTACTTCAGACCGACCCTCTCCGTAGGCTGTCAAATCAGCCTGTGGGCAAAAAGAGTGGATTGAGACTCTTCCGCATTAAGCCCCGCCTCCCGCCACCGCGCTACATCGGGAGCGCGCACCGCAACTGCTTTCGCCGTCATTGTAACATCTCATAAACAGAAGGATTAGGCTAATATGAACTCAATAAAAAAACAAAATACAATGTCAACACATAGCATACAGCCCTACATGTTGGAACCTGAATCAGACCCTGAAAACAAAGTGGAAAACAGCAACCCACAGCAACGAATGCAGCAGGATGTCTCTCTTTGGTAAACTCACCAGCCATCGTTGGAAATAACTTTATCCCACGTTTTCCACCCGCCTGATGTATTTGTACATGCCCTTGTTAACCAGTAGAAGGTAACCAATCACCGAACCTTATCCCCCGGGACGTCACAAGGATTTCCAAGTAGAAAAAACTCTCTAAAACGACATTTTTCGTCACCATGGAAACTGAACGGAGAGCGTGCTGGAACTCAAACTCAAACTCAAACATGTGTTTAGGTGATAAAAAAAACAGTGCCGTTCACATGTCTGATGAGGATTCAACACTGTAACACTGTAGAAAGCTCAGAAAACTCTAAATACCATAATAGCACCCTTTTAATGTTATGACGTTTAGGATTTTTTTCTTTTGGGTTTTCCACCACGTCCTTGTACAATGTCAGTATTGCTAGGGAGCACTTCATAAGCACCTACAAGGATTCAGAGTTGTACTGACATTTTTGTCAGGCTATTTTTCTTTTATCAAAGTCATTCACATCTTAAACAAGCTCATTTTTCAGTATAACAGAAGAGATGAAAAGGCTGCAAGGATCATAGATACTCAATGTGTAATTGTATGACTGGCAGCGTTTCCTGGCAACGATTCCTGATTTGGAGTTTTTCAAAATCTGAGATGTTAATGTTCATTTCACTCTGACAGCATTTGTAATAAATGTGTCGCTGCTTCCACATTTTACTGAATTTTACATGATGGAAAATATATATGCATGTATATCTGTTAGAAAGTCCAATCTTCCACTTGTAAAACAATTTATTATTAAAATCCATGGGTTGACAGACTTCTGTTTAGTCTGACCATCTTGTAGTTCTTTTTTTTAAAGAAGACTAGTAATTCAAAATGGAAATCAGCAGGAAAATGCAGTGCTTTATAGTTTTGTTTTAGCTTTATTTTTATTCACCTACACATATCCATAGAGTTATCTAGTTTGCATTATGTCCTTTTCTGAAGCAGGTCCTTCTACACATTCAGCAGGTGTTTATTTCATCACACTGGTGACAGATTAATTATGCATGTTTTTCACTGCAGACATGCTCGTTTTTTTTCTTTTCTGTTTCATTTAGCAGAAAACCTCCCTGAGAAACTAGCATGACAGTAGGAGTCAATGTTTCTCCTTTTCACGCATCTGCCTAGACTCCTCCGGAGCCTTCTGGTCATATTGAGCTATGAGTATCCTTTGGTATGTTGTGTCTTATTGAGCTCCACTGAGGGGCTGTAGGCTCCCTATGTGTTCTCTCTTATTGAACTCTTCCTGGGGCTCATGGAAGCTGGGTCTGCTCAGCAGAGTCCACTAATATTCCTTAATGATGTGGCATCTGTCTCTGTCAACTTTCGCATCGCTGCGGCCAGACGTGTCCCATTGTGGCCGACTTCACTGAGCGATAAGAAGTCCTCTCCTTTAGTCATGGGCTAAGGGGAAAGACACTACTAAAAAAAAAAAAAAACATCATAGCATAGCAAAAAAAGTAAACAAACTAGACTTTAGATAAAGTCAAAGCAAACAGAAATAGTTTTTTTTTATTTGTTGTGTTTTTTTATGTGTGTTGTTGCTATCAATATTTTATGCAGTATTAATAAGATTTTTCTTTTAACGTTGTTACTTGCAGAGAGTGGAGGACTTGACTTGTAAAACAAGACCTTTTTTTAATGAATACTTGGAGCCAGTTGAATGTGCATACCACTTTTAACAGAAACTTTCTGGAGTCTCGCCACACTCTGTCTCACCATCTGTGTGTTTACAGTGCCGCTAAGGGCTTGGCGCACTGAAACCAGTCATCACGGCTAATGAGAATGTGCATTCGTGTGACGTGTATGAACTGTACAGAGAATGTGAATGCGAGTTTGTGCACATGTCCATTTGCATATTTCACTATGTGTGGGATTGTGTGTGTGTGTGTTTGACTGTCCTGGCTGCCAGAGAAAGCATATTGGTTGCGATTGGCACAGCTCTGTCATGTCCTGCGTGAGCGTCAACAGCAGAAGGTTTGGTTGGCCGTCAGTGGCGCTCTGCAGAGCCACCTCTCCTCTTTTCCTGTGAGAATGACAGGCCTACGCAGAAAGCTGTTTAAGCGTCAAAGCTTTGAGCCAACAGCATAACCGATTAACACTACTAATTTGCTCCACAGCGATTCACAGTCATGACTTATTGTTTCTTTTCACATAAAAATGATGAGCACCTCATAACAGTCACATAACACGTTTTATTTTCTGTTTTGAATGTTTTATACTATAACGCATGCAAATATTGCTTAGTTTGCTCAGTGTAAACGGGACTTAGCCATGCCTCTAATATGAGAGTGAAAAGGAAACATTAATGATCACCATGCTTTCAAGTAAATTTAAATTTACTTTACTAATTTACATTAATAAATAAGCCGGTGTTTATTTCCTGCAGCCTTGCAACATTTAATCGTACGGCTGCAGCAACTGGTGTAATGGTAAATTATGGCATAATATAGACAATATCAGGATAAATATAAATATAAATATAAATATAAATATAAATATAAATATAAATATAAATATAAATAAAGTATTTAGGAACTTGACTTACTCCTCGTCACTACGTTTAATGTTTTAATTTAAAAAAAACTTATTAAATGTTTGCATATTTATATTTATCAAATAAAACAGTTGACTTACAATATAGTTTGAGTTGTTTGTATTACTGTTTTTACGTGTAATACTTCATTTTTTATGTCTGAAAAAATTTCCATAATATGCATAATTTACTTTCTCAAGGATTTCTAACATATTTAACCTTTAGCTTGTGTATGAGGCTTAAAAATGAGAAAATTCGGTCACCTCTCTCACTTGCATGCTCAACTTTTTAGCAAATATGTTCTTAAGTGTGTGAGTCTGAGATCTTTCCCTTTGTGACCTCAATAAGGCAAATAACCACTCCCCCTGCCAACGACCCGCCCCCTCGGCTAGCTGTAGAGCGGGTGTGGAGTAGTATTGCTCATAAACACTTGAGGGGTCAGACACAGACAAAAACAGTAGAGCCAGTTTTGGAATGGCTGAAATGAAGGACCAAGGCTGAATTTGGGGTAATACACTTTGAAAACAATGCTTTTGGACTTCTGACACCCATATGAATGTGTATAAAAATTTATAATTTAGAACCTTTAAATAGTTTTTGATACTTTACATCACATATAAAAATCATTTATAAAAAACAAAGTGTCCCTAAGATAAGTGTTATTTTTCATTTTTGAGCATAGCTGGATTTTTATTCATTTGCACATTAATAAATAAAAAAGCTTTTGGCCGGAGAATCGACCCCTTTTGACTTCTTATCTTGATAACAGTCATGGGTGGTAAAACTCATAGAGTTGCATTTCATTTGGCAGGTTTTTACTTAAATATACAATTTGATTTGTTTTCCATGGGACAAAATGTTATTGCCATTAATTCTTTCACTAGTGTCCTCAAGTTGTTTGCTTCAGCTCAAACAGTGGATAGGATTATCTGCCACAGCGTTTTTCTTCTTTAGCTGCCCCATTACCTGTACGAGTCAAGCACTGAAGCCCTCAAATATAATTTCAAGCAAGCTGACGTGCTTATGGCCCTTCAGCAGTGATGGTCACTCATCTCCAGCCTCTAGCCAAAAAGAACTCGAAGCTCTTCAGGCCTGTCAGGGAAGAGTTGCCATGTGTTGTCTGCCTACATCCTGGTGCTCTTCCAACTTCCTTTGTATTGGCTAACCGAAAAGCAGTCTGGTTGTCAGCTGTTACTGGAACTTGTAAAAACCAACCTAAGAGAAAGATTTTGCATGCCACAGGACTATATGTCTTTGTGTTTTGTTAAGTTGTATTTATTAATTTATTTTTAGAAAATGAAACTAACATTATGCAGAGCGAGAATGGTGATTAAATATATTTTTCTTTAGAAAATAAAGCTGTTTCTTAAATATAATGAAAGTGAGACTAGCTGTGTTTATGTGGAAAAAAATGATAAACAATAAGCATAGGTCACTGGAGAAGGGAACAAGCTGTGTGGGTGGATTAGGCACCCTGGTGTCATGGCCGTTTAAACAGATACTGAGCTGCTCAGGTTTGACGCCTTATGAGCTATCCTGTTGTATGTACATGTATAAATGTGGTTAAATGTGGATAAATTATTGTTTTCAACTGTCAAAACAAAAGTCTTAAACATATTCATAGTAGTAGCATCCATTTGTAATTTCCTTTTGGAATAAATAAAGTATGTAATTCAATTTCAGTATCATCATTGGGATCCATGTAATTTGCTAGTTGGATCATTCTGTTTTAATTAAAAAAGAAGAGCTATATTTACTAACTGAGCATGTCTAAAATCAGCTAATATTTTCACATTTTGGACCAGAGTGACAGAATTTGGCTTATTTCTTAATGATTTGCAGAATCCACATTTTAATGGTAATGACTAAGCAGCATATTTGTCAGTAAGGCTGTTCTGAGTATCCTGTAGGAAGACTGATGGAAAGAGTGAGGAGCTTTATTGTTTGATTTAATGTGACATTAAATTCCTAAATACTGAAAATGGCTGCAGAAGGTTTCTTTTTCTCTAAGAAAGGGATTTTTTTTTTTCTTTTTTTCAAAAATCAGATTCACATAAATAAAGAAAAAAAAACAACTAAAAGATGAGGTCTCACAATTAAGAATATCCACATTTTGGCAATATGGACTTTATTGATCTTTTTCCTGTTTGTTTCTAAGCTCGGAGAAGCAAAAGCTCTGCCTGTAATGTCCCCTGAACTGCCGTGAATCATCCAGGAGGAGGCAGGTCCTGACAGCGCTACCACACATTAAGGGAATGAATATTGATTTTAAAACAAATTTGACATGGTTTTTAAATCGACTTGAAAAATGTTTCACTTAAAAGAGTCACGCTATGTAGTCTGTCAATGAAGTGGAGAAAACTTTGCTCTTGTTTTATGGTTTAATAAGATTCCATTAATGGCTTCCTCCACCTTGAAAAAAACGCCCTCTGAAATGATGTGTGCCAGTTTTTAGTGTGTGAGTGTGTGTGTGTGTGTGTGCGTGCTTATTGGTGTGAGGATGGTCTCATTTAGAACTGAGAGGTATTGACTAATTTGGGTGTGTATATGAATCATTGTGCGTGCATAGACTGTCAAACTGCGCACTAATGACTTTTTCAGGATGAGTAGCTGAAGTTCAAAATATAACAGAAAACTAAAATGATTAAACCACACGTTTTACTCACCGAAACCACTTTGAAAGTTTTTTTTTCTATACTTTGAATAATGCATATTTTACCAAAATATTTCACTTGGACAAGTAGTTGAAAGTGTTTTTTTGAAACAGAGTCCCTGGTCTCATAGTGGGCAGCCAAAATAAGACACCAGGCAGTCTCATCGGAGTGCTCTGCTGGCAAGGTTTGAGTGTCTGGGGCCAGGTTTGCACACTCAGTGGGCCAGTGGAGAGAAACTGCCTCTGGCTGCTAGCCCAGCTTTCAGTTTGACAGAGACAGATCATATGGACGCCAGTGTTTTCTTTCCAAAGTGCTGTACATCAACTCATCAATCCCTCTGACAACTGAAAGTTGATTCATTCCTATGAGAGGCACCATATTTTCCAACAGATCTGCTCAAAACCTTGTTTTTCCTGCCTTTATGTTGAGATATTTAAAATTTTGCTGTTGATGTTGGCAAGGGACCACACAGTGTGTTAGAAAGTTTGATACATAAAGTGGGAGTCAGGTTTAACAAACCGCTAGCTTTACAGCCAAACTGATGACTATGTTTTCAACATAAAGCTCTGCAATCTTTTAACGATGTCTTTCATTAAAAAATGACTGCTGGGTCAGCCAACCTCTTTAAACTCACCACACCACTTGTTACATAAGTGTCAGTCTGTCACCATGATTGCATGCACATATTTCATAAAGCAGTAAGCAACAGATGAAACCAAACTGCATGCTGACCCAAGTTAAGTGTTACGAAAAAAAAAAACTTGAATTACTATTAAAATACAGATGGATGACAAATTACAGAGATCTTGATGTTTCTGCACACATAAGTCTGGATGAATACTGAGAATGTGGATACTTTGACAAACATGAACTGCATGGTAAAAGTGAATGTATGTGCATGAGAGCGGTGAACAAGCCCATGTTTATCATGGCCTTATATCAGGCCAATAGAAGGAAAACAGTTCATTGTTAGGACATTGATGGCAGGAACTTGAGTTGCAAAGATGATTCAACTGGCTGTGTCTGTAGGCACAGAAACTGATGTGACATATGCATTTAGATCAACAAGAAAAACATCAGTACATCTGCTTGGAAATTGTGCTAGACAGCACATTTCAGGACCGTGACTCAATGTGTAAGGAAAAATAGAGGCGCAAATGTTCCCCACTCGACAGTGCACAATGTGATCAGACTGTTGGTAATATTGCTGTAATTATATAGAAAAGGCTCATATAGCAGGTTTGCAGCACAAACGCATCATTCCAATAATGAAAGCACACGTGAGAGATCAGTGTTGCAACCTAATGACAATAAGACAGAGATGCGGACAAGTGGATGAGTCATGACAACAGAATGATAAAGACCTTAGATCTTGACCTTTAGTGAGGGAATTTCTTGTTTCTGTAATGCTGTAATGGGCATTTTGACAGCATTCATTACAGGTGAAGGGTGATGCCGAATAAATACAAAGCTGCTCGAAGTGATCACTTTTGTGATGATGCGTTACTTTATTATTCGTGTTTGGGATGACAGTTGCTGTAATCAGAGTGAACAAGGGGTCACCGAATGATTTAAGTATGGAAGTAATGTGACTCTCAGCTGAGGATCAATCGTTTTGTGACCCTCATGTCAAACGGTGCTTTTAAGCATCATCATCTAATGTTTGGTTTATAAAATTGCTAAAGTTGCAGCACATGGATGCTGCAAGAGTAGTAAAGAGTACTCAAGGTTTTTCTTTGTTCTTTCAATAAGTTTAGTGCTGCTATCGTTAATGTTCCATTTTGCCCCTAGTTGGGATTATGAAAATGTTTCTATCATTTTAAGTAATTTCTTCACTTCATTTCTTCAAAATATATTTTATTTAAGCTCAGAAACTGACATGCCATTTGCTCAGGTGTCTTTTCTTTTTTTTCTTTTAGTTATTTTTTTATAAAGTATGTGGTGTGTGTCATAAAACTTCATCAATAACGTCAGTAAAGATTGTATTTTTTTAAAATCATTATTTATTTTTAGGGAGATCTTACAAATGTTAAACAATTATCAGTAAATGATAAAACACAAAACAGCTTCTTTAGTCTCTTCATCTTTTCTTTTAACTTTTTGCTTTTCGGGGTCGCTACAGCGAATCATCGGCTTCCATCTAACCCTGTCCTCCGTATCCTCTTCTCTCACTACAACTAGCTTCATGTCTTCCCTCGCAACATCCATTAATCTCATCTTTGGTCGTCTTTTAGGCCTCCTGTCTGGCAGTTCCAACATCGGTATCCTTTTACTGATATATTCACAATCCCTCCTCAGTTCATGTCTAAACCATCTCAGTCTGTTCTCTCTGGCTTTATCTCCTAAACACCTAACATGTGCAGTCCCTCCGCTGCACTCATTTCTGATCCTATTCATGCTTCTTCCGTCCCATTTGTGATTGTTTAAGAAATCTGATAAATTATGTGATGAAAGTTCAGATAATCAAACTTTTTCACAGATTTTCAAGAAAAGTTTGAAACATGAGCCACTGCTGCAGAACAGGGACCTTTCTTCCAGATGGCAGTAAGAGGGAATTGGGTTTAAGAAACATGTCTCTTCAACACAACATTTAATTTTAAAAGTACTACTCAAAATTCCTTTTTCTTGTTTTGTAAATGTTGTTTTGTAAGCATACCATTACTAAAAAGTTGGAACAATGTGTGACATGCAAATAAAGATTGTAATTATTTGCAAATGTCAGAACAAATTTCATTCCTAATGGAACAAAAAAAACAAAACAACACATGCAGAATTTCAGAAGTTTGACCATTTTGAGGAAAATGTGAGCTCATTTTAAGTTGCGTGGCAGCAAAACATCCTAAAACACATTGAACTGAGGCAACAAAAGCCTGAAAGAGTAACTAACACTATACAAAGCTGCTCCAAGTGATCAACGGGGAACTTTTGATGACTAATTATGTTAATTATATTAACTGGCAGCAGGTCAGTAACATGACTGGGTAGAAGAGGAGCATTGCAGCGAGGCAGAGTCTCTCAAGGGGAAAGATAAACAGTACTCACTATAATCAGCAACAAACTGTGTTTAATATTGAAATTATGAACAATTTCAGCAAAAAGTTTCATAGTAATATCGTGAAGACTTTATAGATTCCGATGTATACGCTGCGTAATATCAGCTAAACATTCAGTGTATCAGGAGTCTCTGTGTGCTTGAGTTAAGGCAGAGGGTCAGAACTGGATACTCATGATCTTGGAGCCCTAAGAATCCAGCAGAGGACAAAACTGGCAAAGAGTTCCTCTTCCAAAACTTCAGCAACTGGTCTCCTTCCTTCCTGGATGTTTACAGAGAGTTGTTGAAAAAAGATGCCACACATTGATGAATGTAAACCTTTTTCCACGTTTTTCGGGAAGTGTTGCTGCCATAAAATTAAATGAAATGGTAAATTTTTCCCAGTTTCAGTGAATAACTTCTTGCTCATTTTCTCTTAAGAATAAAATATGGATTCGTGAAATTGGCAAATTTGTTGCATTTTATACACGTTCCCAACTTTTTGGAAAATGAGGTTCCAAAAAGAAAAGGAGGAACATTTCAGGTCAAAGTATTATGATATTTAACCACAACAATGGGCTTTTCCTGCATTTCCTTCAGCAGAACTACTAGTTTTATGGTGTGAAAGCGGGGTTGCGGTGTCTTAGGGCAGTAGGATAAGTGGTTCTCCCTTGGGTTTTACTCTGTTGCAGACTACAGATCCTATATAGAGCTCAGGCCGCTGAGTCAGCCTTCACTATTCTTACAGGGGAGCAGACTAATCTCCCAAACTCTCTGCTGTCAGCGGTCCAGGCATCTCCCAGTATGCCTCCAGATGCTGCTCCTTTTCAAAAATCCCAGTCTTTTGTGGTGTCAAGAACTCATTCGCTTTCTTGTCTTATGCAGTTTGCAATCCCCTTTTTCTTTCAGTATTTGTGTGTGTTTGGTGGCTTCATACTTATTTAATGTGTACAATACACAATACACAGGTCTAAATCGTATCTTATTCTGATGGAAAATGTTGTGATCTCAAGGTTCACTTTATCCGCACAATCACAATCCTTCAAAGGCTGCAGAAACTCTTATATTGATGGTTGTGAAATAATTTTGATAATGGGTCAAACTGCGAATATCTCGTCCCCATGGGGTTTTAAAGGGTTTTTCTTACAGGTCCAAAATAGTTGGAAATGCACTGTGTTCACCCAGCGGAGAGCTGGAGTTTTGGTTTCCTTACTTTGATCCTAACAGGCAGACTGCAGCTGTCTGGCTAAATGCTTTGCCATCATTACTCTCTTCTGTGTTTACTACTTTTACACTGCCAAGGCATGTGAGTTTAACGGTAGGTTGTATTCTGCCTGCACTACCATAAATGTTTACAGTCTTGTGGGCTACCTGGAGAATAAGCAAACAACTCTTTTGTGATCTTTTTAATTAATGTAATGGCAGCAGTAACCTGACCTTTGATTCACTGTGCTCTCCATCTGCAGATCTACAATGAGAAGAAGAGTCAGTTTGAAATCAAAAGAAACAACCCCAAGGACTTGGTAGAGAGGGTGGCACGAGACATCTCCAAGCTGCTTAGCAGCAAGAGAAAAGCTTTGGAGGTAAGATGATGATGTACATCACAACACCTGTGTTTACAAATGCAAATGATCTTTTCAACGTCTACTTGCACATCTGCATGGTGGATACTTGGACAGTAAAGTTGCTGTTCACTTTTTTCCCCAACACATGGCTTCTATGGGCAGACATAGAATAACATATCAAAAACAAAGATGGCAACATTTTATTGTATAAAATGGGTACAATTAGTCTCTGTCAGTTCAGAAGCGATACTAAAATAAATTACTTCTTAAACTGTTGTTTTTACTTGTTCTTTTAAACTCAGCAAAGGCATGGCTGAAACCCATCAGTGACACAGGACTAACTTTTATGGTTTCTCTAACTTTTCACATACCAATGCAAGAAAGTTCCTTCCTCTTTTTACACACACTCTTAAGTATAGAAAGCCAAATGTGTCATATTTGATATATACAGTTTTTGAGACATTTTGCATCACTTTATGGTGGAAACTTTACTCAAAACCATGTTGTACATATGCTGGCGCCCTGCACTCAGGTGGATACCAAAAAGCAGAGGGCTACTCTGCAATAATGTTGATCTATTGCATGGTAATAAATGGTTAACGCCCCATCATAAAAAATACTTAATTTTACTTCACATTCTGATAAAGGATCAATTAAAGACTTAAGATAAAAAAGACTTATGTCACCAGTTCTCCTTGAGACTGGAGTTTTAAGGGTAAAAGTAGAAATTATCTGCCAGCATGACTCTTTGGAGTCTTGTTAGAGTTTTGAAAGTTGTGTGTGTAGAAAATCAAAATTTCTCATCAGATCTTACTGGCATTGCAGTTATTAGTTTTTAAAGTTTCATTACAAATTATAATATCATGATTAAATATGTTGCAAGTGTTGAATTTCACCATACCTTCCAATGTCTGTGCTTATTTGATCTCCTCTTTGATGCTCCTGTTTAGCTTGCTGCTCATGCATTGCACTCAGTGTTTCAGCTTAAGCCCTAAATGAAAAGAACAAACTCAAACAAATATCTTGAAAATTTATAGTCAATAGTATCATCATCATCCTCCATTGATTGGACCGATAATCTGCTCACCATTAATAAGCCATTCAAGCGAAGGATTGAATAGCATTTTCTGTGTGGACAAAGGTTATAGTAGATCAATTTCCTTCCCTCAGCTTGAACTTTTACAAAAAGCAATAAGGTACCTCTTTATGGCTCAAATATAATTTGAAGTTAATTATATTCTGTCAGTAATTGTGACAATTATCTTTATAATTTTGTTGCCCTGCATTAGTTAAGGTTGGATTGAACTCTGTTTAATATTAGAGGCGTATATTCCGTTTATGTGGTGTGCGAAAAGGTTATCATTTCAGTGTCCTGCATTCTGGGATATAATTATTACCACTGTTACGCTCAGACAGTTCTGTGATTAGTTAAAAATTTATTTTGCTCTCCCAGTGGGAAACCTCTAGCCCCTTAGAGAAAAGGGGAGGATGAGGATACAGAGGGAGGGTAGATGAGTGGCATGAAACGAAATTAGAAAAGTATACACAATTATTGTTAATATTACTATTACTATTATCATTATTATTATTATTTTAGTTTAAAAGCTAAAAGTAAGTAAAGAAAACCGAAAAAAGCCTTTTAAAGCCAAATGGTGCTTCTGGCGGTTTCATGTGTTTCATATGTGTTCATATGAATGTCCGGGCTGGTACGATATGCTTTTCTCATGATTCAGTAATTCGCTATTTTTTTTTGGGGGGGGGGGGTCGATTCGATTTAAGTTGCGATTCTTAAGTATTGTCAATTTTTAGTTTGCTTTTTAAACAGCCGACCATTTGAAAAAGCTGCATAGTGACCAAGTTTACAGACTATATCACAATTCTTAAATAAAACAAATCAACTGTGTGAGTTTTTCAGATTTATTCAGCAGTGTTATATTTGAACCAGCTGTTTGAACTTATACTCTTGTTTTAAAAGCTTGAACTGCAAATTAAAGTGCTGGTTTGAGTGTCTGTCAGCTTGCAGCTGCAGTATGTTTTGCTATTAGCACTGTATTTACCTCAGGATGGTGTCTTGCTAGGTGGCCAGTACCGTTAGTTAGTCGCAGTATGTGACATGTGCATAAATGAGTTTACAAACAGTCTTCGACATGTCCAGCTCTTTCCCTTCAAATGAAAAAAATCCAAAATGTGTCCACAATTTAACTTAGAATGTGATGGTGGGGGATTTATGTCTGCACATTTTTGCAGGTTTTCCCCCATTCTCCGTCTTCTGTTTAAGTGTTTTTTCAAAACGGATATAACGTCATGTTACTAGACAGTTGACAAGAAACATTTTGCCCTCTGCTGGAGAAAAGTGGTAACTTTTTCTCCATTTTGCATCTAGCCATATAAACATTTAACATAAAATTTAAAAAATTCAAAATTTTATGTGAAACAATTTTTGGTCTCATCCCTAATGAATGTGCAAAACTATGTTTTCCTTTCCATACTCAACTAGTTCAACTAGTTTCAGCTTATGCTGGTGTTACAGTGTCATCTATATGTGTGAGAGTACACATTATGTGTAGTTTCATTTCATTCAAATGGCATCTTTATGGACACAGGTAATAAAGAGACAGAGTCTGTTTTCCTTCCCTTTCTGCCTAGCGTGATTGCTCAAGGTAAAGCAGTTATATATTTTACCACAGTAATAAAGGAGCAGAAGTATGTATCTTTTAAGAGCATGAGGTCTTGTGGGATAAGCTGAGGCTCATTCACACTTAGAAGCTGAAAAGGGATGGTTAATTCTACAATTTGGATCCTTGAAGCAAAGTATATACGATACAGTATGTCTCCTGTGGCCACACGTATGATTGGATTTAAGTAGCACTGACCATCTTGCTTCATTTTTTTCTACCTTAAATTTTCATCTCCTTCACATCCCCATATATGTATATATATATATATATATATATGTATATATATGTATATGTGTGTGTGTGTGTGTGTATATATATTGACACTCTACAATGCCCATACCTTCACCTCCACAGGTCTCACTGTCACCTCACATCCGTCTATAAGATTCAAACTCAGGCGGGAGGGAACGAGGTGAATAAGGGAAAGTCTGGAATGAAAATGTCTCCCTGGGGCGAGGAAAAAATCAAGAAAATTATGTTATGCAGGAGGGAAGGAGTAAGGTGGGAGGGGTGCCAGGGCAGAGAGGGGGAAAGAAGTTTAAAGAAAAAAGGAAAGTCAGAGGAGCGGAAAACACCATCGGGTGATAATATTCCAGATGGGAATGAACAAATACAAAGAGAATCATGAAATCAGTCATTACATCGTGTACAAACCTTAACAAGAAGTAGGCAACGAGCTCAGATAGTTCTTCAAAGCAGGTTACGAACTCTTCCTTTCTTTTTCTAACTATAACTGAAAATCCACATCTGTAGGCAAATAAATTCATGTGGACTTATTATTCATACAGGGAGAAAAGTGAAAGCCATGTCTTAATGCAGTCTGCAGATAAGAAGGTCTCAAACCCCTCTCAGCACACTATTGACTGTTTTATATTCCAGACTGTTGCTACCCCCTGTAATGGTTATTTAGTCCCAAAAATTTCCTGTCACACATTTAGAAAAGAGAAAATATGTGTGTTTGTGCGCTTGCACGAGTGTTTGTATGCATGCAGGAAGAAATTATTCTTCTGCAACCTATTTAAATACTGCTTCGGGTGATTCGTTGTGATTCATGTTTATATTACTAATGAGAAAATACACATGGACTCTAAACACTAGTTAGTGATGTATAGTGAGGAGGGAAGCATTTTTCAGTGCTCTGAATTTACTTTTTTTAGCCCTCAATTCTTGAATTATATTTTAATTGTTCTACAGCTTTTTTATATAGAGTTGGGAGAATGAAGAAATGTGGTTTACGAGTCTTTTTATTTATTATTATTTTGTTTACCTGCCAGGGAGAACACATGCTGGGTTCTTCTATGTCCAACACAGTTTTATTGCAGCAGCTGTAATGTTATTTTTGGTATTATCAGTGAATGCCTGGTTCTAACATATAACTATCAACAAAATAAATATTTAAATGCATCTATAGTGTCACTTTGAGTGCACTCGACTCAGCATACCCCTCAGAAACAGTATAAGCTCACTTACTTTTCATCAGCAGCCAGTGTTTATGTTTTCATCCTTTGTTTCAATCTCTTGCCCTGAGTGTCCATGTCTGCTCTTTCTTTCTTTCCTCTGGATTTAGTCATCTTTTTAAACACTGACCCGGTTCTATGTTTAGTGCCTTAATTAACATAATTAAAATGTACTATAAGCTTGCGCTAGCTGAAATGCTTAATGTTGGCACCGGACATTAAATGTAAAGCTTTGCTTTGTCAGACGCTGTTTGAGTAAATTCGAGCACTGAAGCCAGCATCTAACCTTATGTTTTTGTTTCAGGGATACAACCATTTTTAGTTAATGCTGGTGCAGTTACAATTTAAATGCAGTGAATATCAATCAGCTATATTATGTGTTCAGATTTGCTTTCAGACACAAGGTCAGCTTTTGCTAAATTACGCATTTAAGCAAGAAATGTTCAGATGGGATTTTAAATCTGTGGTCATCTACAGGTTTAAAGAGGTTTTTTGATTATTGAGTAACCTATTTTACAAGATGATCATTCTTAGGAATAGATTTTTAAAGGGACTTTATGGCATTCCAGATAAAATAAACCAAATTGTTGTGTGGCTTAAATCTTTTAAACAATTCCAGTTAACTACAGATGTAACTCAACATACCTTGTAGTTTATGTGCTGTATAAACCAAATTAGTAAAATATATCAACAAGTGATGATGGATATTTGCAGATTTATGAGAAATGTTCCTGTTATCCAGTAACAACATAATCGATGATTAAATAAATATGCTTATGCAGGGCTTAAACCGCGTCAAGAAGACGCCATTATTGCCAAACCATGCTTTAAAAGATATTTGCTGTAACATTAAGCCTGCAGATCTGGGAATTTATAGTCTCAGGGAAATGCCTTTTACTCTGAAACTTGTGATGGCTTTTAGAATATTTGCTGACTACCAGCTACAGAAAGAAAAATGTACATATTGTACTGATATGATAAACCCATCTGATTTTTGTGGGATCATCTCTGTTGACATGATTAAATAAGATATGTCTGTGTGTGTGTGTGTGTCTATGTGTTTTTGAGTGGGAGGGGGATCTGTGCAGCGGGCTCCTTTTTGACTTATTCTGCAAAAATGTGACAGTCTGACAGGTCTTTTAACCCAGAGTAGACAGAGAGAACAAAGCCCTTCACCTGAACTGTCATGTGTATAAAGCTAAACAGGTATGATAGTGTAGACTAGTCCTACCACGCTGATCTCAGCCCTCACCCCCTCTTTTTCCTACCTCTGTGATGAACCATATGATTGCCACAGACGCTTGAGATCAGTTGGGGCCTTTCAGAACCAGCAGAGACCGCACAAAATCCTGTACCCTGTCAAATCTAGTCAGGGCTAAGTTGTCAGTCAAGCAGCTGCTGGGATTTTCCAGCTTTTGGACAGGAAGGTGAAGCCACAAGCTACAGACTGAGATCATACTGCATTCCAATAAGCTGCATGGCAAAACTACCATTTTCAAAGCTTGTACATTTTAATTTCACAGAGGTGACTGATGAAATAAAGAGAGGACTGAGGTTGGCATAATCCTATTACACAGATCTCAGTACTATTCCAATACCATTTGCAGCTGAAGGCGAGTATCTCTGTTGTGCATGCTGTTTGATGGAAACTCACACAGCCATCCACTCTGTTGGTGACTGGGTTTGGATAGATACAGGGTCAGTCATACCATGGAAATGAGAGAGGAGGTGTTGAAGGGAGAAGCCCAGATAAGTGTTTTTAAAAACTAATACATTAAAGGACTCAAGATAGTAAAGAAGCAGATGTTGAGATAAACTACAAAGAAAAACACTGTGTCCTTTTAGTCAAACAAGTGTACATACTGTGCTCTGAGGCCCACTTCACTGCTCTGGAAAGACTGAGATTGACCCATATAAACAGAAATGAGGGAGGCTGTGTAGCAGAGCAACAGCAGATCTGCGGCCTAAAGTCAAACATGCATATATTGCATTTGCACCTAACATGTTTCTTAAATGTAAGTGGACGTCATTCTGCAAATTTACGAGAGCTGTTGTCAGTCGTTTGGACATCTGCTGAACCATATGTGTCAAACCCGATGCCCCATTTAGTTTCCTTTAAAAGCTGAGACACCAGTGGCCTCCTGCTGCATGCTGGCACTCATATGAGGCATCACCCCTCAACACTTCCTGACACACCCAGTTTTCAGCTTCGCCTCCCCTGAAAGAAAAATGCTTTCCTACCCGCTCTCTGCTAATACAGCCCAGCTCGTAAAGAAGAGCCTTTTATGTTTCTTCTTCTCTGGTTTACAATACTTAAAAGTGTTTGCATAATGGATGATGAGAGGCTGCAGTCAACTATACGACCTACAAAGAAAGATATTGTCTGTAGACGGATTGTTAAAGGAGTTCCTACAGTAATTTAAAACTAATGTATAAATGCAGCTAAAAGCATTTCAGGAATAAACTTTTTATTTTATTTAGCCTTTACAGTTGAATTGTCAAAAGTAGCTGTTTTTGTTGAATCCATATAAATAATACAATTTGCTTGGCAAGTATAAAATATATGACAATTATGATCTGTTCATGCTCCAAGTTGTCAAAAATGAACTGGCAAATGGTAATATGGAGGTTGTTCTTGAACTTTAAGGAGTCATATAATGAAAAACTGAGCTACAGAGCTAGTTGGTTTAATTCTCCGCAGACCGCAGTCTGTATAGTCGGATCTGCACTGCAGTGTGAAACTTTCACGCTTCATAAGATGCTCTACAACACCGGTCTGTTTTCAGTTTTATTTCCTAGGTTGTTCAAGACCTACCAACAAGAGAACTTGCTTAATAATCTGGTTGCAAAGTTTTTGTTGTCCTTGTGTTAAGCTAATCTCACCTGATCTTTTGAAAGTTTTTTTTCCCTCATTGATAACAAGAATAATGATAATGAAAATGATAACATTTTGACAGTATGTATATATTTTCCTGTAATTTGGGTTTCGTGTTATTTTATTTTTTGAGCTTTGAATTTCCTGTAATTTCACGCAGCATGTAAAATTGAACCAGTTATCACAATAAAAGCAGACAAAACCAGTGTGGAACATTAGCCGCTAAACCGTGAAGGCGAATGAAAATCTAATTTCTATTCTATTCTATTCTATTCTATTCTATTCTATTCTATTCTATTCTACAGTTATTTATCCAAAGAACAACACAATAAGTATGTTGGGACACTGAACAAGTGATTCTCTTCTTATTGGGTAGAAGAGATAAACTTGATTTCTGATGTTATGCGTTTTTTGGTTTTTTTTGGGGGGGGTTTTTTAGTACACATTTGTAATTATACAAAAATATCAAATAACCTGTAGAAGATGGTGAATATTGGCATACATTTACTTTTTTTAATCTTTTTTTGTTCACGGAGACATTCTGTGACTCTACAGTCATGCTGTTGCTGATTGTGAGAGATAGCAGGAGGGCTCAGACTGGACACTGTGCACGGACAGCAGAAGTTTACTTGACAGTATTAATCAATCAGACTGCATGGTCTTGTCTCTCTCCCTGACCATGGAAACCAAGATGACACAGCCAGGTCAGAGATGGGGAGGGAGGAGGCCCCTCCAAGTCATTTGTCATCACATTACATTCATTAATAATTCAGTAAGACGCCGACTCTCGCATGCGGCATGCAATGCCAACATGCATGCTGAGGAGTGTAAGCGTACATGTGTTGACACAGGTGTGAACATTTATATGTACTTACTCTGTGACCTATTTGCACTGTGGTATGAAGTTTTTACATTACCTTCAAATGAAATGCACACTTGTTATCATTTCCACCAATGAAATGACCAGAATATATCTGACAGTTATTGAACTACAAAATGGTTATAGCAGGTTCTGGGTCAGGCACACTCTGTTTCACTCACTATAGTCTTATGACCTTATTATTATGACCTTAAGTCAGTTTTTCTGACAGATATAGCCCAGGATGGCAAAGAGAACTCCAAAAGAAGGAAAGTAAATGCCAATCTTTGCTTAGAATAATCTTACAGAGGCTTGTGAGGAGACAGCTTCCTTCATTTTAATTGTCACAAAATGTGCCATCTTCATGACTGCAGGAAGGTTGACCATACGGTTAGCATTCATCAAGCGCATCAACTTTATACTGGGGAAATGTAGCAAAGCAAAACTGGACCAGTGATATAAAACTGGTTGGATGAGACATTAACGTGCAGATAAAATCAGTTAAATTGCTTTTGTCAGAGAAATTTTGCTTTGTTTATGTAGTAGAATGACGAACTGAAAAGGAAGACAATCAAATGTTTTGTTATTTAATACCATAGTGGGAGAAAAAAACTTCATCTTTGTAGGTGACACAATACCAGGTATTTAACCACCTCCTTGGTGTGTGGCCGATGTGTTGAGTTGTCTTTCCAGAATGTTCTCAGGCACTTCAGTGACTGGCTTTAATTGAATTGGCATCCGGCACAAATGGCCAATTTACAACAGCTAAGTTTAGCCTTCGGTGTTCAGAAGACCCACCAGTCAAAAAGAATCAGACTACTGCTTTGCTTGAACGTTGTGTGATCTGTCATTGGGTGGGGAGTGAAAGTTCTCCTTTGTCTGATGTTTGTTTGGTTAATGACTGCAGCGCTGATGATGATGTTTTTCATCAGTTTTTCATCACTTATCTGCTCCTGTGCTTGTTGTTGTTGTTTTCTTTTTGTATGTTGCCTGCTGGGCCTGTAAATTGCACTCTGTTACTCGTAATAAAAAAAAAGAAAAATCCATTTTTTTTTAACCTATTTTCTTTCACAAATTTACTTCAAATCGGATTTCTACTGGATTTTGTGACATCTTAAATAACTTCACAGATAGCAAGTGGGAATTCCCACATTTTGGCACAAAGTGATGACAAATTGAGAGTTGATGCTTGCTTTCCAGAGGGCAGAGATTTTCCTGCAGCCTCATTCCCTTCAATGCTAATTGTTGGAAAACATCTAAGTGATGTCTCTTGGAATGAATGAAAATATAAATGCAATTATCAGGAAGAGATGTACTGGAATACTTTTGCACCTCTGAGGTATAATTTAACATATTTATTTAAGGTTTTATGTATTTCCATTGTGTTCATCTGAGTAGTTTTCACCTTTAATTTACTTAACAAATAACACAGGCACAGAAATGACTTAAATATTCAACCTGCCCAGCGATGGACTGGCGAGCTGTCCAGGGTGTACCCTGCCTTTTGCCCAAAAGCCTGCTGGGATAGGCTCCAGTCTCCCCGCGACCCTTCATCAGACTAAACGGTTAGGATAATGAATGAATGAATGTTCAAACTGTTTGTTGATAAACTCCCACCTTTGCCCATATTGTAGCATTTAAACCTCCCTGTGGCACGACATGCCACTCAGCAATAGCAAGCAGCTCTTGGTATGGCTTGTGTTCATTTAGGGTGCCTAATGAATTACAAGGGCTTCATAATGCTTCATCAGTACTTAATTAACATCAAGCCACTATGAGGAACTTTAACATACATGGTACACACTGGTATGTGCTGCTGTACATTAACAAGCATACAGATACACGGAACAAGCCCAGCCCTCCCACTTCCACCACTTCGAGAAAGTGAAGAAACTAAATTAAAGAAGAGGCTCTAACAAAGCAATTTGATTTTCCATTTCCTGTAGGTCTTTTGAGAGGCAGTTATAACTCCCAGGTCCCATCAGGGAAGAACATGAGAAGTAGGCCGAGCTCTACATGGGTATAAATAGAAGAGAAAACTTTATCATTTGTCTTGTGCACTGGTTGTCAAAATATATAATGGCATATCCCATTTAAGGTTGGATTTATGGGATAAAAGAAATCACAAAATAACAACTTGGACCCATTTCAGGTCCTGACCACTTCCTTTAATCAGTATTTTGTTGGATGTTTTGTCATTTCATGGTTGCCTGCAGAATGTGTGTTTAGGGTATGGTAAATTACCATGGTAGCCTGCTTATATGTATAGTTTGATCAATACTTTTGTGTTGTTGAGAGAGAAAACTTCTGTCTTCGTATCAGCCTACTCTCTACCTACTCTCCTGCTCAATATCAACAACGCCATCGTCCAAAAGCACGATTAATTTGAGCTAAATGGTAACTTCACGTTGCTGTTGCTATGTACCATCTTTGTTTAGAATTTTAACACTATACGTTCAACAGCGCAGGACTTGGTTATAAAACCATTTCTTTTTTTAAAAAAAGAGGACAGGAACACTGTGCATCCACCTCCTCTTTTAATTCCTCTATATGTGAAAAAAAATCATTTTTAAAAACCATTTTATCATTTTTGCTTGATGGAACAACAAATGTCCTGGGATCACGTGCAGTGTAAGGATGAATTCTCAGTGCATCATAGATATCTTCACCAAATTTCACGAAGAACTGTGGATTAATTATATTTCAGTCAGGAGCAAAGTAGAGGACTAGAAGGACCAGTTGGTCTATACATACTAATTTTACATATGTTTGCTTGGGAAGACAAAATCCAACGCATGATCATGAACACACTCACCTAACACACAAACACATGCACAAAACCACACATTGCCTCCTCTAATCTCATTCCCAATCCCCTGGCCCCTGTCATTCAGATCTATGAAGTTCCATTAGCAACCATCTGTTACAACCTGCAGCAAAGCCATTACAATTCACACACACACACACACACACACACACACACACACACACACACACACACACGCACACGAATAATAACATTTACCTCACTCAGCGTATGGCAGCCCAACTTCTTCCAATCCTGGAAAGAGTTTGCTGAAGCATCGCCTCTTTAACCTTCAAAGCAGAAGTCATGCATTCACCCTAAAACACCTGCGATACACTACGCTGCTGTCTACCGTGGATATGTCAGAAGGTCAGCAACCCTCATGCTTACACACATTGCTGCACACATTCAGAATGAGAGGTCATTTTTAAAAACACAGAGGTATAGGTCTTAGCAGCATGCTTTATGGGAGATTGTTTATCTCTAGATTATATCAGAGTGTTTGGTCGTTTTGTCATTCCCACTGATAAAGGTCACAATATCACACCCACTGTTGCTTGGCAGCATTTCACATTAGACAAAATGTCAGAACTTGATCTACTTCATGGCAGCAGGCAGCCTCCAGCACTTTTCTTCTCATCTCCTATGCATACATATATTTTAGGGCAGAACGTACAATTTTCAGCTCCATTTCAATGCTCTGCTCCTTTTCTTATAAATATTTGATTACAGAAAGTATTCACTGTGGCATTGTTTTGATAAGCTTATGCGGTGTCACAACAATTAGTTCCTTTCTGAATCCCAATAATTCTTTGCCAAGATCCATCCTGATGATTGAAGAGCCCGACAGCTGCATAAAATCTTCTCCGAAAACATTTTTAATAGCGTTAAGATCTGGACTGAGTAGCTGACAAACCATGTGTGAAAATGATGTCTCGTGCATCATGAACCACTTTTTAACGATCTGAGCCCAATAAATTCTGGCAGTGTAGCCTTGGCATTGGCATATGCCCATGACATCGGGGTAGAAATTTACAGATGGAAAATCTTCGTCATTCATGTTGTCACCTGACCTGTTCTTTTAGGGGACTGGTTACGTTGCTAAACCTACACCTGGCTAACTAAAGCAACCTCCGACTACAACACTGTCACCACAGGTATTTAAATAGACACTAGGCATGATATGTACAACACTTCATCTACCACTCTTCTTACAATCATGCTTGTAACATTCTGGAGTGGGGTGCAGGTGGACTTATGAGTCCACATGACCTTTTTTTCCAAGCATTGCATCAAAATAAGGTAATATTTTCAATATTTTATCAAATTTTTTTTTAAGGTTGTTATTAAATGATCATTTAACACTATCTGTCCAAGTTTTGAGGATTGATGTGATGTACATGTCTTAACATACACACAAAATGCATTACATTCCTGGCAGGAAGTAGGGGGGTTGATTCAGCATCTAATTATCCAACTTCATGAAATTAAAAAAAAAAAAAAAAAAATCCTTTTTGTCTTTAAACAACTTGTTCACGTAGCTGTAGCATCTGCTGCACTCCGTCATTTCCCCGTCAGCGAGAGACAAATGAATAGAAATGACTGCTTTGTGCTTTTATGCAGCCGTCTCCCCAAGCTGCATAAAACATATATTTCCAGTTTCCCATTTGCGATTTTGTATCTGCACAAATGGAGGAGAAAGGACACAGACACTTGCACTGAGAATTGCTGTACTAAAATGCAGGCTTCTTTTTTTCCCCCTGTCATATGGTAAGGCAGTACTCTAGTCTGTTCGTTGTTTCCTAGGGGGCACAATTTGATTTTTTTGTCTTTTCTTTTTTATAAAAGGAGCTTCTAAAATCCCCTTACCTGTTTAATAGAAAATGTATATTGTGCCACTTTGTGGCAGAAAGAATGAATCATTTCATAAAAATAGTGGCTTGTTTGAATAAGTGACTACTTTCAAACCTGTAACGGCGCAGTACGCCATCTGTTTTCGTTAGCAGGACCATGAAGTAGAATGTTTATGAAAATAAGCTATAATGTTCTCTTTATTTTAAAAAGAAGGTAAAAATCTGCTTTGCCTTTAATCTCAACACCTATTTACCTTTTAGATCCCTCCACCTCAGCTACATCTTTCGCACCCTGCTGATTATCTGCCAGTTCTCTTATCAGCATCATCAACTGAAAGGCCAGATAAGAAAACGGTTCCCATCGGTGAAAGTCAGCGTGCTGATGTTGCTCTGCACAAATCATAGAGATGTGGAAATAATAGCTTTTATAGCCCAATATAATTAGTCTATTATTAGCTACTGCTTTATGACCTGAGTAAATATTGCCCCCCCCCCCCCCTTTCCCTATTGCAGTGAAAATGCAAATTAACTGTGTTTTTTTCATTAGGGTCCGAGCCATACGAAGTATGGCAAGGCCCTATTGTTTTCCAAATGTTTATTATTCTCGTTCTTCTCGTTCTAAGCACAACTCGCTCACTTTTGACCCCCTTAGACCCCGTGAAAAGTTGCGAAACTTGGCACACACCTCACGTCCGGTGAAAATTTCGATAATTTGGCGTTTGTATGCACGCCAATGCAAAAATGCCTCGACGGCGCCCCCTAGAAACGCCAAAAATGGCCTCTAGAATGGGGAAAAAATTTTTTAGTTTGACGTAGGACGACAAAATTCGGTACACATGTCTATCACATCAAGACAAGTAAAAAAGTCATTGAAACGCCTGTTCTCATGGCAACAGGCTGTCCACCATCTTGGCGTTTGCGGCCATTTTTTTGCCCGTTTTTGTCAATTTGGGCGCATCGCATTTGAACGAACTAGTCTGAGGGGATTCATGCTATTGGCTCCATATTCACCATGGAGCTTCGTGACAAGATGGGGACCAAAAGTTATTCAAATCTTTTTGATAGGAGAAAGCGTGTTACCGTGGCAACCCATGGAAAAAAGCGTTCTCGCCATGAAACACGGTTCACTCATATCTTCGCAGAAATACATCCGATTGGAACCAAAATTCCAATCATTCATATTTGGTAGGTCCTTAACGCATTGTAATATGTATTGTGTGGGGGGGCATATTTTGGGGGGCCCCTAGGGGCCCGATCGTCTACTTTGACCTAATGCTCCGAAATTTGGCACACGTGTATCAACCCTAGACAAGCAAAAAACTCAATTAACAAACTGTTACCATGGCAACGGAGTGTCCGCCATCTTGGAAAAAAACCTTCTCGCCATGAAACACGGTTTGCTTATATCTTTGCACAAATTCATACGATGTGCACCAAAACTGTAACTATTCATGTTTGGCAGGTCCTTAACACATTATAGAATGTATTGTGGGGGGGGGGGCAGTTTTTTGGGGGGGTCTCGAGGGTCCCGAATGTCTACGTTATCGTAGGGTAACGAAATTCGGTACACATGTCTACCACGTCAAGACGAGCAAAAAACTCAATTAAGCACCTGTTACCATGGCTACAGGGTGTCCGCCATCTTGGCGTTTACGCCCATTTAGCACTTTATGTGCAATGTTCTTAAACAAACTAGTGTGGGATTCAAAACATTGACTTCACATCCACCCGGAAGCTTTGTGACGAGTTCGGGTGGAGGGTTCGGCATGAGGCGAGGACCCGATGGATGCCGCTTGCGGCTTTAATTATTATTATTATTATTATTATCATTATTATTATTATTGAGTAAGATGCCGGATGTTGTTCATTGGTAAATAGTGACTTGTGGTGAATGAAATAATTCCTTTTGACTTCTGTCCTGATATGCACAGCCTGCTTCTGACCTCAAAAGGCTGTGCTTTAATTCCAGTGTGATAGTGTCGGGTTCTGCTTGAGTGAGTTCCTTCTTTTATTCCTTATGGAAGGGACAGTGCAAATAATGGAGCTGCATTCTGATAAGGAGCGCTTAGTTCCTGTCAGACCACTGATCAGGAGAACAAGTGCTGTTTTCACAGTATGCTGCTCCTACATAAGCAGACACTTGAATGCACACATGACAAAGCAGCAGATTCATGTTGCACTATTTTAAAATGCTGTAGTGAATCAGGTTTTAGACACAAAATGTGCAGGTTTCTGTAGCACATAAAGGCAGAGCCGTTTTATTTTGTTGAACTTGTGTGTGTTAGAGTATCACATAACTGATGTGACCACCCTTGTTCATCAAAATTTCACATTAATTTCTAATGGCACAAATAAAGGTAGTTGTTTGGAAAACAAGGGTGGTCTAAATGTTTTCCACAATTGTATTTATTTATGCATAAAATTAGAGAATCTTTTTAATTGTATGAATGTAATTTTGATACTTAAAAACCACAAAACATGCAGATGGTTAGCTAGCCAGGCAGAATGTCATCTTATATCACCTGCAATAATTTTTAACCAGGATGTCTGCAGTGTTGGCATGCTCTCCATGTCTACTCCAGCTTCCTCCTTATATTAATTATATTATGTGACAGAAGACTAAAAGTGATGGTCTCAAATACAAACAAGCTCAAATCACAAAGAAAAAAAAAAGTCTGAACAAGTGCAGTCAAAGGAGAGAAAGCTCCTGGATTGATAGAAAAGATCTGTTCTTTATGGAGCTGCAGCCTTTGAGCTTAACTACACCAGAATGATCCAAGAGATCAGGTTTAGAGGGCCACTACAGCTCCAGCAGAACATTTCAGTTTCACAAGGAAACCTCTATCTTTTTGTAATACCTGTACTTCAAATGTTGGATGGGCTTATACAATGAGAAGTGCTGTTCAGTGGGGCTGTTTGCCAGCTCTGCAGGTGTAACTTCCAGAGCTATTGTGCAGTTCTGCAGTAAAGAACTGCAGGAAATGAAAGCTGAACTCTGGGAAAGACAAAAAGATGAGTTTCAAAATTGAAGAGAGGTCATGTGCCTCCTATTCCTCACAGAAGGAACGACAGTGGTATTTTTTTCACTCTGGGTTGTTGTTGACTGTTTAAAAATTCTCATCATGGTTAATGTACACAATCCTGACTACTTGTCCCCACTGAGTAAGGACGCTCACGCAGGGAGGCCAAGGAAATCAGAGGTCGCCTTGCCTTTATTTTGCTCTTCCATCTGAGCAAGCAGTTAATCTTAGCTTGGCCCCAGCTTATCTGGGCGTCTGCCACCTTAGCCCCGCTCATGGAGAGAGGCATCACACGCCTCAGCCCTCTCTGCTAGTTTTCCCTCCCCTTGCCCCCTCCTCTTCACTTCGGTTCTCCTTGGCTGAATGGAGGAGGTGGTTGCAGATTGAATTATTCTCTCCTTTCCATTTCTCCCAAGTTTGCATTCATTTGCGCTGCACTGTCACTTCTCTTCTGTTGTGTTTGTTTCTTAAGTGGAAGCCATTCAGGGTCTGTCTGAGCTTGTTGCATCATCTGAGATCAGTTGTGGCATTGGTCTGAAATGGTGGTTGTACAAAATAGAAACAGGCTTTTATTGGTGTTCAAGCATATTTGGAGAGGTGATTGCCACATGGTTTGTGCATGTTTGTGTGTTTGTTGGTGGCAGGGGACTCGCACATATGTGGTCAGGATATATGGTCCAGGTAACCACTATGATTAGAGCTGCAGCTTCAGATTACTTCAAATGACATCTTTGTTTTGTCAAGCCTTCCAAAGAGTGGAGAGATATTCACCTCACAAATGATTTAAAACAGTAACAGCACCTTAAAATGGAGAATTCAGTGATGGTTCAGCTGATATCTTGTAGTATAAATATAATTACTGCATATAAATCAAATAAATGATATTTTGACACCTGTAAAGTTGGTGAAAGTGTCTGAAATCTTTGACTGGTTGTGTATATATTTTGTAAATGAGATATAAAATGCTGGTAAAATCAGCCCCAGGAATGTCATCATGGGTCAGAAGTGTTTGTTTAAAAATGTTTTAGGAACTGATTTTATTCATTATTTTTTATAAACCACTTTAAAGGGGTGCTATTATGGTATTTGGAGTTTTCTGAGCTTTCTACAGTGTTACAGTGTTGAATCCTCATCAGACATGTGAACGGCACTGTTTTTTTATCACCTAAACGCATGTTTGAGTTTGAGTTTGAGTTCCAACACTCTCTCCGTTCGGTTTCCATGGCAACAAAAAAACGTGTTGTTTTAGAGAGTTTTTTCTACTTGGAAATCCTTGTGACGTCCCGGGGGATAAGGTTCGGTGATTGGTTACCTTCTACTGGTTAACAAGGGCATGTACAAATACATCAGGTGGGTGGAAAATGTCGGATAAAGTTATTTCCAACGATGGCTGGTGAGTTTACCAAAGAGAGACATCCTGCTGCATTCGTTGCTGTGGGTTGCTGTTTTCCACTTTGTTTTCAGGGTCTGATTCAGGTTCCAACATGTAGGGCTGTATGCTATGTGTGGACATGTTTTTTTTTTTTTTTTTTTTTTTATTGAGTTCATATTAGCCTAATCCTTCTGTTTATGAGATGTTACAATGACGGTGAAAGCAGTTCTGTTGCGCACTCCCGCAGTGCAGTGGCGGGAGGCGGGGCTTAATGCGGAAAATCCACACGTTTTGCACACAGGCTGATCTGACAGCCTACGGAGAGGGTCGGTCTGAAGTAAATAAAGACATTTGTGACAATAACTCAATCAATCCCAGCCCTTCTGGTCTATAAAAATAAATTAGCCTGAAATGCACATAATAGTTCCACTTTAAGACATGCATTGCAGTCCTGCAGTGTTCTAGAGATATTTCAGGGTGGTGGCATGTAGGTACGCAAATGTGTGCCACAATCACTCAAGACTTGCAGTGGCGATTTTCCACCCAAGCCCCGAAGAAAATCTTGAAATCAATCAGACTTTTATCAGATCATCAGCAGGTGAGACATTGTGTGAGCTTGCTAGCAAATAGTCCGAGGCATGCACGACCAGAGTGTGGATGTGTGTGCGCTGATAAAAGTCAGTCTATCTGTTGACTTGTCCCTTGTTTTTTCATTTGCTTCCCACTTTTCTGGATGCATGCAGAACTCATATCAACACAACAAGGAAACTCATATGCTAATCTCAAGCAATCGTCTGCATTTTGCATGTTCTCGACAGCTGACCCTCCGCACCTCTTCTCTCGCGTTTCAAATCTGGTAGAACAAATCTCTTGCAGATATCCTCCTGCTGTGATGTACTTGTCTTAACAGTGACTACGGAAACATAACAGACCAAGTTGTCTGGACTTTTTCCTGAAAATTTTCTTGGCCCTGTTAGAAAAGTTCCCAGCAGTTCTCCACAGATACATACAGTATAATCTTCCAGTATTAAAGTCACTCTCATTTGAGTGCAAAATGTTTTGTTTTTTTTAAAACAAGAAAAAGGATAATGACAACTTTGGTATGACTATATTCTAATTCAAGTTTGGAAAGGAGCAACAAAAAACTAGAAAAGTCTACTTTAATGCTGGAAAGAAATGCCTCATAAACCATTCCACATCTTATTATCTTTATTAGCAACTGGTCACTAGTATAAGTAAGCACAAAAATAGATGATATGGGAGGTAAAAATGGCCACAGCTTGATTTCTTCTATTTATTGAAATTACATGACATAATATCATGCAGCACTGCATTAAAAAAGGATGATATTCTGTTTTAGATATATGTTGTCTGTGAATATTGTTAATAACTGCTTGCACAAATTCAGTGAAACTCGTACAGTGCAACAAGAACCATACATGATGAAGATTTAGAAACACAGCCCTTCTCTTGGCCTGAGCTCATTTAACAGCTGGAGGTGATATAAAAAAAACTGCCCCTTGGTCTGATAAATCATCATTTTAAGTTGTTTTGACACCATGTCCTCCTGGCTAAGGAGGATAGGAACTAACTTGACTTTTTATCAGTGTACGGTTCAAAAGCCAGTAATAGTACAGTGATGCATTAGTGCGCGGGCCATCTGTAAAGGCATCATTAATTATAAACCACATATACTGGTTGTAGGAGAGCCTATGCTATCACCTACATGTCTTTATTTTTATTTTTATTTTTATTCTTTTCAGGAAAGTCCTGTCTTATGTAAATAGTGATTTCAGATTGCAAGCACTCAAGTGCAGGTGGCATGCCGCCCTCATGTGTCACCCACTACTCCCCGTAAATGAAAACTTTAACAGAAAAAAAAACTGAACTATTAACATTATGATGTTATATTCTGACTACTTTTTATGTTGCGCAAAGGTCCAACACTCTTATTACAAGCTTGGCTGTAGGATTTCTTTAGAATATTTGCACTTTGGAAACTTTCCAACTCCTCCATTGAGGTGATTTTACTCTCAACTCTCCTTTTCCGGCCTCAAAAGGAGTTTTAGGTACAAACTGTCAACCTTTACCTCGTCTGCCTCTCCGTTGCAGCCCATTACCCCTCCTGCTTCTCCCCGTTCATGGTTTCTACCCCACTGCCTTGAGCTTTGACAGGCTGACATAACTCTGTTAGCCTGTCCTAGCTTTTCTTAACATAATGACCTGGCACTTAATGATTGACAGGTGTGTTTTTGTTCTTATAGAGTAACAAAGTGGGGTTCGGGAGAAATGGTTTAATGCCCACTCGCTTAATTTTTTCAGTGACTGACAGGCGGCTCCCCAAAATACACAGACAAGAGACCTGTTGGATTGTTTATCTCCCATTTAATTTGTCCTGGATTTGAAAAGGTGTAAAAGCTGCTGCAGTTTCTTCGAGGCAGCGACCAGCAGGTAGAGACTCAGTTTTCCTCTGCTGGGTGAGTGACAGAGGAAAGACGTGGGGACTGGACAAGAAGAGAAAGAGATAGTTTCATTCCTGTAGGCAGCGGAGGAATGGGGAGATACTGGAGGCAGTTTGAGGGTGTGCTACTTCAAAGAGACAGTTGAGGAGAATCTCAAACACTGACCTTGGAAGACCACCTCTATGATAATTATTATCTCAAGCTGTCCCACCTCTCTTTTTTCTTCCCGTCTTCCCTGTCTGTCTATTTTTGTGTGTGTGCATGTGTGTGTATGTCCTTTCCCCCTTAATCTTAGCAGCCTCAGATAAAAGCAAAATAGCCCCTTTTTCTTCTTTTTGAGACAAATTAATCCCTATCATTGATTACAAACTTACAAGTTAAGGTTCAGCTTATCATAAGAAGCCTTTAGCATTTGACCTCCTCTACATACTGTAAGATTTATAATACCAAACATCTAAACTCTCTGGAATGTGTGCTTGGCGTCATCACAGGTGGCATGCTTCGGGAGGTGCTTTGATATACACATTGAAACCTTAGCAATCAACAAATGGTAATTGCCTTACCACAATAAAGGGGGGTGATTAACCCTTTAACTTTGGCACAAACAAAAAGACCAGAGAAAAATGTTTCTGTTTTTCCATTTGTTTTGGGAAAAAAAAAAAAAAAAAAATATATATATATATATATATATATGTTTGGGTTTTTTTTGTCTTTTTTTTTTTTTTTTTTAACAAATGGTTGACATCTTATATGGAAGAATTTATTAATAATGTAACAACAGTGAAATGGTTGAAATTTGAAACAGTAGTTGAAACTGTATATAAAACTGTATATAAAAGATGCATGGAGCCTTCATGACTTCATATGTAGGTTTCCGAAGAGCACTAACCTCATTGGGCGGTTCATTCTGTCGTCACCTTGACGGCGTCTTTCCTGAAAAATTCAAAAATGTGAAAAGAAGTAGAGCTCAGAGAGAGGTTCTGAGTGTGGGGGATGGATGGTTGACGTATATCAAACTCCAACCTGCCAGTTGCTAAGAGCTAATCGAGCTAACCGAGCTATTGGAAGCTAACCAGCTAACAAAGGTAGCGGGTTAAAACTAAATCACACTGTTAAACAGTTAAAAACTGCTGTTGTGCTACACTCTGCCTTCATGCAGCGGGACATTGGGTACTTGTCAATCAAAAGAACACGCACCTAATTATGCAGAATTTTGAGATGAAATAACTTCTAAATGAATGAGTTATATAAAATAAATCACTCCCCCACAGCTGTCCTTATAGATACATTTGATGGAAACTTTAAATGATTTTCTGAACCAGGCTGTAAACATGTATTTCTGTTGTGGAGTTGCCTTTTTAAACATGTGACGCTTTGGGAATTTGCTCTGTTTTGGAGGCAGCCCCTAGCAGATGAGGAGTGAACTGTAATTTTTGACACTTCTGCATAGGCTTCACTTTAAAGCACCTGAGGTTACCGCTTGGTTATAACAAATAGTTTGGGTTTTACATATATATACCAATTGGTAGAGATGTCTTTATTTCCGCAATTTTTTAAAGAAATTCATCAGTCATTGCAAATTTACCTCTACCAAATGGTAGACCAAGACCTTAAAGGGTTAAACAAATAATTAATTAAAAGTTAGTTAAACAGTTTGGTAATAATTTAGAACGTGCTTCACATGTTACAGATAAGTTAATGCCGAATCCCTGGACCCATCAGTTGTATAACTGTGTTTTAGTGTTGAAAAATACAAACTTAAGTTTGTCTTGACTTGATGCATTCCTCCATCTGAAACGAGGGGGCTGGACAGAATGATGCTAACTTGATGCTAATGATGAACGATGCTAACTTTTTAGATAGTTTGCATACAAATCATGAGAAAACCTGGTAGCTCCGCATGGATGGAGTTGTTTAAATATGATAGCCACTTTATTTCTGTTTATCAATAAATACATCATAATGACATATTTAGAGGAAAGGCTCACTTTCTTAACTGATTTTAAATGTTGCTTGTTATACTGCCATTTCCGTTGACTCAGTGGGGCTGCTTCCTAAAGGCATCTACTGCAAAATGTACTAACTAAAGTGCAGAGGAGTACATCTATTTATTTAAACTGGTGCTAATGGCAGACTATTTAAAAGTCAATTAATTGCTAGGAGCCAAATACGCAGTGACAGTTAATGCCGTCACAACGCTGAGAAGTAATTAGATGTGTTGACGGCTTGTATTTGCACACATTGGTGTGTATTCTTCTTTTATGAAACTAGGTGGCCACCTGCTGCACCTTCAGAAACCTTAAACAAAAGAATCTTCTGTTGTCCAGTAGACAATATTCACAGCACCAAAGCATGGTGGGGAAACACATAAGAGTCTACCCTCAGTTTGTCTTGTTCAGGGGTTTCTGGAAATACAACCTCTTATTTATTATATGTTTTCCATATAATCTGTTTTCATTCCACTTACTTTTGAATCAGAATCCTTTTTTTTTTTTTTTTTTTTCTCAGTTTAGTCCTGCCCTGTCTGTATTCTGTCTCACCTTCTCATCCTGTTGCTTACTCTGTCATCTTCCTCTGTACGACTCAGAGGGAGAAGGTTTGAGATCGATGTCAGGCCTGCGCATACTGAGACCGGCAGCTGGTTGAATCGGAGTGATTGATCAGGCACAGAGCATTTACTCCGCCAGACTGCTGGGCCTTTGTGGATGGAGATTATTTCTAAATTATTACAGGAGGCAGATGCTTGTCAGAAGATGCTCTCTGTCAAGGTTAGACTGTGCCAGTCCTGCCTACCTGCCATCCTTGCTCTCACTCCTTCATATCTTTAGCTTTTTAAATTCATCTACCTTACCTCTTTTTATCTTTTATCACTTCCTTTATTGCAACGGGGGTTTTTTTTTTTGTAATTTTAGATATTCCATATAGCCATTTTATTTACTTCGGCTGATATTTTTGGTCTGCTATCAATGAGATAAAAGTGTATTTCACTCAGCAAAGGAGGAGCTGAAAATGCCATCTTCTAAATTGACCTCATAAACACAAATATAACTGACTACACAGTGTAATCTTCAACTTATGAAGTCGAAAACAACACTGAATGTAGTGTTAAAAATATTGTGTGCGAGAATGAGTTTTTTCTTACAGAATGATTTGAATAAGTCATTTCATGTGAATGGCTTGTGGGCATGTTTGGGCTACGTGAGCCATGTTAGGATGTTTTTGATTCAATGACTCCTCCTCTAATATTTGGGTTGGCCTTGTTAGTCTGATTAGAGTTGGTAATGTTCTTGTTTGCCCTGGGCCCTACCCCTTGTCTTCTAGTTCAGTTATCAGCAACTGAGTTATTCTCATGCTCAGCAATTCTTTTCTCTCATGTAACTCATCAGAGCCACCGCTTTTAAAATTCAATTTTCTTAATTTGCAAAAGTGGTGCCAAGTCAAGGACCTCTTCTTTATCTCATTGTATTAATGCATGTACTGGCAACACTATAAACAATTAGGTATAAAAAGAAAAAAAAAAGAAAAGATTATTTTATCTAACCTTTATTTTTTTCAGGCCCAATAACTACTGGACTACATTCTGTTCCTTAATTATTCTTTTTTTACCATCTTTTATTGCGCTTTCTTAAAATCTCTTCATGTTTAAACTTGTAATGTCATCATTAATCAAACAAATAAAAACTGAGCTTTCCAGCTACTTCAGAAACACGTTATTTACATGTTTATTCTGTTATAACACATGGTGGCACCTGTGCTTTCATGAGTCAGCAAAGTTATGAGGTATAACTAAATGAATTGTCAATATGTGATGATGTAAATGTCGTGTTGTGTTCATTTTTCTGATTTGAATGGCTCAACTTTTTAAGGACATGGAAAACTACATATTTCCAGTCACTGTGTTACATATGAGCCAACATACAATTAGATACCCAGGAACAATAATGTTTATATAAAACCTTTTTTTGTTTTTTCAGCAGCTGCTTGTTTATAACAAAAGTGGTTCTACATGAAAACTTCACAGATATAACACAAGCAATTATAATTAATAAAGCAATTATAATTACTTAGCATTTCTTTCAGGATAATTTTTTGCTTCGCCTTTGTACCTAACTGCATTTTTTGTCACAAACATTTTCATAAGAAAGAACAGGTATTTTGAAATAAGTGAAATGAAACGCAAATAGTTTAGATGTTTATATGGTCAAGAGAAATTTAAATTTCCGAATATTTTAAACAATTGACATGAGCAAGATTACAGTGATTATTGGTTCTGAATTTTGGTTTCAGTCAATTAACTCCCCAGCCTTAACAGCTGGAGTGCAGATGGGTGCTGAATGAATCTTTTGGAGTCCAGATTATAACAGAAAAAGTGTGAAATTAGATAACATTGCCAGGTTGTCAGTCACCTTAACAAATCTGCAGCTCAGAAAAAGCAGAAAAACTCCGTAAATATCAAGCTGAAATCTTTGCGATTATCCCTCCCTAAATAACTGGGAAACAAGTCAGCATCAGAGGCATGAAAAACACTATAAAGCAACAGAAAACTACATAAAATACAGTGTATCTTTTACATGGTGTATAAGAATCAGCTTTCTACATATAGCAGGGGTGTCCACCTGGCTTCCAATAACTGGATCCAACAGTCAATAAAGTTTTGCACAATGACTGATTAATTTGAGTCAGGCGTTTAGAACAGAGATACATGGAAAACCTGGAGGATTGTGGCCCTTGTTGAGGACTGGAGCTGGGCACCACTGACACACAGTAATGCAAAGACTTTCTGTCATTTATTGCTCATTATCTCTTTAATTTTCTAGTTGCTCTATTTTTATAAATGAGATCATATTGATGAGCATGCATGTATATTTTATCATCATCTGCAGCTCATGTAAATGCTGAGCATCAATGTTCTACTGCCTATTAAACAAACCATCTCTCAATGACCGAGCCGCATAAACTGTATGCACACGAGACATAGCAGACTGATCAAACATTTACACTGTTAGCCAGTTTTTATTTGCATTAACATAGGAAACCAGCATGGAAGACAGTTACTCTCTCGACAATGTCCTTCGTTTGTTAGTACTGACAGGAAAGTGCACTAGTTTATAATGGTATATTTCATCATTCTGTGCAGGCAGTTTAAACCTGATTATAGACCCATCTAATATTGTTTAGGCTAATGGGACTATCATGTTCAGGTTAGCTAAAAAAGACAATAGGTGTAGTAAATCTTACTGCATAAATGCAATATGTGCAATATGTGCGTTAAGACCAGTGACTAGTGATTACAGAGACCTCTTTTTTTTGTGTGTTTTCAAATAGCTCTACGGTACGCTGCAGGTACTTAAATGCGAGGCCGCTTGGCTTCCTTTCTCCCGAGTAAAAAAAGATCTCCTCAGGGAGAGAGACAGTATGGTGGTGGGGGGAGCAAATAGGAGCAGAGTAATGGAGGCGAGATGAAGCTTGGATGAAGGGAAAGAGGATGATGAGGAGAAGGGAAGTAAGGAGGATTAATTATTCACTCAGGAGAGCAAGATAACATCAGATGTTTAAAAGCCGCCACAACTAATCCTGTCATTTCTTGGACTAGAATAATGAAAATGGAGAAACGATATCTCGTGAAGAAGTGGAAACTGAGCTAATCTGTACGCCTGTACTGAGCATATATTTGTGATTGCTAAATGGTCTCCAGATTGTTAAATATTTGTATTTGCAGGTATCATTTTCACTGTCATGACAGACAAGTGCTCTTATTACATTTAATGTTGAAGAGCTTCTCTTTATTTTTGTTTTTCCAATTTTCTTATGATTTGCATAATTATTACTAAACAATTGCATGCACAATTGTAACTTATTGCAGGCACCATAAGTGCATATGTGGAGTCACAGTGTAATGATGTCTAGTAAAACTGTAATTCATATTGTCTGATTTCAGAGATCAGCGTATCCTTTTATTTTATAGTCGATTACCTGGAAACCAAGGTGTGCAATACAAACAATGAACTTAAAGTCAAAACAATATAATTTCATTTATGGTTTACTTTCTGCAGTAATCAGAAAGCAGACATACCAATAATATATAACAAAAATTTAAGGTGATATAATTCAAAACAAGTGGTTTTTGTGGTACGTATAAAAAAGTATGGTATGTTTTCATAAGGCATCTGCAGCTATCTTTGTTGACTTCCGATGTTCTTTTTTTGAACTCTCTGTCCTACTTCTTCCTACTTACTCTTCTATCCAAGTAGCTCTCTCTTCCTCTGTGACCCATACCTGCCTTTCTCTCCATCATTCCCTCCACCTTTTGGCCCTGCAGCACTCCCCTTCCTCCCCTGTCATATCTGTCATGGACGTTCAGAGGTTGGTGTTGCTCTAGGCTTCAAATTTAATTTGCTTTCAATCTGCTGTAATTGCTTTGAGAGACGGCCGTGTCTGCATGTTTTTCCACCCTTATGTCTGCTGGAATACTGGATAGAGTGTGTGTGTATATGTGTGTGTGTGTTAGTGTGCGTGTGCATGGATGAATACAACTAAAGGTGTGTGCTCATGTGTGTCCATGTGTTTAAATCCTGAACAATTGACTGGCCACACACTGTCAGTGATACACTTTGTCAAACACCAACTGCTGTCACTGGGCTCTCTGGCATTTTAACAATGGTTTTGTCAGACGGAGACACCATGTGCTTTCTCTTTGTAGCAGTGAGGACCGAGGGAGAGAGCAAAGTAAATCTGTAAGACATCATAAAATATCTCTCTTGTAACACATTGTGACCTTTGTCCCAAATAACTACCTTGAATGTTAGGACAGGGTGCTAAGCTGGTGGGCTGAGATATTACTGGTTTGGCTCTGGAATAAAAGAAAGAAAAAAAAAAGAAGAAAAAAGTCAGCAAGAAAAGAAATCAACTTCTTCAGTTCTTGTGGATTGCTTTTTTTTTTTTTTTCCCTCTGACATTATTTTGGTCCCAACCACCTTTAAAGCCACTCGGTGTTTGTGACAGTTACATGAAACAAATAGAAAACTGGAGAAAAAAGAAAAAAGTTTTGGATTCAGTTTTGATGAAGTTGTCCCTGATGTCCACATGGGAAATGAAGAACCCGCTCCTCTGTCCAACGGTGCATCTGTCCAAGCTCTGCTGTCTGTGTGTGTCTGCTGCTGAAAGAGCCCAGAGAATACAACTGATTGCAGTTGATTAGTGAAACCTCTTGTGATGTGATTACAACATGCACATAAATCCTGAGTGGAGTTTGTACTGGTTTTATATGTGACCAGTAGAGACTAAGTGTGTATGCTTAACTTTTAATCAAGATGTTGAAGTGTGAGTTTTTATGAAATATATGTTTTTAGTCAAGGCTTTTTTTTGTTCTTATTAAAATGTGACCAGAAGCACCTGTGTGCAGGCATCCTGTTATGCTGTTGTATGCATCTCCGTGCCATTTCTCTCTACTCCTCCCCACTCAACCTACAGTGGATGTAGATGAAACAACTAGGTGCTCACTCATACGTCGGTTGGTGATGTGTTCAATTTCCTTCAAGTGAAATCGTATTTTATTTATCACTAGCTCCAGAGAGTGTGGATGCAATTTTTCTCCTTCTGAGTCATGCTTTGGGCTGCTATAAAAGCATGAGGAAATGTTATTTATTCTTATAAAAGACCACTTTTAGGCTTCTTTCTTCTCTCACAAAGTCTCAACTGCTTTTTTTTGTCTGGACGATATCAGCAGCAGCAGAAAAAAGCTGTGTATGTCTGCGGGTATCTGTTAAACAATGGGCAGTGAGCTCCACCAACCAGAACCCTTGCATGTCACTGAGCTGATCGTGGCTGTGTCAACAAAGTGCTCTGCCTGGACGCTCATCCTGAGCCCCCTGCTGGTCTGCTGAATGCAAGACTCCTGAAAACCTGCAGACACACAATGCTGTGTGACCTCTAGATGGATTAAATTTGTGCTGCAAATGTGCATCATCACCTGTGACTAAGTGATATAGATAAAAAGGTTTGTAGTATTTATGCTATTAGGAGGTTTATTTAAATGTGCAGTGGCAGTGATTAATCTGCTGTTCATGTTCTGGGCTCAGATGACTGCCATTCAGCGACAGAGGCTCAGTTGTTTAATAAGTGAATGCATGTTATTTTCAGTTCAGTGTCTGCTGAAACAAAATGCTTCCCAATTAAAACTAAATTAGTTTTTAGTTTGAATTGTTTTATAGAGATACTTAAATATTCAGTATCATGTTATAATAGTGGATTAATGCCTTTGACGTTGCTTCTGTTACAATTGTGTTTTCATTATACCCATATAACAAACTTGAAAATGGTTTTATTAGTACACACGAGCTTCCAACCAAGATCAATTATTTGCAGAGAAGCTCTGAAGATCCCAAAATGAGAGAATTTAGCTGCTTCAGGCGCTACTGTATTGTCCCAAAGTAAAGACAGCTGGGGTTTTTTTGTCTCAGTGATCTTCAGCACAATGCTGGCAATCTACTGTGAAAATACGCCGTTTCTCAGGGTCTGTGTGCGGTGTTGAAAAGCTGGTGTTTGATTTCCAAAAGCTGTCGAGTTGCTGCTGCTGTGGGTAAGTGACAGCTTGCATCCTCCAGATCCAGGCTCTTTGGAAACACCAAAGTGGAGTTGGGAGTGCTCTGCTACTGGTGGGGAAATGCAAAAGAAAATGTTAACATTTCCGTTGTGCTGGAGGAAGATTATGGGATAGAAACAAAGGCAGGGATTATCTGAGCACATGCTACAATAGCGCTACATGCATAGCGCTTGCAAACTGGACTGCCACTGGGTGCTTTGGATCTCAGAACAAAGACATGGTCTCCCACCTATCCAAGCAGATCCTCTGTTACAGTTTGTTAATAAGGACTACAATACCCAGCTTCCAGCAGTGAACCAACCAGGGACCTGGAATTAAGGGTCATTATTCCATCTTATTACGGACTTTTCCATTGTTTAGTGGCTCTGAAGAGGAGCATTTATTCTTACGTTGTGTGGCTGGATCTTAAAATCATCATTCCGCTGTGAAAAAAAGTCTAATAATTCAAGCGATCAAAAGAAGTCCCGTGTTTTCAAGCTTCCTCCTGTTCTATCATCATTTCTGACTAGTTCTCTACTCTAAAGTCAATTAAACAATTTTGAAGTTGGCTTGTAACCGTGTTGCTAGAATTAATGTGGCGTTGGAGGAGGAGGAAAGTTTGAGGGCAGTAAACTGAGACAGATGGAGAGAAATGGAGTACAGCATATGATGGTAGGATAAAACAGCCGGGCGAAGAGGAAAGATAAAAGGGCTGGTGGTGGCGCTGGGGGGGCTGGTGGTGGTGGCGAGGGTGCGAGGCAAAGTGAAAGTCAGTTTCTCTGTGATGTTTTAAAATTCTGGAGTGGAAAGTCCTTCCATCTGTTATTGTGGGACGGTTCTGACTCAGTGATTTCTATGATTGGCCTTAATCCCGGCCGAGTGGAGAAGACAGAATGAAGAGCTTAAAGCAGACTGCTCTCACTCTGACAGGCTCGACTGGCTGCTGTTGTTGCTGCAGCTCACTGGTATATTCTTTCTGCTGCCCCCTAATGGAATAACTTCTGCAAGACGTTGCATCTCTCTGTGCTGGCACGGCCTTTTGAACAGCTTTTAAGGCCATGACAGATGAGAGGCTTTTGATCTAATGTGAAATAATCAACGACCGTAAGTCAAAGTGGTTTTCAGTCAAACTGGAAATCTTGCATTTTCATATCTCCTCACAGATGTCTTTTAAACTGTCACTATATATAAAAAAAATAAAATAAAATAATAGATAAATAGAAATAGATGATACTCTTTTTGATCATGTGAATGCTAGTCGGGAGTTTTCCACTGGATATTATTCTACATTGTGAGAAGGACTCTTATGAAATTGTTCTATATTTAGAAATCTTTTGAAAGGGAGCTTAGTTGCTTGCCATTGTGTTTCTTATTGTTCACAGCAGCCAATCATTGCAAAATTTACCAAAGGTCTTTCTTTACCACATTAGTCACTCTGAGAAGGTTAGGTGGCCCCAGCAGAGTCATTTCACAGTCGTTTGGTCCCCAAGGTGACTCAAGCATTCACAGAAACTGAGCGAAGGGGGCTCATTTGGAACATGTTGAGTACCTTATTCAAAGCTGCAATCACATGTACAGTGTGTGTCGCGTTTTCTCAAGTGCCCTCTCACTCAAACACCCACATTGTAGGGCTGTTTTGAAGAGTCCCTGTAGACCACACAGGCGACAATGTGGTGTGTCGAGTGCCCTTTAAGTTAATGCTCAGTGAAAAAGCCTAACAGGCTACAGCAATCAGGCAGGCAGGCCAGTGTTGAGTTGGCGCTCACCACAGCATGACGCCGTCCGTCCCTGGTGTGCTGTCATTCCCTTAGAAATAACATGACTTTGACTGATTAAACCTCTCCCCCCAGGAACAGAGCAAACTGAACAGTTATGAATATTAAAGATCCTAATCGTCTCATACTGAGCTTTTCGGGGGAGGGATGTTTTTTTTCTGCTGTCTCCTTGCTCTGTGAGTTCACACTGAGGGAGCAATACTTTTCAGCGGCACCTTTCTTTGTGGAGGGGAGACATTGCTGAGCTGCAGCTAGTTCTTATTTTGCTCTGTCACCTACACCGTTACATACAGTGATTGACTTCACTGCGTGATGTTTAAGTTTGTAGATTTTGCGGCAGCGCTTCAAAAGCGACTATTCATTACAAAATCGTGTGTATGGTTCTCGACCTTGCCAGAGGTCTGGCTGAAAAATGGCCCAACATATGATGCATTGTGCGTCAAGGTTACAATGGCGAAAGCATTAAAGCTTCATGTTCATGATGTTCATGTTGTTGACTTCTGGTGCATTTGTGCCTGTATACTGTAGTGTTATTTTTTTTGTGTTGTGTGGGCCTGTATGGAGCTTATCTGCGCTGTTCTGTGCTGATCTCACTATGCTCATCCAGTACTCTAAGCTGCTTGGGCTCCAGCCACCAGCAGAGATGATATATCCCTGTCCCCCTCCTTCCCACATCTCTCACTCTGATTCATTGGCTGTTTGTCTTGCCAATCCATCTGGGCCAACACAGAAGAGGGAAAGACGCATGAAGACACATGACTGTTTTGGAGCAGGCAGACGGCATTAAGCTGCTCGGGAAGAGATAGGGTTCTAGAGAAATGGTGGCCTTACAGGGTGAGATAGTAGGAAGAATACCTGGAAATAAACAGCTGGAGAAACATAGTGCTTAAAAAAAGATGAGCTGTCCACTCAGTGGGAGAGAAATGCATTTCCAAAAGCAATAAGTAGAGATTCTTACTGGCAGATTAAATCCTGAGGTAAAAGACCAGGCTAAAGGCAGGGGGTCGCTAGATTACTGATAAACAGTGGATGATGCTCGAAAATGTTACGCAAAAGCCATTTATTCTACACACTTTATAGGAATTTTGGTAATAATAATAATAATGATAGTAAATTATCACATACACTGAATGTTGTGACCAAATGGAATCACACATTTTCAGCAATAATTCTTTTGCTGCATTTTTGGTCCCAAATTGTAGTGTTGGTAATTAATTTCTTTAAAAAAAAGAAAGGAAGAAGAAAACATGAATTACCAAGGTGGAGCTGATTGCTGCGTTTTTAGCAATGCTAGCCCTGTTTCACAAAGAGTCACATAATTACTTTTTATATCGTTCTCTTAAATAATCTTTTCAGGAAAGTAATTAGAACTTTATTTCATTGTTTCAGGTGCCTGTTCTTTAATTAGAAATTGAATTAAATCTTATCGTTATTGTTCAAGGTTTGCTGCTGTGATTTAAATCTGTGGATTCATGCTGCCACAGAGAATTGGAAATTCTCAACATTTTTCACTGTCATGAGCCTCAAATTAGCTACAGATGAACATATTTTGAATAATACAACACTAATTTCATCATATAACATTACCCTGAGCTTGGTATGTTGTGCCTGGTATATGTGTTGAAATTATGTCGTCTCTTTGTGACTATAAGTGGGAGGAACAGCTCAGATGAGATGGGTGGGGCACTTAATGGAAAAAGGGGCAGCTGTTGTTATAATGAGAGTTTATGTGTTGAGTGTTTTTTAGAGATAAAAAGTCTCCCAAGAAACGGGAAGGCCTGTTTGACTGTGAATGAGCACTAACTGTGGCGGGGGGTCTAAATAGGGTTAGTCATTTCAGAGCCCTGGGACTTTGTCGGCAATACCGCTATTCTGGGACAAAATAAGATCGCCCCCTAGAGGCCTGGGGAAACCTAGATACCGAGGCCCAAGATGAATGGCTGGAGGGAGGGAAGCACTGCAGGGAAGGGAGAAAACTCTAAGGCTGCAATGTATTTTCCACTTGCATTGCTTCCTTTAGAAGAACTCATGCTTGTAATGTCTTATGGGTTTGCTAAATCTTAATAATGGTAAATTAGGTCAAACTGTTTATGAAAACATTAGTGAATTGTGGTGTTTAACAGAAGTAGCATGAGATAAAAAATATTATTGGAACATTTTTTTAAAGTTGATGGTTAAATTGTGAAATATTGTTTTTTGAGAAATCAAATGGAATTGGACTTTAAGATTGAGGCTTTTTCAATTATATTTGTTTTGTTTTTTTTTTATTCCTGCATTAATGCTTCATTAGTTATAATAAATTTGTTCAGAGTTGATGCCTTGTGTGAAATTTGCATTTGGAAGCTGTTGTTGTAAAGCCTCAACATACATTCAAAGACATTGTCAGTGGATGGGAAACATAGTCTCCCTACACTGCGAAAACAAAACTAATCCATCAGAGAGATATTAAGAATCAAAGCAGTTGCCAAATCACTAGTTTGGTACATTTTGAGAAAAAACAGGAACACATGAGCGTGCTTGCCAGTGTGATTTGATTCTGGATGTCAGGAGGAGAGAAAGATAGTGGATGATGACAGGATCATTGTCATGGTAAAGGAAAACCCTTTCACAGCATCCAGCCATATGGTAAATACTCTCCAGGAGGCTGATGTATATTTATTCATGGTTACATTGCCTACAAGGTACAAACATATTGTAAGCTTTAAGAATAGCAAAACCTAAACAGACCTAGCTAAAAAAAAAATAAATAAATAAAAAAAAATCATCTCAAACTGCCATACTGTGTCTGAAACGACATTCTTTAGACCACTGGTTGATTTGTACCACAGTGACAGAAAAAAACGAGGACTTGGACAGACTCAAAATCTAAAGGGTCTTTATCTGTAAACACATAGGGACAGTGTTCAAGGATGGGCATGCTTGACCTTCAGTTGGCACTAGGTCAGTTGTATTTACTGAAGATTTGACAGAATATAGGAGTAGGATGAAATCTCAAGCGTACAGGGATGTCCGCCAAATGTTAAAGTGTGTGTGTGTGATGAATCATTGTCTATCACACAGATGGACAATGATTCAACACATACTGCACTTCCAACCCAGAAATCTTTGCAAGCGGGGAAGAGGAGTATGCTGCAGTGGTGGCATCAGTCGACTGAAATCTGTTGAAGCTGCATGTCCCCCTGCAGAAAACACAACTCAAACCAGAAAAGAATACAGCATTTAAGCTCTGAGAACACAGAGAGCAAGTCTTTTTTTTTAAGATGTCCATGGCTTCCAGACTTCAGGTAGTCATTGTCTGGTTAAGTCTTTAAAAAAAAAATCAAGTCTGAACTTGAAGGTCATATTCAACATCTAAATGTAACGAAACTATGTTTGTAAACAGCTAGAATTAAAAAAAATTCAAGCTATTGACTGATATTCCGTCACACCATTTTATTTAATCTGAAGTTTTGATATTGTCTTTTCAACATGAAAGGAAAAGAAAATTTAATTTTGTTTGATGGGCTCACAAAAAGCTCCCATATGTATTTATATGGACGATGAATGCCTACTTACACTGTGATAAATACAAAACAAGAAAAAAAAAAACAAACTGTAATTCCAAAGCACTAAATCTTTAGAACTGTTCTAGCAGCCTAAGTTTTGTAGACATACTTGATATTCACATGTAAATTTTTTAAAAGGCATATTGTTTCTGTAGTCATTAATGGGTGAAACCATGAACTTTATGTGACATTTAGCATGTGACATGCCACCGTGTATACACAAGCATCCAACAAGGAGCTCACCTGCAAATGTTAACATGAAATCTAAAATTAAAGAGCATTTAATTAATTTTAGTTTAGAAATTATACTCTCCCATTATATAATGCTGAAGTTTTTAGATTTTTTTATAATCTTGATTTTTTTCTCGAAAGAAAAACTAGCGAGTTTTTCTGGTTTCAACATTTCAATGCTGTTGATTGGTCTGGCTTTCTCTCCTACTTTCTCCCTGTCTCTTTTTGATACATGCCCACACACACACACACACACACACACACACACACACACACACACACACACACACACACACACACACACACACACACACACACACACACAAAACACAAATCAATATCCTACATGTCTTACTGACTTCTGATACTCATGTTACCCTTTCTGTGTTTTCTTATAGAAACTGGCAAGAGAGGCTGAGCAGCTTCAGAAGGAGCACGCATGGCAAGACGGTGTGACGGTAAAGTAGGACAGCCGCTCCTCTCCCAGGACGACTCCTTTTTCCCTTTTCTTTTCCAGACAAACTAGTTTATCTTCCCATCGCCAGCCTTTTCCCATCTGTTTTCAGCTCCCCCTCAATATAGCAACTTTATTTTTAAGCCTTTAATGACAATGTGATCAGCATCACAGAGACTATGTGAAAACTAGTGCAAAATCAATCAAAGGCCTACATTTATGGATCTACACACGCTGGAAATGAATGTCTTTTGGTGATTTTGTTTTTGTTTGTTTATCATCTTTGCTATTATCTCAGAGATTCAGTTTGTTTTATTATACAGGCCATAGCAATCTGATTTTTGCATTTCCGTGAAGCTGACCTTTAAAACACTAGGGATCCGTTCTTGTAGTATAAAAAAAAAATAAAAGGAAAGAAAAGAAAATGCCATTACTGTGGCTCGCGTGCTTCTGAGCCTACGTTTTCCAGTGACTGTCAAATTTGTAAACCTTTAAATACCCCTCTGACATGCACACCAACACATGCACGGACATGCACAGCGATGTGAAAAAAAAAAACTACTCTATGGAAGCTGTTGACATTTTCAAGATATTCGATCAAGCAAACACTTGGCCTCTCCGAGACTGTGCCTACTAATAACGGCGATAGGCTCAAACAACACATGGAATTGACATTGTGCACTTGCATTTGTCACACTTTCAAACCCATATAATGAGAATCTGTGGTTCTGCTTCAGATAAACCTCTGACATGCAGGATCTTTGTTGTTGAGGTGTGGTGTTCAGTACTGCCAACATCTTTGTACTGAAGCTTGGGTGCACAAAAAGGATTTCAAACCCAATGCAGCTTGATCTTTTGTTGCTGTTTACACAAAAGAAAGTGTTGATTATTTCTCCCTCTTTAACAATACCAGCTGGTGCTGTATTTATTTTGTTTTGTTTGTACCTTTCACACAAGGTATAACTTGTAAGGATTGTGCTTCAGTGGAATAAAGTTAAACATGTAAGCAGCTATAACAGCTTGGCAACTTGTCCTCATGCTGGTCATCAGCCTGGTCTTATTTTGCTGCATCTTCCAACAAGGTGTTGAAGGTCCACCGGCACATACAGCACTCTTAAACTGATGTTTAGTTGGGTTGGGGTCTGGACTCATGGCACCTTACGGCATCCTCTATACTCTGTTCCGGAGGTAGTCTGGTGGGGGAAGTGTTTTCATCCTGGAGGATGGAATTAGGTCCCAGATTCTGGAGATAACGGACTTGCCACTGGCTGAAAATCTCATTCCAATATGTGTATCAGTGAGGTGCCACTCATACATCTGTGAGTGGCACACACCTGGCAGCACTTCAATCTGAAAACAAGAGTGAATACCTACAGGAGAATATTACATAGGTTTAGCTGCTCATTTCACAAAAGCACAATCCTTACAGGTTAGACTAGCTGTAAAGCTGTAAAAGTAACACTAATTTGTATTAAATAGGATAATTATTTCAGCAAACAAAAATGTCCTTTATTTTTGTGCTAAGTATCTTTAATATTCTTAAAGAAAAGTTAATATTACTACAAACACCATTACCACAAAAAATATTTTAACCTTTATTTTACATCAGAAAGCCAATTATTTTTTACATTTTGTTTTTTCTTACAAACAACACATGTAGAAACTGACACCAGCTAATACAATAATGAATTGCCCAGCAAAGGACTGGATTTAAATCCCACTGATAGTGGGGAGATTTGAACCATGTGGTACAAAAACTTTCACTCTTACAACTAAAAGAATTTTTCATTTAAAAAGCGGTTAGAAAAACTGACCACAGCAGTGTCAGTGCCTGATTGATAATTTGATAACACAAAAACCTTGCAGGAACAACATGTCCTTACTTGCAAGGCTTTTTCCACAGAAAAGTATATTTATTGACATTTTTATGAATTAAATGATTGATACAAAATGATCCATTTTGTGTATAACTAATGTACTTTATCTTAATTTAGTTTCATAGAGTATTGAATATTTTTTCATTTCTATATTTTTAAAAAAAAGTCAGCTATTTCCACTGTTTACTTTTTCACATTAATTATTATATGTTTATATAAGTTTAAAAATAAATACATACACATTAGTCACACATACATTCCCTGCTGTCGTATCCTCTGTCCCAGAGGAGACAAGCTCACTGTCATGGTACACTTCCCCCAAATGGATTTTTAACCCCATGCCCCCGGGGGAATATTTGAGAAAAGGTTTTAACTGATTTAAAGTGAATAATTATGAGCCATACTTCCCTACAAAGTCCATTTTTATCCATGGTTGCTTACACTCTGAAGCTGTAGTCTTGTGGGCTGCATCCGTCCCTCTCACCCTGCTGGTTCAAGCGAGGGAGATGCACTGCGGCTGTCCCTTCATCTTAGCCCTGAGGGGGGTTGATGCCTGCCTCTCCCTGCCTAGCTCGGATGCACCTCAATCGGATGTGTAGCCATGCAGGAAGTGGAGCCAGGGTCACAGTCCCCACACACAGCACACCTGTTCATATGTAGCTGCATCCAATATAGCATCAATACCTCCTCAAGTGGAAAAGCCAGGACGCTTTTTAATCCACCCCGCCCTCTTGAAAACCTCTCTTGCTGTTTCTGCTCCGGCTTTTTTCTCACTCTTTTCAAACTCTCCCTGTCCGGTCCTTGGCTTCATTCTCCCCCTCACTCTCTACTCTTCCATCATATTCATATATACCCTCTTCTTATCTGTATATGAGTTTAATCAGGCATGAAAACAATTGGAATATACCATATTGTGGCAAACACTGCAAATGAATCCCAATAGTGCGCCGCTATTAATAATGTATTGAGCTGATTTCATTTGCCTTTATAATTAGAGCAGGTAATGAATCTCAGCAGGGGCAACTGTGAAGCCATTTAAAAAAAAATATCCCAAAGAGGTGGGGGTTGAGGGGAGGATTTGGTGGGGTAGTTAGATATGCAACATGCTTGCAGGAAGATTTTTCCTGTTTGTAGATTTTGTGCTTTCCTAATTTCTATTTGGCTGAACACTCTGCTGACTGACACTCTAATTAGATTAGGGCTTCGTGCTCTTTGGGCATATTAGGGGAAATGCATTGCATCTTAAACTAGCGGGTGGAGCAGTCTGTCAAACGGAGAGAAAAGGTGTTTATGCATGAGAGACAGTGTGTTTTGATAGATTTGATGTGTGTGTGTGTGTGTGTGCATTCGAGTTTGAATTTGAGAAGCAACTGCTGGTGTTTGTGATTGTCGGCGAGCAGGTATTTAATTGCATGTGTTTATTAACGGCAGGTTCTGTACCTGGCCCAGCCCATCTGCTCGCCTCACCATGGTGACATCATTGAAACTCAATGACACGCCTGTTCCTCATAGCGGCTGCCGTCACAGCTGTTACCGTAGCAATGGGAAGATCTCACCCTTTTTCTGTTTTTCAAACTGGCACTCACACACACATTTAGGCATTTTCAGAGCCAGCGTCTGACCATTCTGAATGCTGGACATTATGGATGTCAAAATGTTGATCGTAACAACTGTTGAGATGGTCGTTCAGGGTTTTAAATCCATTTAAATGAAATGGTGTGTGAAATAGACATTAAAGTGTTGGATTGCCAGAGATTTCTCAAGGTCAGGCGTCCATCCTTTTGTGACACTCCGCTGGCAACAGTGTCATCCCAAGGCGGCACAGTCTTTCCACTTCTGTTTTGCAACTCTCAAAAGGATAAAGAAGAACCAGCAACCTTAAAGCCAGATTTCATAACGCTTCTTCAATTTGTTAACTAAAAATTAGTGGACAGCTGAACACTAAAGTCTCTATGATGAGCCTCCATATGAAACTCATTTCTAGTTTTTCTTTTACAAAATCATATTGTGAGACAATCTGCAGTTTAGCCAATGTTAAATGTCAGCTATTTGCAGGTTTGCATGTTATATCTTTCAAATGCTTTTCTGGAAGTTTAAATATATTTCTGTTGGCATCTGGTTTAACTGGGCATTCGCCAGATAAAAATAGCTTTTCTCCCACAACCCAACCATTTTACAGTACCAGTATAGGTCATGTTGAAGCTACACAAACGGCAAACTAGTTATAAGAGCAGCTTGACTTTGTACAAGACTTCAGTAGAAACTTTTTACAAATTCACTGAAAACAATGCAAAAACGTTGTGCATTCACACAAGAGGCAAAGTTTGACTTAGTGAGAAATAGATCAGTTTGTTGGATTGTTGAGTATTATTTATTTATTTTTACATTTTTACAGCATAATATTTTAAAATAGATTGCTGTAATTAATTATATGAGTAATACTGTGAATGTAGTTCATTTCAACAATTGTATTACTGAGTGCCGGTAAAACAATTAACCAACATTGTATTTCCTTTTAAGACCATTAACAACAACAACAACAACAAAAAAAACATAGGAAAAGTTGGCTTGCTAAATTCACATACTAAAAGACTATTGCCTTTTTTTTTTAAAGATGAAACAGTTGCCTGATGACTCAGATGTTGGTAACATACCGGAATCAAAGTTGTGTGAGCCGCTGCTCCCAACTTCCATTGCTCAGTTCAGTCCTGCACTGACATTTAGCCTGCAAACATTTAGGAATCATGTGAAATACAGCTGTCCTTATCTGTTATATGAAATAAGCCGAACACCCACGGGAGCTGTTGCTAACTTCTTGTTGTCATAAGTCACCAGTCGCCCCTAGGTTTCCAGTATCCATATCCTGTCAGTTAAAATGAAGGCGATCCAACCATTGTCTATGTCTGCTCAGTCCAATGCAGGGTCACTGGGGCTGGAGCCTATCACAGCTGCTATCAGGCAAGAGGCAAGGTACACCCCAGATAGGTTGTCAGACCATCACAAGGCTAACACAGGGAGACACACAACCACTCACATTTGCTCCAAGGTTGAATTTAGAAATGTCAGGTAACCTAACATTCATGTTTTTGGACTGTAAAGATAATAAAGATGTAATACATTAATAAGGAACGCTGAGATTAATTAAATGAGATGGAGCAGGAAGAAACTGGTTAGAATTTAGCAAATAAATCGGAATGATTATCTTACTTAAATCTTTGATAAGAATGTGTTCAATAATTCTAAATTTGGATAAGAATTCAAATTTAATCATTTAATTAGAATTTGATGTACTGGTTTGGGACATCACAAATGTCAGAGCGCTATCAGATCCTACTTGGACGCTGGATCTCCGGAGTTTGGGGTCGAAGCGGGTGGTTGATTCCCTATTCGGCGCATTTCCGGGGTATTGGATCCCTGGAGCGTCAGACGGGTAGGTCTATGCAGCTACTCTGGGCTTCTGGGTCCATTCAGCGGAGTTCCAGAGCGGCGTGATGATCCAGATAGTCCCAAAAATAGATAGTTCCAGATTTTACGTGTAAAGACGCAGTGGAAAAAGTTGGAGCTACGGTTCTAGTTAATTACTGATCTCGGGAAAAATTACTGGTTACAAATAAACACTTGTTGTACTTTCTCCCGTTCGGAAGAACGGAGAGGTAAAAGGCTTATAACGAAATAAACAAAAAAAAAGGAAAGGAAGACGAAAGACTAAAGACTAAAGACAAAGACAAAAAGCTGAACAAAAGACAAAAAGCTAAGGAGAAGACAAAAACAACTGAGGAAGTCAGGCTGCCAGTCTAATTTAAACGGACCCGCCTTTCCAACTTCCAGCCAATCATGAGTTGCTTCTGTCAGAGGCTGACCAACCTTATCCAATCAGGTCAGCTCTAGTTCCTTCCCTCTGCATCTCATTAATGTGAACATGATACCCAAATTCTTTACTTTGTTTGACTCCAATACACATCAAATCACATTCTTTCAGAGTTATGCAGACTCCTCGTTTGCTGGGGAAGAAAAGCATTAACTTATAGTATTACTTTCACACATGAAAAGATTGGCTACATGTAATTTTATTAAAGGTGGATTAATTAATTTTCATGACTCGTCCTCATCGGGCAATAAATCCTAAAAAAGGAAAACTCACATTTTATTCATTCACATTAGTAGCTTAAGAGAGGTCTGAAGCTTGGAAAACATAATCAACAATATTTAATGCAGTGTTTATGTTTAATATGCGTGTGTGATCAGTTCAAAGAATTAAATCACATATCAAGATAAAATAATGGAAAAGAAGAAATTCAATCAAAACAATTAACCACAGTCATTTAGACTAAGTTAAATCGGTTAGACAACTTGTGAAATAAGATCAATGAGGTTAAGCATCTAAAGTTTCCTTCAATTGGGGAAAGAAGTTTGAATTTCTTTCCAGTCTCCTTCTCAGTCAGGGGAGGGGGTTGTTCTGGCGCCATGAAGTCTGGTACTTTGATGAAAGGTGTCATTTTTGACAAGAACCAGGGTTTGGTCAGATGCGACTCTCGGCATCCCCCGACCTGCGACTACAAATTGTTAGATGTTCTACTTAGAAAATCTCTTTGTTGGTACAGCTGCATTCTGTAGAGAGAGAAGGTGTAAATCTCTTAGTGTCGTCCTCCTTTGGGTCAAATGGTCATCCTTCTCGTCCTGTGTGGACCAGTCTGACTGCAGAGAAAGAAATGACAACTATTGTTTAATCCAGTTCGAATGTCTTTTAATCCTGGAAGGCCAAGATCACTACAACTGTTTTTATCCTTTTTCATTGACTTAGTCACTATAAAGATTCACAGTTCTGGCTGATCCTGCAGGTTCTGGGTGTTTCCTGCCGCAGGGCACCTGAATTAGATTGATGAATCTACATGTTTGGATAAAACCTGATAAGAACATGGACAGAGCTTGATACCCCTGGTTCAAGTTGAAGATTTAATAATCCTGAGACACAAGAATGGTGTCCATTCCTTCTCTTAGTGAGTTGGAGAGTTTGTAAAACTGACAATTATGTTAAACTTACAAAATGAAAGATTCTGTCATATCGTCATTGTTCTCATACTAAAGACATGATCAACATTATCTATTATTTGCTACATTTCCAGCAGCCCCTCATGACACCATTCATGTTGAGACTGCTGATGATGACCACTGTCAAATTGCTGAGACGAGGTTGGCATGAAGTGCAACTCACTGACAGAATTGTGACACAAGATTGGATGAAAGACAAGATGGAGATTGTGGAGTTTGGAGGAAGACACGTCCTCTCATTCAGATTGTGATGTGGCAGCTGCTGTATGTTGGAAATGCATTAGTGCTAATAGCTGTGCCATTAGGAAAGAGAGGGGCACTCTGTTGATGGGTTGCCATGATGAAACCAGGGAGAGCGTGAGGCAGAGAGAGCCACAGAGGGAAAGAGATGCGGAAGTGAGAAAGCAAGTGAGTGAAAGAAGGTATAAGAGATGGAGAAAACGGGAAACAGAGATGGAGCCATCTTCCAGGCCATTTACTGCAATCATCACTCCCTAATCAATCAAGCCTTTCATCATAGGACAACACAGTCTCCCCTTTTCTTTCTCTCCTTCTCCCTCTGCCTCTTTCGTCAACTCCTCTCAGCCACCCACTCATATATAACACAGTTATGTTCTTGTGACCTCTTCTGGCTCGCTACACACATATGTTCAACAGGACCCTTGTACACAAACACCTACAATAAATATTCAGAGCACAGAGAAGCCTACAGTGATCCTTTGGCATTTGCTAAAATAAGATACTGTACTTTTTTTTTAATATAGTGGAAACATTTAGCATTCTGGTTTCAACCACACTACTTGCTCTGAAATCACAGTAGACCCCCAAAGAGGTGTAACATGACCTGGGTTGCAGGGGTTTCTTCACTTGACCAAGTTTGGCTCCTCTCATAATGATTGTTTGACATAATTGGCTCTTCAGAAGAAATGAGTGAGAATCATTGTGGCAACTCTCAGCCCAGCCTTCATAACAACCTGCTCCATTTGCAACAAAATCCATTAATCTTATAAAGGCTGCAATACACAGATTCAGATTCAGTTCAAATCGACGGAAATAAAGGCATACCTCACTCTCACTCTGGCTTTTATGTCTGTCTGCTCTTACGTTTTAATTTGTTCTTTGGTTGTCAGAAACTGTTTCCTAGCCTGTCCTCATTTCACACAGTGTTAACTAAATTATGGAGAAATTGGCCATTTGTGCAGGCACATGCATCATAGTACTGTATATGTGGATGAATAGGTTTTTTTTTTTTTATTTAAATGTTATTATTTTGCTTCTGCCTGCAGCTATGCCCACTGCACCAAAAGAGAGAGAGAGATGAGAAATAATTTTAAAAAAAGTTCTGTTTTTGTTTGTTTGTTCGTTTCAAACAGTTCACATCATCTTGATCTGATTTCACCAATACTATCTTTCATGAACCGGGTACATTCCTCTTTTAAGAACTTTAGTGGTCTAAAATTATATGCAGTGTAAATGCATTTTAAGGACCATCGAATGTTGTGTACACCAGAACGCAGGAGGATCTCTACAGCAGCAGTCAGCGAGAGCAGAGAGAGGATACAGCCATGAGTCCTTTTTAAATGCACATTTTAAACCCTGATAAGTATAGTCACATTGTGTAATCACAAATAAACTCTATCTGTTTTTGTTGTGAGCAGTTTTTTTCCACTCCCTTGTGGCTGTGCTTAAATGAGCAGGTAATGGAACTTGCATTCAGTGTTATCACCGACTCCTGATCCATTGAACAGAGTTCCATCTGCTCGGAAGAAAATGAGGTGAACTATGTGGAAAGAAATTCCTGTCTGGTATACAATTTCACTACATTAAAAATGGAATGGATTCCCTGTCTAATCTATCTGATGGTGTAAATACAGCTCATCTCAGGACTTCAGCTATTCAGTTCTGAGATGCATATATGCTGAAAATGCACACAGCCATATTTATAGGATCCAAATAGAAATTTTGCTGTAAACTTCATCTTGACTGCAGGATGTCTTTCTGCATTAAATATCCCAGTCAGTCAGCTGCTACACTGCTTCCGACTTTGACCAGACTACTGGTTACTAAAGTGACCCAACAGTTTGGTAATTTCAGTATCTTGATCGTAAACCACTGTAATTTGTTTAAGTGGAGCTCTCCAAAGCAGAAATTTTGACATTCTTTTTTTCCACACCATTGGGTGAAGAACCTCTTATATGAAACCTCTGGTTTGCTGCTCTTGAACAGAGGAACATTGTGAAGTTTAGAAAGACTACAAATATAATAAGTGTTAGAGTTAAGCAATTAATGAGGAAATTGAGGTGAAACAGAACACATAGAAAAATTACAGGTGTGTCAGTCAGTCTTTTGTCAGAAGCAGTTTGAACAACTCTGATGAAGCATGCTACCAGGTGGGAGTGTTTGGAAAATGGCCCCCATGTCTAAATTCCACTAATCGATCCTCTTGCCTCACAGGAGATAGGAATCAATAGTCAGAGAAATCCAGTGATCCACATTGCAGATGCTGATTTTTTATTTTATTTTCCATTTCACCACATGGCCAACACCCATGAAATGTTATTTTTCAAACGATAGTCCTGGTTCCTCTTGAAGCCCCTGGTTACAGCAGAATCATAAAACAGAATATAAACTTGTAAGCACTTAAGATGCACACTTGTTATATAAATGTTTAGTTTTCCCTATCTGGACCTCAGACAACAATGTCTCAGTTCAGCTGACTGGAAAATATGTGTAAAACCTTGCAGGATTGGTCACAGATGGTGGAAATACTAAGAAAAAAAAGAAAAAAACAAGTAAAGTAAAAAAGCTATAATGTTCTTTGTTGACATTTAGTTAACAGCTAATGCACAGTCCTTCACCATCTTATTCTGTTCTAATTAAAAGGCATGCTTGTCTGAGACTTCTTCTCAGATCGAGTTCACCGAGATGTTCCGGGGAAGTTCTCTGTGTGAAAATTTAGTCTTTGATGAGATTGGTTCTGCTGTGGTTTCAGAGCGATGTCTGTTAACATCTTTTTTTTGGCACATTATCCACCTGCTATTCTTGGTACCTGCTTGCAGATGTCTTAAAGAAGGTTTCCCTTTTGTCATTTGAATTTTCAAATCATTGTGAAGGACAGCAAGGCATCTGATGGAAATGATTACGGGGTCGAAAATAACAGGTTTCCTTTGGCTTGTGCTGATTGTTGATTGGGCACTCATAGTCAGTCTCAAGAGAAGAGGTGGTGACTTTTCAGGCCTCTATAAACTAGCAGTGGTAAAATGGCTGAAAGCTCTCAGTTAAATGCAAATCTGAATTCTGTCCTTTTAAGAAAAGTGGACCCTGGAAACATTTTCTCGGACAGGTGAACCAGTGGTACCATACCAAGCTGCAGTGTGAGGGGACATAGAGGACTAGACACAGCAACAGATTGTGATTGCTCACCACAGCTTCAAATGTTGTGAAAAACATGTTCAGCCTGGATAATAATTGAATTTGTTTTATCAATTCCCTCTAGAATCCAATGATAGTGTTAATATTACCATGGTCTGTTATCTTATTTGTCTTTATTTGCCGTTACAGCACCTTTTCCCAGCTACTTCTGTGATGATCAGATTGGGGGCTTGTTTGGGAGATGTTGGCATGCCTGTGTCATGTGGATAGGCTTTTTATCTGGCTTTGTGTCCATGCAGGGAGGAGATCCTATCAGTACTAAAACCTGCTTCTCAATGGAGCCCTGTCAGCCAACAATGGAGAACAGCATTACCCAGAGTGCAGCAGGACAAAGCCTGCTTCCCTTATCTCTGGATTGGAATATTCACAGACTGATTTAACTGTTTTTTACCAAGGTAAAGTGTCAGGCTCTGAAAGAAAGAGGCAACACATGTAGTGATGGAAAACAGAGAGCAAAAGGTGGGTGGGGGGAGTGGGGGTGGCGTAAAACCTGCAGAATGTTTGTAAAGAGAGATTTTAACAATAGAAGTGATAGACTTATGGATAAATTGGGACATGAAGTATAATTGTGGCATACATAACCGTGATTTTAAAATAGTGTCTTTAATTTTACAATAATCAAGACTTTTCTTTATTATTTCTCTCATTGCACACTTCTTCTATCTCCTGGCCTGGTGCCCATCTTTCTGAGAGTCTTTGAAGTGAGTGTGCAGTGAGATGGCATAGCGTTCTGTTTGAAGAGTGGCAAGACACTGATGAGATGTGCATGGAAAATGGCATTCACTTTGCTGAATTTGCGCGGTGTATTGCAGCTTTAATCTGGGGGCACATTTGTTTATTGGCATACAAATGAACATCTGCATGGAGCTATGCTTGGACGCCATGGTCTCAGCAGCTCTCTAATCGCTTAAAAGCCTGGAGATGTAGAGCATGCCAATGAGAAAGCAAGAGAGAGTGAGGCAGCCGAGCCGAAGGCCTCGGTCATGCACTTCTTTATCTGAGTTTCACTTCAGCTCAATAGCTCTCTCCCTCTCTCGCTCTCTCTTTCCTCCAGGCCAACAGTTTAATTTCCAGTAAGCTGGTTGACTCTTTTATTGACTTGACATTATAACGAGGCATTTTTATAACCTTCAGTGTTTAAGAAAACAACCATATTTTCAAGTCTGAACACCTCAAAGAGCATGTCTTTATTTTAGTAAGATGATGTGACAGGATGCCAAACAGACCACTGTCAGGAGAGAGACGTATAGAAACAGAAAAGTTCCACTAGAGCCACTGTGGTGCTCCTACACTGTATGATGGAGTGTTGGTCACATGTTTGATCAAGGCACTGTCCCATTCGTTCCCAGCCGCCTCTGTGCACTTGTTGCTTTGGAAAATGGTTTTGTTTTTGCAATGACTCAGCGAGGAAAATTTCAAGCAATATTTTGGCCATGTTTTCACTGCAGGCCTTAATTCTATATGTCTTTACTTGGTTGTTTGTTTGTTTTTTATTGACATAATTTTCTTTTGCCTGGTTGCTCACAGTATAATTTAAATACGATTGCCACCAGAGTCCGGTTTCAACGCTGTTCAGCATGATGTGACTCACGTGCAGTAAAAACAAATTGGATTTTATACTCCACACTCCACACAAAGTGGTAAATATAAATAAATCCTACACATTTTCTTTGAAACTTTGAAGTTTCTGTGCAATTGAAACTGTCAAAGGCTGCACAGTGGCTTGATGGTTAGCACTGTGGCCTCACAGCAGGAAAGTTGTGGGGGACTGGGCTTGGATAGTGGCCTTTGTGTGGAGTTTGAATGTTCTCCCTGTGTATGCATGGGTTCTCTCCAGGTACTATGGCTCCCTCCCACCATCCAAAGACATGCATGTTAGGCTAATTGGTTACTCTAAATTGCCCATAGGAGTAAGTGTGCATATATATACATGTATGTATATATATATATATATATATATATATATATATATATATATATATATATATATATATATATATATATATATATGCACACTATATATATATATACATGTATGTATATATATATATATATATATATATATATATATATATATATATATATATATATATATATATATATATATATATATATATATACATGTATATATATATATGTATATATATATACATGTATATATATATATGTATATATATATACATGTATATATATATGTATATATATATACATATATATATATATATATATATATATATATATATATATATATATATATATATATATATACATGTATATATATATATGTATATATATATATATATACATGTATATATATATATGTATATATATATGAATTTTATTAATTTGTCTTATGTATGACACACTTTGTAGAAGGAACATAAACACCTGTGTGGTATTGTTTATTACATTTCTGTCAGAAAATTTAACGATTAACAATTACTGTAATCAAAATGGCCCAAAAGGTTTCACATGTTATTCACAGGAAACCTCTACAGGTCAAGCTGTTAGATCTCTGACATATTTTTTAACATGGAAGTGATTAATTGACATCATATAAAAACCAGAAGTTCACCTTTTCACACAAACCTCTGGGCCATATAAACTAAAGGAAATTAACTGAGCAAATTAGTTTCTTATGGTGTTCGTGTGATTTCTCTTTTGACATCTGTCCTTTTATATGAATGCCCTTGTGTGTTTCCTTCTCTAAAAGAAATTGAATGTCAGTCATTACCTACTGAACATATGTAAATGGTAATGCATCTGTTTGCCAAGTGTGCGCTGGAGTTTAATGTGTGTGCGTATGAGCTAAGCCTGGCTGATCACATCTCTTACCGGAGAGTCTTATCACAGAATACGGTGGATCAGATCATCAAATGCAAATGTCTTTTGTTTTGTATCACTTGACACCTTGTGATTGGCTTTCTTGGGGGAGAGACTCTTAAAGAAGAGAGAGATTGGAGCAGCGGAGACAAGAAAAGATGATGGAGTGTATTTCTCTATAACAGCTTGTCTGGAAACTTTACACGCTACGTAAAATTTCAGAGTTTCCTTCTTTATTCCAGCAGAATTTTCACTAAGTGAGCTGGACATGTGTGTATGTGTGTGTCTTGATGTGTACCTTATGGGCTGATGCGTGTGGTTTAATGAAGAGCGGTAAATGAAATCCTTTATTGTGTTTGATATAATGTCAGCTTCCATTAGGGAAACTGGTGCTAGGAATGATTGCTAGACTATCGAGGCCAGAGGAGAAGTGCACTGTGTGTTTGTGTGTGTGTGTGTGTGTCTGTGAATGTATGTGTGTTGCTGCATGCTTGTGTGCACACCCTAGGGCACGGCAGAAGCACAGAGTGTGTTCTGTAATTATAAAATCATTAGCAGGTGTCCAGAGGAGATATGAATATGACTGTAATCTGTCCCCACCCATGATGGAGCGCTTGTCTCCCACTCAAATGTCAACCTGTCTCAGCCAATACATTGGGAAGGCTTGCAGATTCGAATTCAAAAGATTTACCCGCAGCAACTATACTCAGTCATCGCATGTACTCTTATGACAGACGTCATGTGTGCCAGTCATTTTTCAGTCACTATTGTTACCTAGTGCATTATCTTATGAATCATTCAACAAGGTCTTGTTTACGTGGACTTAAATTTTGGACTTTAAAGGTTTTGACCTTTACCTGAAAGAGGATTATGAACTTGAACTGTGCAACAACAGACAAGAGACGTGTCTGACATATCGTGTAGGACACATCAAAACACGCTAAAGGACAAAGAGCCTTAAATTCCGACAGACCAACAGACAAAGACATGCAGGCTTGTGTCCGGTCAGACATGAAAATGATCCCACATTATAGCAATGGCGAGGAGACAAAGTCACATTGTAATCTAGAGCAGAGGGCTGGTTTCTATGGCAACAGTAGGCATCTAACCTACGTGCTGCTGCTTTTTGCTGAAATCTGAAATTGGCAAGAGGAGGCAGGTATCGAGGAAAGAGAGATTGGAAGAGATGGAGATAAGACATGGCAGGGAGGAGGAGGAGTGATGGAGCAAAAGGAGAAGAGAGGAAGCAGATCAAGATAAGGCTGAGGAAAGGAAATGGGTAGGAGATGAGCAGGGGGAGATTGATGAAAGGGAGGGGCTGGAGATCATCAACTGACCTCAGTGTTTGTCTCCTGTTTGAAATTTGTTGGTCCACTCAGCATGGCAGATTTAATTTACTGATAACATTTGTGTCAGTGGGAATTTCTCTAAATCTTGTGCATGTGTTTGGTGTTTGTAGTCAATCTGGTGCTGACAAACACTATGAGTGCTTGTATATGCATAAAAATAACATTTTCATTGTATAGGTTCACTTTTAAGATGAAGCTCTTACATATGTAAATGTGCATGTGCCTGCTTCTGGTCAGTGTGGGATAATAGCTGGCTTTGTGTTTTACTAGACGTGTGTTTAACCCAAACCCAGAGCCCATAGAGAGCTATGACCAGCTGTAGCAGATGGCTGACTCATCCTGATGCTGTTCACAGAGTAATGGTGGCCTTGAACTCATCAAGAATAGAACAATCTCTTCTGTCTGTGTTTGTTTGTGATTGGATGTCGCATCCATGACTGTCCAAATTATTATATACTTATTAACTGGTAAGAATTTCATAGATTTTTTTCCACTCTGTCTCTAAGTAAAACACAAAAAACTTAAGTGTCCTGGGGCTTTTTTTCAAGAAGCTGAGAGATTATTTCAACCTTCAGGTTTTTGTGTTTCCCCTGAGGCCTGGGGTACAGGGCAGATTAGGCAACTATGGCGGAGGGAGGGAAGTAAAATAGTAGAAATACTCAAACTAATACATCTTTCTTTACCACTGACAGCCCCACCCAGGTGGTTCAAGGTCATTTTGAAAGTATAGTGGTTTCCTACCTGGGTTATGTTTGAAGGAAGAATATTTTTGCCCCCAGTTCCTTCACTGGAAAGGAAACCAGGAGGAAGCCATGAGAAGCTTCCTGCATTTGAAAAGCAGCTTAAGGCATTACCAAATAAAAGAGGTGACAATTAAAAGCCAGAGGTTAGTCGTGCTCTGTTGCAGAGAGCAGCAACATTGTTTAGTTGTTTTACTATTTATCCTTGGTGTTTGATCATAGTTGGGAAGGGTGTCATCTAAAACTAGTTTCAAGGTCAAAAGTGTTCAGTTAAGTTTCAACTTTAATGTATTTCCTCTTTTTACACTTTCAACAAAGATGGTGAATATACAAAATACTAATGCAATGGTGCCTGAAGAGAAACTTCACCCAGACTGAATCTTCTTTTCAGCCGATGCTGCACACATTTTTTTTTGTTTTGTGTCTGGGTAAAGATGCTGGATGGTGTCCTTTGGGTGTGAGGAATGAAGCATTTATTTACAGGGAACCGTCCCGAATAATGAGTTGTAATGCTGCAGTATTGAGAGTAAACTCTTTATGAGAGACGGTCTAAGCAGGACTGGGCTTCAGATCAATCCTCCTGGCAGACACAACACTGTCTCTCTCACTCCATTTTTCCTCTCTCTGCAGAAGCACAAGCTATTTTTAGCTTCTCCTTTCCCACATTCTCCACAATCACCCATCTCTTTTCTCTCAATTCATCCCCTCATATCAGCCCGACCTGAGCCTCCATTCTACCCTTCAACTTAACCCAGTGTACTCCCTGACCGATCTGCTCTGATCCCTCCACTCTGATTCTTTCCGTCCCTCGCACCTCTTGATCTTTTCAGAGCGGAAGGCAGAGGGTGTGCTGGTAAGTTGAGGAGATGTGTCAGGGGAGGGCAGAATCTGCTTTATCTCTGCCTTGTCCTTTGTCATTTCTAAAGATACAATCTGTGACTTGTATTTTGTGTCAGTTTAAGTTCTGATCATACTGTTCTTCTTCACTGAGGCTGATTTTATCCCCAATTTGCTGGATAACATTAGAAACAACCAAGAACTTTGTTATGGTGTTTGAAAGCTTTTTATATTTTAAAATGTTTTTGTTGTTTCTTTTTGTATTAAAAAAAGTGGGAGAGGGGGGTGAGGGGGACTAAGACATAAGATACCTGTGCATTTAAATGTTTTTACATATTCAGAAAACATAAGATAAAGATATAAAAATAGTAAAGCTGAGAAAACAAGACTAAGTAGTAGAAGGACACTTGAAGATTCTCTGTTAGCCTCGTCAGACTGTGACCACAGCTTTTCCAGCGAGGGTGAGACAGTCACTGCGATGCCCTTGAGAGCGCATCCTCGACCAGCCTCCTCATAATAATGAGGCAGGCCACAGGGACGCCACTCGCTGCATGCAGCCCCTGCCCACCCTCGCTCCTGCCTCTATGGGAGATAAGGACACCAGTTGAAAGGAGAAGAGGACACAGGAGGGTAACGTCCTGGATAGGGGGCGGATAAAGTGTAAAAGCTTGGTGGTACCAGGGTGAAAATGGGGCTCCAGCCGGTAGCTGAAAACTTAACTGACTAATTAGAGTAAAATGGTGTAACACAATGGCATCATTTTACATTCTCCTCTTTTATTCATTTGTTTTTATTTGTTTTTGTTTCTACCCTCTTGTGAGACTTATTTTCCTGGGCTGAAAACACAAGCAGCTGAGGTTGATAAGACTCCCACAGAGAGTAAGATTTTGGGTTTATTCTGCTCTCACTGCAAACTGTCTGGACATATACCATGGTGCCACATAAATTTTCCACAGCATGAGAAAAGATTCAAACTTGTGTTTAAAACACAAGTTAAGATGTGCCACATGTACCTCATCCTATTCAGATAAACATTCTCAGATGCCTTACATTCTTCAGTATCTTCTTGCCTTAATCATTACAAGTCATTTTACATCACACTACCTCTCCTGTGTTCTGTGATGCTGATTATATTCTCATGCTGAACAGTGTGATTGAATATAACCATGACTCTAGCTTTCCACCACAGGTCGGGGCTGATGTAAACGCAGCTAGATCTTCTCTCATCACCTTTCTTCTTACTTTTCTTTTTTGCACAGGAGAATGCCATTTCATACTACGATTCCAAAGCGGATTCAGACTATGTGAGTACAGTACAGACTGCTTCCCTCTCCCCTATCTGCCTGCCGTTACCCGCCAAATCTTGCCCCATCCACTTCCTACTCACCCCTTCCACCATTTCCTGCAAGCCCTCCCCATCCCTCCCCTCGGCCTACTTGGTGTTGATGCCCCCCCCCCCTCCCTCCGGTCATCGGATCTTACGCTGTCTGTGTGCGTTAGTGAGGTGACACTGCTGTATGGTGAGTCGGTGTGATAGAACGCGGGCAGACCAACATGCATGTGGGAGTGAATTCACTTGTCCTCCTTGGTATAGGTTCTGGAGATTTCTCTTTTTCTCTGGAAATAACTGTTAGAGGCAAAGCTGAACTGCAGGGTGTTACAGGTCTACATCCTGCAAGGCACATCAGACCTAAACAGTGGGGAAGAATTTCTTTCATGCATGTCATTCACAGTAAATAATCTAAACAGCATTTTCCTTTAGAAAAGCTCCGCAAGTCATCGGTCTCATTCTGGTTTGCAGCCTGCAGTTCCTCCCCAGGATAAGGTGCTCTTGGAAACCACATGGGCTGATTTATTAAGTTTCAAGGAGGAATGCAAGAATCCCTTTTAGATCACCAGAGCACAAAAAGATGGGAACGAGAATGAGAAAGTGAAGCAGAGGAGCAATAAATCATGGTGTGATTTTCTCTTTGTGCATGCCACTCTTGTGATTAATGACACAGCGCTTTAGGTCCCGTCAGAACCTCTAATTGGAGAATATCGGTCATCATTAACATGGCACACCGAGGCCGAACCAGTGACACACCTCTGACCCTCACATCGGCAACCCTAACCAATGGCAGAAGTCAGGAGGAGGTCATTCCTCTTTGAAAACCTCACCAGTATCCTACCTGTGTTGCCTTTTCCTGCCCTCCTTCAAAGCTCCATCGCTCCAGAAAAATCCTTTACTATTAGGATGATGTCATACGAAATTAAAGTCACGTTAAGTCATTGGCAGGCTCTTCATCCTCTTGTATGCTATACCCAGTTAATTTCTCCTTTTGTCATTGTACCCTTGATTTAAAATGTAATGTAATGCGCTAAAGCATGTCTGATGTTCATCCCAGTCCTGAGTGGGAAGTGGGGTGGGGGTTATTTTTCAGGTTCGTTCATCTATCTTCAAGCCTCTTGTCGTATCAAGGATTTTTTTTTTTTTTTTTTCCAGAAATGATGTTATCTAAAAATATGTGCATTGACTTCAAGTCCAATTTATAAAGGGTGAAATTATATGTATTTTTAAAAAGCACACCATGTGAAAAGGCTAACATTATTTTTTTCAGAGTAAACAAGAAGGTCTTCTTTGGTCTGTTATTGCCACCCTTCTTAAATGCAGTACATTAATCTGTCTGGGAGAAAAAATATTGTCAGTCATTTCTCTAGGTAGTAATTTACTTGTAGAACAACCATCAAAAGCATAAAATACAGCATTACAAGTCTGATTATTATGCTGTTCAATCAAAATAGATTTTTACTGCTTTTCAGCTCTTTCCAAGTTAATACTACGTGTTAGATATTTTAAACAGCTACTTATCAAAGTTCCCATCTACAAACTAATCTTTAATTGTTCATAGGACTCCATCTCTTGTACAGAATTGGTGTTTTCTTTAATTTGAGCACACACACACACACACACACACACACACACACACACACACACAGGGTCAAAAGTGACATGTTATAGGTTAGACCTTGTCAGCTAAAGGTGAGAATTAAAAAAGCTTCCAAATGTCATCTTTGGCCTCTTCAGCCTTTAATTAAACCTTGAAAATGGGGAGATAAAATTAACAAATTGGGTAATGAATTGAGAAAAACAGGTGGTGGATGGCTCAGGAAAATGAATCAATCAGTCTTTCTCGTGTGGATTTATTCAGCTTCTAATTAGACACTGCCTTGGTTAATTATGATTGGGCTCTTCTAGGAAGAGGTTGGGGGGAGGTTTGAGACCTGACACTGACAGAATTAGTGTCACACTGAGGGATAAACAAACACCTGCCCCTCACAGATAATGCTGTTTAAAAAGCAGTATCCCTAACATTATCTGCTTCTCTGTTACTGGATAATCTTGAACAGTGTTTAGTTTGCCTTGGAAGTTGGAAGTGGGTGCTGGGAATAACTGAGTTTACCATGTTCCAGCTGGATGTTTTAACACCAGCAGCATATGGTCATTGTTGTGCTACCTTACACAACCAGTGATCAGGAATGCAGGCCTGTAACAAATCATTATGTTCTTCACAGCCTGGCCAAGCAACAAAAGTCTACACAAAGAAATGCACTCAAATGCATTAGCTGTGGCATTGCATTAATTTTTCACCAAGATCCTGTATTTAAGGATATGTATATGTGTATACACACACATATATATATATATATATATATATATATATATATATATATATATATATATATATATATATATATATATATATAAAATAACATAAATGCTATAAAGTATTATCTATTCATATCTCTCTATATACATTTCTCTTTAGATAATACTTTATTGCATTTATGTTATTTTATTCTGTACAAAATATCGGTGAATAATGAATGCAGTCCTGGATAGAAATAAATTGTAAGAGCTTATCAAAACAATGCTGCAGTGAATGTTCCAGTTATTAAAGCTAAACTCAAATTAGTCTGTGACTTTTCTTTTCTTTTTTTTTTTTTTTGTTTTTTTTTTTGTTTTTTTTTGGTGGTGACCTTTTTTTGCACACACAAACTCTGCATCTTTTAATATTTCAAAATTGTATTTTGAGGTTGTGGCATGTCAGAGAAAATCTGACTTGACGACACTCATTCTAGTAGATTTTCTTTTTGTTGTAAAACTTTAAAATTAATTTCTGACTTCCAGTCAAACTCACCACCAATATTCTATATGTGAAATAGAAATACAAAATGTGTACAATTCAAATGTGTGCCTTTTACAAAAATGTAATCTACTTTATCTTAAGTTCAGTATTTAACTATTATTTCCTCCAAAATTATTAAAGCATAATGCAAAGCATCCAGACATCCACGGCACATGCAAAAGTATCAGTCAGATGGGCTCCTGCCTCTGAGCTTTTTCACACAGACTGTCTGGTGAGTATTTGAAAGAAAATATAGTCAAGAGCTGCAGCTGTTCGTTTTGTATCCTTTTTGTTATTGTCATAAGTGGAGTTAGGTGCCCTTTAGTAAAAATGCTCTCAAATTTCAGAATAAATGCTTCAGTTGTATTGCTGTGTATTTTAGGTATGAGACCAGAACATTTTAAAAAATTGTAAATCAACTGATTGTTCACTTTTGAAATATTAATTTATGTCTAATATATCATTGCTCAGTTTTGTTTTGTTTTTTATCACACTCTGATACTACACAAGTTGTTTAGATAAACATTTAGACATGCGCTCGGTGTTGTCCTAAAATGAGGCTCCATGGTGATAATCCCCTGGCTCGTCCTCACAACAGTTTGTAATTGCATTTTAATAGTCAATTATGCTCGGCCCATCAATCAGTTTCTTCAGTGGACGTGGGGTTTTGATTCAGATTCTTTAGAAAACAAACAGTTTTCAGTCATGTCAGATGCAATTAACCCATGTTGCCTCATTCAAATAAAAAGAGCATATTTGTCTCAGGATTCTGTGTCGGAATACATGGGTATGGCCTAGGACATATATATATATATATATATATATATATATATATATATATATATATATATATATATATATATAAAAAAATAAAATTTGACTTTTTTTTTTTGCTATTTTAAAGTTCTGTCAAATCAGTTTTTCCTCAGTTCCGGTGCTTATGGCCCCCCTGCCATGCATGTTTTAGGCATGATCTTCCTCCAAAGCGCCTGAGCTTCCTCCTCAAGTTCTTTGCAGCCTGTTTATTTCACTCAGGTATGTAAAAGGTGGAGTATGTAAGATTTTCAATATTTTAAAAAAAAAAAAAGAACTAAAAAATATCTACAATCATAATTACATAGTTTTTTTTTAAACACATGTAGGTTCCAGTCTGTCCATATTTGATGTGTTATTAAATTACAAGTTTAATTAATGACAAAGACCCTTCTTAAATGTTTGCCTGCCAGTAAAAAAAAAAGTGCTTTTTGTCATTTGTCATTAATTAAACTTGTAATTTAATAACGCATCAAATATGAACAGACTGGAACCTACATGTTCAAAAAACTTTCTAATTATGATTGTAGTTATTTTATTAGTTAATTTATTTTGAAAATATTGAAATCTTACGTACTCCACCTTTAAAGTAGGACTGCCTATAAAATTTGCAGGGAATGGGGGCCTGAGGACCGGAATTCAGAAACCCTGTGTTAACTGTAGTTTTCCATGTATTAATCACACTTTCTTTTGTTCCCAATGCACATTTTGTTATCAAATAATAAACTTGGTCAGGCAACAGGGTTTTTTCTAGCCACCACTACCAGTCATACCATCGCATAATCCTGTGTGAACAGACACAGATTGTACCACACTGATAACTTATCAAGATTAAAGGCTTAAATGTCAAACTTTCCTCTTCTTAGTTCTCTCACACCCTGATTTTCTGATATCTGACTGTTTCAGACTACTGTCAATGTGACAGTTTTCTAATAATTTACATTGGTCAGAACATATTCATATTTTTCTCATGCTTTATATGGTTGTAAGCAAAATGTTATGAAATATGCTTATGTTCATATGGAAGGGGATCTAAACAGTGATCAAGAGGGCCAGTTTATAAGTTATCGGTGAGGTTAATTCATCTGGCACCTCATGTGTTTGTGATAGTCATCACAGCTGCTAATGAGTCCGTCTCTCTGTTTGGTGTCTGCTTTGATACCTGCTGTTGTTCTGTGATGAGAAGGAGAGAACAGAACCACCCAGACTGAGGAAGGCAGCGGGCAGAGTAATTGCAATTACTGAGCTTAACATTATCTAAAGACAGAGAGTCAGGAAGAAAGTTGATACACAGTCTACAAACATGCTCTAACAACTAAAGTATGGGAAGAATTTAGTTTGACCTTTTCCTTTTTTTTTTTTAGCCTTCTTTATTCTGTTCATTTCTTACCATATGCTAACTCAGATTTGTCTGTGCCGTGTATGCATGTGTGTTTCAGCAGACAGAGGATGGAGAAGAGGAAGCCCCCCTGGATACCTCGTCCTCTTTGGAGCTGGAATTTGTGTATGACCCCATGTTTAAAAACAAAGTCAACTTCTCCTCCAGCGCAGTCCAGATTCCTACGGACATATACAAAGGCTGTAAGTTGTCATTTCATTATGGCGGTAATGTTGTTGAAATTTGTGATTTCTTGCTCGGAAGGAAGCAACACAAGGTTGGGATTCATTCATTAACTTCTCCATAATGAAAGCAAATCGCGAGACTAATGGGGCTACTAGCCCTGTGGTTGATGGATGCACTACAAGGCCTTGTAGTTTTCATGTAGTGTTGAATCATGGCTGGACGACTGTCCTCTGTTCTGACTTGACCTCTCTCCTCTCTCTCGTAACTCAGTCTTTCCCCCCTTTGATTTCAGCCACCACTTTAGTACAGTGATGTCATTACGGCTGACAGATGTTCTCTACCACCAGATCTTCAATGTATATCTTCTTTTTTTTTTTAAAGTTTTTGTGCGTGGACAATACCATGCTTTCCTGCCTGGCACTCTGCTAGGTTGCAGATATAACACCCTTCTTAGTCTGTAGCTGCCACACGTACAAAAGGCAACACATGTACCCTCTCTTGCCATGCTCCCTCTGCTATCCACCTTTAATCTTTTGGACACTTTCTGCCAGACTCAAAAAGCAGAGCACGAGCAGACAGACACTTTTTTTCCCCCCTCTCGGTTATTGTCTTGCGCTTCCTTTTCTTTGTAGAGCAGGCAGTGTATGGCACCTGTCTGTAACAATGCCCTCCAGCTGTGTCTCCAGACAAATCTTTTTAGAATTAGACACCCTTGGTTCAGGAGGAGATGTCAAAGGCCAACGCTAACTCACAATAGAGCAATCAGGCGTGCACATTGTTCCCAGAGCCATTTTGTGGCAGCTCTGGTTCCCCTGTCTGAAGATACGAGTCAGAGAATAAAGAACTCTTGATTGAGCTCGGTGGACTCTAAAGCAGTAGAGTGGCTCATTGCATGTTTTTTTTTTCTCTCTCTCTTCTGTTGCGTGGAAAATGTTTACTACTAATGTTGTTTCGTTAGCTCCCATTGCGTGTTCTGCTGTGCTGAGATTGTCAGCTGCAGGTTTTGTGCCAATGCCATTATAAACATGTTTGCTGTGTTTTATATGTTGCTAAATAAGCAATTTAAAAAAATTTATGACGCCACACAAATGAACGGTAAATCTTGCAACGAATTCTGGTGGGACAAAAGGATCAAGCACGGAGAAGAGACACACACCTAAAAACAGCGCTTTGGAATTTTATCGATCAACAACTGTCTGATCTTCTGCCAAAAGGCCGCCAGGCTTTGTGCGTTCCCATTGGCTAAAGACAGTAAACCATGCCTCTGTGCAGGATTGAGACTGCGAGTTCAAACGCACAGAAAGCTCAGAGCAGAGCAGAATGATGTGAGACAGGAGGAGAAAAGGAGAAATGAATTACAGGAATGATGTAGCGTTTTACATGTTATGTTTCTTAACCAAGTTTAGCCTCATTCTAATTCTTTTGCAGTAATTTAAGTAACATGTCTGCACATCCATGTGACGGGAATCTTCGGTCAGCACAAGTTTATTAATCATTAATATTTACTTTTTTCATCAGAACAACTCACAGGACTGCCACTCATTTTTCCGGCCCTTGCAACTAAAGACTTTTTTGATAACTCTTAAGAATATTTGCTGGTATTTTTCCTGTCCACCATCTGTTGGCATCAGACCTGATGGCCCTGTACACTGCCTGAACTTCCAGGAGATCAGGCACTGTCACGGCGACTCTTCCACCTGATCTTTGCTTTCTTTGAATACAGAAAAAGTCCAACAGAACGGGGCATGAGTACATTATCTCAGTGAAAATGGGTCTGAGCATCAACATGACAGTTGTCACAAAGATTGGTGATACTAAATTAATCTTCCTTTATAAGTCATTAATCTAGGCCTACTTTATAAACAGCTCATCAAATTTTGTTTAGTCAGGTTCAGAAATTCTTTTGCCATTGTCTTGAACATGAATTTTTTAACCGCATAGTTTAAATCATTCATGCTACATTTTTCACGCTTCTACTTCTTCACAACACCATCTTTGGTTAAACATCATATTTACATTTTTTCTGTTTATGCTTTAAGCTTTCATATTTTATTTTATATTATTTGTAACATAGTTAACAAATGCATCATATTATTCTAGCTGGTTGTTGGATGTTTTTTCCTTGTGTGCTTCTAAGGTAGTTTCAACGAGAATCCTTAGAGCAGCGTGTGAGACTGATTTATTTAATGATGTAAGCTGTATTGTTTCTCTTCTATGGGCAACGCTACGATTATTAATTATTAAATGTTTTAATGCTACATTCTTAAAAACACAATGTGATTAAACTGTATATACCAGGCTTGTACGCCCAGTAGGCTTTATTAGTTTGCAGACAATTTTAAGGTTGTACTAAAGCACACTGAAGCAGCCCTTCTTCATCATTCCATCTGCTTTGTCACTTCTGCTGGCAGCAACACACCTCACTCCTAAATGGTTTGAGTTTCTGGAGAGAACCACGATGCAGAGACACAGTTTATCAATACAGATCACAGCATTTATCTTTATTTCATTTAAATCCAAAGTTATATGTTTTGTGAAAGCAGTCGATGTTTGCTGTCAGTCTGTAATGCAGATTTGCAAACAATGGCCAGTATAAACTGCAAACAGGATTTATGAACACTGCTTTAATCACGAGGTATAAATACCAGGTAGTGATATCCAACATTCAATAATGTCTATAAACATATTTAGGAATGTTTTTTATGAAAACAAGAGTTCTGAATGCTGCTATGTGCAGGACATCCAGCTGCAGTCACAGACTATATTAAAGAATTAAATCTAAGGAAAATAATGGAACGATGAGTTCATGTTCTTCCACTGCTGCTTAGTTCTTCTACTCCTTCCTATTCTTGTTGTTATTAAGAAGTATTAAAATTTAGAAGGCTAAAGGCAGCCTCTCTGTTTTATGTGATCTGTGTTTTTTCCATAATTCCACACCTGTTTGTGAACTGGTTTTCCAGACCTGTGGCCAGTATTTGACTACACAAAATAGAAAGAATTCGGTCCAATAGCCCAGCTATTGCTTGTCTTCAGTTCAATCCCCCATCCTGAGCACACACAGTTCCGCAGGCGACTATGGAAAGCAAAAAGAAAAGGAATAAAGAAGAAATAAAAACCTCTGGCAGGAACATGCTCATGGAGGGCGGCCATTTTACTTGGCTATGGATGGAGAGGACAGAAAAGAGGGATTACCAGGTACCACAACTTTTAGCCAGAGATATGTGATGAAAGAGATGAGGAGAAATACAAATTAGTAGCGTCAATTTTTAATAAGTTTATCCGTGAAATTTTTCTGTACCTCGATCAGCTGTTCAACTTTGTGAACAGCAACTTTCCACTTCATGCTTTTTTGCTTTAGCCACGCCCACCTCAAATGTCTGACCAATCACAGAATACTTCTTAGAGCCCATGCGAAGAAGACCCAGGACACGCTGGAGGGATTTCATCTCTCGGCTGGCCTGGGAACACCTAGGGATCCCTCTGCAGAGTTGGGAAATGTGGCTGAGGGAGAGGGAGTTCTTCGCTTCCCTGCTTTAGCTGCTGCCACCGCAACCCGCCCCCGGATAAGCGGCAGAAGATGGATAGATGGATGGCAATTAGCTGAAGCATCTGTCTGTCAAAGTGAACCAACCCGATGAACCAAGCAGAACTACATGGAACCATCATTATTAGGTTCTGCCAGCTGATTGTATTTCTGCATCTATGGTCATCACAGCTAAAACTTGCCAATACTGGACACTGATGGGTCTTAATCTTTTTATCTGAGCCACAAACAAACCTTGCAGTCTAAAACGATGGATTCCCAGAATAATCAGAATCTTGCAAATCTCACAAGAGCTGTTTCTTGAGATTAGCCAGACACCAACCTTCACCGGTTATTTGTTCATTTATTTGGGAAAAAAAAAAATTAATTTATTATTTTGCTTTGCACATAAACCATTTATGAATGTTGCTGTATTAGGATTCTCCGTTTTACGTACTAGACATACAGTGTTGACCACATTTAAGTTTCCATGACCAAGACGGATCAGTCGCTCCTAATTTCTGCTTGAGGTTGGCACTCCAAGGGTCCATTAGCTGCTCTGAGCAAAACAGGCTCAAAAGTACAACTGAAGTGTCGTCGGGTCAGATTACATTATTAGTTATCTTGTTATTAGTATCTGAATTTTGGCAACGAGCACAATAGTTTGGAATGAAAATGGAGATATTGCTGCTTCTGTTTTTAGTCGTTTTGTTCGAAGAAGCCACATTGGAGCATTTTTAACTTAATTTGCTAACAGAAATTGCATGATGTTCATGATGCTTTGGGATCTGAATTAGTTTTAAAGAGATGGTAGCGAGGGATTATTATCTGATGTTGGAGGATACTAACGTGGGTGGATTGCTGTCCTTTGGGTCTTAAGGGGTCTGGATCTGCAGTATATCTACGGGTTTAGGATTACCAGAAAAGAAGCAGTGTAAGTGGGCAGATGCCATGTTCGTTCCTTGAGGAAAAGAAAAACTTCGGAAGAATAGGAAAAATGTTCAACAGTTTTAAGTTCATGCCATTTTTTTTACACTGAGTTGCTCGATTTGATATCTGGCTTTGATCTATGAAGGCTGCTTCAGCACTGATTCAACTGACTGTTTTCCAGGATCTGTTAGCATGATTTGACAGTAACATTAAAATGTGCATCCATGAACAGAGAAGCCGAAATGGAGGGACAGATGGAAAGAAAACAAGCAAAAAGAAAGAGAAGACAAGCATTTTGTGTCTTTTTTTTTTTTTTTTTAACAATTGTGATATTTTCAGGAGCTAAATGATGCGATGTGCGTGTTTTAGTTTAACTTGTCTGCTAGGCCATATCCGTTTATTGAGATTGAGAGTGTTTCCTGAGTGCAGTAATGAACCATTTTATGATTCATTATCCCTCTGCTGATTCCTGCAGCCGAGTCTGCAAACTTTCTAATTAGCTTGGGTCAAACATTCATAGAGTTTTCGTCTAATTATTATTGCTTATTAGAAAATGGACATCACAACACGGCCACAGGGGAATAAATTGACGTGGGTGGTTTCGTTTATGGAGGACCAGGTTTTCTTCTCTCAATTAATGATTTTAGTCTTGAGAATAATTGTAGGGGAAAAGCTCTGAAAATACAATCACCAAACGGATGAAAATGGTCAAATAATACACAAAGTTGTCTCGCGACTTTCTTGGATTTACTTTAATCTTTCTAGAACCAAGTTCATACTCCTAAACAGAGGATACAAATTCATAGAGGGCTTTTGCACAGTTACATGTACATTACATGTGGAAAATATTGAGGACTATTTGTCATTTGCCATTTATTAAAAGTTGATAATTACATGTGTATAGTGTAAAGTGTGGGAATATATTTGTGTTTGTGTGAGAATAAGCAACCGCTGGTCCCAGCAGGGAATAAAAGGAAACAGACACAGAGTGTGGGAAGTTCTTTCAGTACATGTGAAGTTTAAATCCGCTGCATGGTGCTTTTCCTCCAGCAGCCTAACGTCATGTTGTCAGTTTGCTATTGTAGTCAGGCACAGCAAGGAACTTGGTTATCAGAAGTGAATGGCTACAACCGGGCAACAGATGAAAGAGCAGAGCTTAATTTTTTTTATGTGTTGGGTGATTAACCCATAGACCCCATCCTGCTCACACTGACACACAACAGTCACCGGTCGCACCCTTTCTTACACTTGGTCGTTTAGCCACTGCTCCTTTTAGATTTGTTAAATTCACATTACATTTTCTGCAGCAGATGATCGTTTGTGAAAGGGATTTTTTTTTGTCTTTTATTTGCACTTTTGAGGCCGTTGTTGGTGAATTAGAGATGAGCAGCAAGAAAAAAAGCTGTTAGTCTGACATACACAGCATCCCTTGGAGCTGATAAGGCTACTTTGTGAGGTAGAAATGTGGTATTTACAAAGATTTGCAAAATATTACCCCTCTCAATGGTCATTTTTCAACTCCCAGGTGAAATATCTGTCTGTTTAGCTGTTAGGTGTTGCAGTATGTTTAACCAGTTAGTTGTTTACCTCCCATTTGGGCAGACAACACACAGCTGATCATGTTTATGGCTTGATGTTAAAAAGTATTTGTTTTCCACATCTGCAAAAATTTTGTTAAGTGTAAACATAACAGAGGTTTCTTTTACATTACTATGTCCTAATGATGTGTATTTCAGCCTAAAAAAAATACAAGAAAAGCGCTGACTGTTGTTTATACCTGAAAAAAGAAAGGAAGTAATTAATGTAAAATGTAATGCTGAGCAGAGAGGTTAGTGGCAATGCTGCTGTATAAATAATGGAAAGGCTAAAAAAATTTAATTACGGGACTTAGTTCAACAACAGAGAAAACAAATCCTGAATTCAGTGTGTAAGCCATCAGTAAGCTCATGTTCAGGCACTTTGAAAGTCAGCCTTGATGTAGTTGCAGCTCTCTCTTGTCTGGGTTTGGTTTACCTGTAGGAAGCTCTGGGCAAAAATCACTCAGTTCACCTGTGTAAAGAGCAAACTGCAAACAGGGTATGTGCTGTGGAGACCTGAAGTGCAACAGATACAGAGGATAAAGTCAATGCAGTGTGTATGAGATCTGAAAAGAATAAAGATTTGCATCTGCTGGGTTTCACTTGATTCAAACGGTCTCTGATGTAGCTCACCTTGTTTAAAAGCTCCCCTGCAAGTGGAAGTAGAATAGCAACTTTTGATAACAAAGCCCAGGCTTTAGGTTCACGATAAAGGAAGAGAAAATGATTGGTGTGTGAATAATGCTCTTTTTTTTTTTTTTTTTTTAAAGAAAACTTCTTTTATTATATTCTTTAGCTGAAGTTAATGGCTGCACCTCTTTACCTCTGCACTGATCTCCTACATTTGTCATCCGGAAGTGGCGTGCACTTTGAGACTTGCATCAGCTAAATGCAAAGTGTCGTTTTCATCTGTCAGTAAGTAAATGTGTGCGCGTTTGTACACATGTAGTATTCATTTCACACATTGCCTTCGGCAGAGGAAGCTTCCCTGTCAACCAACTCACACCACACAGGAGATCAACTCAGTCTCTCTCAACATCAAACCAGATTTAACTGTGGGGGGAAAAAAAAAAAAAAAAAAGCAAAAGTGATTTGTAAAAATAGAGAAAGTGGAAAGAAGAGAAAGGGATTTCAAGTTGAACCAGAGGAGAAGAAAACTTATATAAACACAGACGGCTGCTCTTTTTTCATTCTTCACTTTCCAGACTCCATCTTTCTCTTTGCCCCTCACCCATCCAACCCCTATAGTGTGTGCCCAGTGGAGGGGCACTATCATTTACCCGCACACTAATTAGAACAGTCAGCACAGCAAACTCCACTTCACTCACCACCAGGCTCACAAATTACATTTTGTCTGTTTGTTATTTACTGCTCTTCTTTAATTAGAAAAAGTATTCGGAGGAGCACCCAGGAGGTATAGCGAGAGCTCTCCCCTCTGTGGCCTTCTGTATATTAAATTATCATCCATCCTCTGAGAATTTTGCATTTGTCTCCCACCGTCACAGTCTAACATTACCATTTAGCTGATGTGAGGTTCATTGGTAAATATACTCATATTAAAAAATATATTCATTTTTCATTCCAACACAAACAGTGAATTTAGTTGATGCTTATGTTTTGGATACAGAAATAATTATTTTTAGTTTTTTGTTGTCTTTTAATGACTGTTTTGCCAAGTTGCACATTAGGATGTAGAGCTCTGGTTGTTATTTTCCTCAAACCAAGATATGAAAGGACAGGTTTCTCTCTGAAAAAGCAGAGAAATTGTGTGGATGTGTGGAACGCTGCCAGGTCTTGTTGCTGCTGTTTCCTCTGTAAGATGAAAGGTTTAGGGTTCAGGCTCTTTAACACTCAGCCAGGCTCAAAATCAGCCCTGAAGAAAGGAAGGAGAGACAGAAAGGAAGCAGGACAGCTGAGGGAGGGATGGAGAATAAACTGTGCTGACAACAGGAGAGGAAGAGGAGAAGGTGATACATGCAGAAGAATCAGACTTGCTGGTGTGCAAGAATTCTGAACTGTGGAGGAAGCTGTTGCTTTATCAACTTTCTTGTTTGTTTTATTTGAAATGCGTCTTCAGAAACATCTTGCAGCACTTAAACTCTGTTGCTGAAAATACACATTGCTATGGAAATGTGCAGGTCTGGCTCTTCAAAGCTGTGAGCACTACAAACACAATTCTGTCTGTCTTCCTTGTTTTGAGCTGTAAGCAAAAGGCAAAATGTGACAAATAACCAAATATCTGGAAACATTCAAATAAGTCTATAGTGTGCTGAGTAACACAAAGTCAAGTAAGAAAACATGTTATTGTTTTTAACCCTATAAAGCCAAACAAACCATATTTGATACACATAGTTTCTGAGACATTTTGCATCACTTTATGGTGGAAACTTTAATTAAAACCTTGTTGTACATCATAAGATACTGATCTCCTGCACCCAGGTGGACACCAAAAAGCAGAGGACTACATTACCATGATTTTATTTATCACATGGTGATAAATGACAAAAACAGGTTTGAAATATAAATATTAACTCAGTCCTTTTCAGTGCAAACCGTACATATGTTAGCATTACCCGGTCAATGTCACCTTTAGGACTCAACACCACCACCGCTTAGTTACCCAGTTTTAACCATAGAATATGTAAGCTCTTTATGTCAGCGGCAGTGTTAATGGTTATGACTCTTCAAAAGGATTCGGCTAATAGGTTTAGCTCCATTAGCATTATGGATTTCTTACAAGGGACCACTTGTGTTCCTTCGTGACTTCTTATAGTCCAGCGTTTCTGCTCTGTGTGTACAGTAAAAGCATTTACTGGTTTCTGTAAAGGCACAGATCTTAATCCCAAGTACATCAATGTGAGGAATGTGTTTACGTTGGGGTTGTTGGGTGGGGGTCACAGGGTAGAGGTTGTGATGAGGGGAGCTGAGGAATGATCTCACACAGAGATGCTCCATAAATCCTGCTCATAATTGTTTCCCTACTTGGCGTGCAGTCTTGCTCTATAAAGGGGCAAAGCCAAGGGTGCTCTAAATGTCAGGGGAGCGGTGCGCTGATGAATTACCTTTTAAAGATATCAGAGAGAGGCGCATTTCAGGTGAAAGATGAGGCCAACGCAGCACTCTTAGGCCCTGTCTGACAGTGTGAGCATATTTCCCCCTCAGGGGAAATTTGTCTTTTTATCAACTGTCCAGAGAAGTCACAGCATATCCTAGCAAAATAAATCAAAGAGAATTAGTTTGCTGTGTTCTCTTATCTCTGATGTGATGTTTTTTTCTTGCAGAGATCACCTGCAGATATGTGTTGCTATGTGCAAATGTAGGTTTATGTGTGTGTGTGTGTGTGTGTGTGTGTGTGTGTGTGTGTGTGTGTGTGTGTGTGTGTGTGTGTGTGTGTGTGTGTGTGTGTGTGTGTGTGTTGGCCAAACTAGCCTGACAGGGGAGGTGGCTGGTTTTGTTTCGGTTGGCAGCATACAAACACATGCACTCTGTTTTGTTGCTTATCAGCTTTTATTCTGAGACCTACTGTGACCACCTCAGAGGTGGGAATAAAGATGCGCATGCTGCGAAGGTAGTAACCTTATCGCAGCTACTGAGCTAGGTTTATACCAGTAAGTGAAATAGTACTATTACCCAAACTTGATTGATACCTTATTGTTAATTGAGAAAACTAAAATAGAGTTAGTTTTAAACAAAGGTTTCATAATGGCTGTTTGACCTTGTCTTAACTGGTACAGCTATCATTACAGACCCAGTGCTTCCCCAGATAAGAGCCCCTATGACTTCACTCCACACAGGCTGTCTCTGCAGTAACCTGCTGTGATAGCTTCTGCTTAAAGGATAATACTTTTTTTTTTTTTTACACATTAATCAGATCTGCTCTTTGACCATGGAGTATAGCACAGTCCTGATGAAATTGGAAAGCATGGTTTTGGATCCCTGATAATCCCCACACAAGCATCAGTAAAATGTAACCGCTGGACTCAGAAAAATGCCTCAGGGTCGTGGAAGTGAACGCAGCAAGAAATTCATGATAGAAATGTCAGCGAAGATGTGAGCTCATTTCTGTCTCCAGCTTGACGTGTCATGTTGTTCCTACCACTTGGAGTCTTGACAAATATAAACACTGTGGTATGATAGATAATGTGCTGGCACTTTGCAATTATGGTGATATGGGATGGATGTCATACAATCAGTGGTGCTTCAGTTTTAACAGTGATTCACAATTTGTGCATCAAGGAAGATAAAAATATGGAATGTATTGTAATTAGGACCAGGTAAAAAAAAAAAAACAGTCTTGATTGGTTTGAATATAGTTTAATTTAATTAATCCAACACTGATTCATAAACTTTGAGATCGATACTAGTTCCTCCTGAGGTCTTGGCATGTATACACAAGTTAAGCTTGGCCTTTGTCGCTTCCATCCAAAATCAGCTTCTCTCACCGTTTCAATGCCAAATTCAGATTTTTAACAAACACTCGTAATAACTTTATGGACACTCTATAACTCTGCAAAGCTATCTCAAGGTTCATAAATAAGGAGGATAAATGTTTTCTGGTGGATTATATACTCAGCTGTAACAAGGCATCTATATGCCTAAAATCACCTTTCTTAGCAGCGATAATGACGAGTTTAGATTATATTATTCACCACTGGATTACGTTTACTTCTGCAATGTTAAAAAAACACCAAATGTTTTAAAAATGATGGGAATAGATGTCACCATGCACATACATGTTTCATAATCTATTACATGATGGACTGGTAAATCAATCTTTAAAACATCATATTTCCAGAGTAGATGTAGATCCATCAGATCACATTTATTCAGATGGTCAAAGATGGTCATGCAAACAAACTAACTTTATATATTTTATTAATTAAGATATATTTAATTTAAATATAAATTGAATATAAGAATGTTTTTCTTATTTAAGATATTCAAAAATTGGTATTGTTACATAAATATCAATAAACAAATCGATCAGAGTCAGACTTAATCTAATCTAATCAGGGGGTTGTGAAGTCAATTCAGGGAATTAATGGTGAGACGCAGCTCTAAATGTAATAATCAGCTCTTTGACCTTTAGCCAAATATCAGTTTGCAAAATAGGGGAATTTGGGGGGTTTTTTGTGTGTGACTTTAGTTCTTGATAAACATAGAAAATTGAATGTAGAAGACATTTACGTTTCAAAATTATTGTTAATGAGTTGTGAGTATCTAAAACTCCATCTATGGAGCACGTAGCGTGACTTTAACAGATAAAAGCTTTCATGTCACCACATTTGTTAAGCTACTATTTAGAAGCATTATAGCTAGCATTTCATCCATGTTGGTTTTTGAAATACACGAGTTTCCAGGAACCCACAGAGGACATGCACACCTCTGTGACTGCATGAACACTGCCAACGGTTCAGCAAGAAGAGCAGGTTGCTTACTGAACGTAAGGCTTGCAGCTCCATCTGTACATGTTTTACGAAGGCACTGAGCACAATGCAAACTATTTACTAGAGATTAGTTACTTCTCATACACAAGCTAGCCTAGCAACTTTATCATCCATCTATTCTATTCATTTTTATATCCACTTAATCCAGTTCAGGGTTATGGGGACTGAAGACCATCCCAGCGGCTACGAGGCAGTCGGCACAATACAGCTTGGAGAGGTCGCCAGTCTCTCGCAGGCTTTATCATTGACATAACTTTAGACTGCACTTTTACTAAATTAATTTCCTTAATCTACTTTCAAAAGAAAAGAAAACAAAAGCTTTTTACATCAACAGGTGAAACATCAGATAGATTTATTTCAAGGATACAACTTATCTTCTTTTTGCGACGAGACACATCGGCCCCCAACCAGGTACTGGAAAGTTCTGCTTTGGCTTGATTTTTCTGACCAGATCGACCACTTAGTGGAAGAGAAGCCTCGGCAGAGGCACAATGCTGCTGAATATATCATGGTTGCATTACTAATTCTGTTTTTGAAAATAATCAAAAACAAGCACCATAGAAATATCTTTTTTTTTTGTTTTTTTTTTTTTATAACTAATTACAGTTTATTATTACAAAAAAGGAGAACTTTTAACTATAATCTTCTGCCAAATATTTGGCGACATAATAACACTCAGAGTGTGACATGCGTCGCAACTGTTGGGTTTGAGAAAACACTGAATATTAAATCTTTAGCTGTTTCTGCACATATACCCAAATGACTTCAAATCAACTGAGAAATCTTTGGCTTGTATAGTATAAAAACTGGAAATTAAGATGTGTTGTCAAGTATATTATTGTGATTTTTATCATTTTACCCTCTGTGTGTGTGTGTGTGTGTGTGTGTGTGTGTGTGTGTGTGTGTGTGTGTGTGTGTGTGTGTGTGTGTGTGTGTGTGTGTGTGTGTGTGTGTGTTTTTGTGTTTTTTTTCCCTTCTCCCTCTGCCCTCATGGGCGAGAAATTGCCTTTTTTCTTGCTGTGAAAGCAGCCACTCACTCGTGTTAATTTCTGTGTTTCTTTCCATCAATCACAGCCCTCCCCAGATGGGTTTTTACATTTACCCTGACTTGTATGACTGCCTCTATGCTCCCCCATTTCTCCTTTGTACTCATGTCTATGAATTTTGAGAAAAATATGCAGAGGAGCTTCCCTTGGTGATGGCAGCAATTTGGCTTTCATAAAGCCCTGTCCTCCAGACACTGCTTAGCGCTGCTGTTAGGCCTGTGTCTGCATGCTGCTTTGCATTCATTTTTACAGCAAAACAGAGGGTAATAATAATATGCGGTTTATGTTTAAGCTCCAGTTTTGGAAAGCCTTTTGCAGACGGAAGTGTATCATATTTCTTACCTTCAAACTACCAAACTACCAGCTTAACTAAGACTAATTGAAAAGCATGGAGGGGATCACAATTGTTTCTTAGTGTGAAATTCAAGCACAGGGTTGTGAAAAACTGGACTTGTTGGTTCAGGGTCTTGTCTAGCTATGGTTGGCTGAGTAATTAAATCAGAGAAGCAAGCGAAGTTCTCCGCAGCTCAGTGCCTCGTCTTGTTTCCTCTTTAATCAGGTGGCTATTAAACCTCTGATTGCGCTCTCCATCTTCTGACTTCGGCTTCGCCTATTAAACACAGACTGAAAGTGTTTTGGTTTGTGTTTGTGTGTGCCCCTGCGTGTGTGCTTGCATATTGTGTCACACAAAAAGGATGTGTAAGAATAGAATCGTTCAGATTGCAAGTAGAAGAAAAAAAAAGAACCATGCAAATACAAGCTACGAAAGCGCGAGTTGGGATAGAACAGTCACATATTGATGATGTAGTTGCTTTTCCGCCGCCTGCTGCTTATTTTGCCACTTCTGGTTGGCTAGATGATGAATGCTTGTTTCCATAACTATGAATCTATTTACCCCTCACATCTGAGATATCTGTGACTTTGTGTTCTGTCTTAAAACACACACACACACACACACACACACACACACACACATGTTAGTGCATTTGGCTGTGCTTGTGAGAACAGATCAATGTTTCCTCTGTCCTTTTCCCCCCTGTTTCTGCAAGTGCCCACAAATCCTCTAAAAACTGCCTCCTGAACATTTAAAGAAATAGTTTATGCTATGAAATATTCCGCTGTGGCCTCTCCCTGCACATGCTGCGAGTGACACGCAGGATGACCCTCTTTCAAGGTGATCTCTTCTCTGCGCTCCACAGAGATCACACAGATTAGACTAATGCCACGCTCAGACGGCTACCGCCGGCCAAGCTACCTGCATACATCCATCCTGATGTACTTATCTTCCATGTACTGGCGCAGACAAGGTTGTTAGGCAAAGAAAGTCAACATTTGGGCTAGTTACAGGGAAAAACCCGGTGCACTGTTTTTCTTTAAGGTACATTATGTAACAGGTTGTTGATTCTACTGTTTTATCCGTTAAAGAGAAAATTTATCTTGTGTGCTTGTACATGAATAAGCATTAAAAAGAAGCGAAATTACATGAAATTGTATGACAAAAAGTAAGTAAAATCTGCTTCCAATCAAAAAGTACATTTATGTTGTTTTATGTATTTATTTATTATTGGTGACATCGTGAATTCCTTGTCAAGGTTAATGCCAATTTACTATCAAAGCTAACTGCCTGAGTTTGTTTTGTGTGTTTTCTTATAGCCCCTGTCATCCTAAATGAATTAAACTGGACCCAAGCACTGGAGAGGGTCTTCATTGAAAACTGGCGGGAGGACAATTCTCTGCGCTGGCAGGTGTTTGGCAGTGCCACCGGTGTGACACGGTACTACCCAGGTAGGCTGGAGGGGATTGAGTCAACAGTCTGCATTATAACTCATGGCAAGATAAAGTCTAAATTGACCCTAGGGGGTCTTAGCTGCAGGATATTGGCAATTTCTTATCAGGTGGCTGTAGAAGTAACTCAATGGACAGATGAAATTATGATTACTTTGATCTGATCGGATCTAAAATATCCTACAGCGCACAGTGTGACCAGGAACTTATTTTCTGTTTCTCTCCAGCCACTCCATGGAGAGCCCCCAACAAGATTGACCTGTATGATGTCCGCAGAAGGCCATGGTAAGTAACTTTATCAGGACCATCATCAGAATCCATTAGGTGTGTATGTTTGCATTGTGTTTTATCATTTTAGTAGCTAATACTTTCATAATGTTAGAAGAATGAAGCCATTGTCAGTAGCATTTCTGTCCATTTGCTGAAAATATTTCCATACATAGGTGGTGATAGGAGGTAAAATATGTTGTTGATGAGGAATTTATAAACTTGACTCATTGTTTGTCACAGTAATTTTAGGCCAGCTTCCAGTTAACTGTGTCAAGTTTGTGTTTGAAAAGTGTGACTTTCATATTAGGAATAATAACTGGTATTAAATTCAGTAAGTGTAGGTGGATGTAATTTACCAAACACATAGCAACAGTTTGATGTGGGCATATAGCTATTAGCAAGCATTTCTAAATTATTTTTGCCTGCATGAGTTCCTTTAAATATATAGAAATCTGAAACTCCTATTTACTTACCAATGTATTAATACACTTTTTACATCAATAAAGAGGGCTACCATCTTCTCTACACACCTTGTGATGTGTATAAAAAACCGTCTTCTGTAAAGATGTGATAACACATGGTCTCAGACATTGTTTGATCTCATATATAATACTGTCATAGGAAGTGTTAAGTTGGGCCGCTGTTAAGTTTGGGCACCTTTTTATCATGCTTTTATAAATCTGTTTCCCCAGAATGCTTACACATGTGCATCACATGTGCATCACATGTGATGGTCTATTTGAGCAGCAAGAGCAGGTTTTTCTCAAAGCAGACCAATAAATCTAAAGATCAGCACCAAAAGGAGATTAAAAATGTTGAAAATGCAGAGCTATAACTTTTCATTGTAACACCTGTACTGCAGCACAACTCTGTCCTGCTGTCTTAACTGTGACAAACTGTGATCCTAAACACACACTGTGAACACCTTCAGATTTTAATTAGTCTATTACAATGGAGGCAACAGAGCGTGTCCATTTGCCTTTTACTGTTATATTGAAAATAATTTGAGGTCTTTTCATGGTCGTAATCTTCATAATTATTTTCCAAGTAAAAAAGTAAAGCCTGCTGTCAGTACACAGATAGGTTATTCTATGTAATGACTAAAGGGCAGCATTTTTACCATTTTATACAAAAACAGTTTGAATATAGCTGCATTTACAAGAAAACAGCTTTAACTTCTCAGTCAGTGTTGTTTAATTAAATGAGAAGGAGAAAGGATGATATGCAACACATTTCAAAGAAAGGTGTTCAGAAAGTTTGGCTGGAAAGAACCAGCTGGTTCAACCAGTTTACCCTTTTCACCCACCCGTGCTTCCTGTCCACTTTTCAACTTCCAGTCTACCTGCAACTGTCACATTGGCTTTGTGGTAGTGCTGCCTGTTGCCTGGTTACAGGTTGGAGTGAACTGGACATAATCATGACAGCAATGTTGATTAGACCTGACCCCATTTTTCATCTCGGTCTTCATCCAGCTCAAATTGAGTGGCTTTTTGAGGTCAGGCCAAGCTGGCAGATGAAGTCAACAAGCTCAGACTGAATAAACTAAACAAACAAGAGCAGGAGAGCTCTTGATTTTTGTATTAAGGTTATATGAACTCAAATTTTCAACTATGACACCTGAATAACCTGCCGAAAGCTGGATGTGGCAATAATTAATGGTAAACTGAAGTCAGCCACAAGTAGAGTTTAAAGGTCCAGTCATAAAAAATGCTCCTATCCATATTAACCAGTGCCTCCCAAATAAATGGAATACGATATAAGTTAATATCAAAACAGCCTAGCTTTACATGTCAAAAAGTGCCACTTGAACAACAGGAAATAAGGAAGGTTCAAATTTTAGTAAAAGATGGAACCTTTCACAGTGAGTTAAAAAGGAACAGAATGAATGGAAATAATTTTAAATACAGTATTTTTCCTCTACAGACATATGCAATGATACTTTTTTTTGTTTGTTATTATTACTAATATTTAGAATGTATTATGTTTTATTATTTATTTTAATGTATTCTATAAAATATTTATAAAATAATATGTAATCTTAGTTATATTATGTAAATCTTCTATAAAATATATTTGTATAATTTATTGTAAAGGCAAACTTACAATATGTTCAGTTATGTAATATATTTATCTATTCTCCAGTGAGTGGAAACGTATGGGATGACTCACTAACATCCACCAAAGTGGTTTATTTAGATCATATCATCCTCATTCATGAATATATTAGAAAAAAAGGTTGTAAATAGGTGTTCACTATATGGCCAGTATGAAAGGGTTAAAAGGATAAAGGATTCAGACAATGATTTTGAGTGTGTGAAAAAGAGCATACATTGTTTTTGAGGTGAAGTCTCAGTTTACATTTCTGTTGTAGAGAACATTCTTTGATAAGATAGAAATGTTCAAATCTGTTGCCTAACACCTCAGTGTTTCTCCAACCAGGAGACTAATAAGGTGCTCCCTGACAACTTAATTAAGCGAACAGCAGACAAAAGTCTCCCTTGTGTTGCACTGTCACTTAAGGCATCACAGTATGAACATGCATAAAGCTGTAAACACAAACTAGTCTGCAGTTTAAAACATTGATCCTGTCTGTGATCTGTCAGCTCATTTCCCAAAGAACACCAGAGTTTAATTTTCTTACAAGTGTTGTGACTGGAAGACTCCAGGATGAAAAGGACGAGACGGGCTGCCAAACGGCAACAATATCTGTGATTAGGTTAGACAGAGGAAGAGGTGTATTTTTGTGCAAAGGGACACTGTGTCACTTCCCCGGTCCTCCATGTTTGTCACTGTCATTCTGTTGAGCTGTTCCTCATGTTGGAGTCTTAGACATTCCTGTAGCTTGTTGCTTAGCAACTTGTGCCAAAGCAGACCTGAGTGGTGAGGCTGTGGATGGCAGTGTCATGATGTGTCAGGTCAGACTTGTGTGATCATAGTCTAACATGCTGCCTCCCCGACTGACGTTCTCCAGAGAGGTCAGCCGATCACATGCGTTACAGAAAACGAGAGCTCGGGTTAGGTAAGCCCATCGTGTGCACCTCTTTGACAGCTGTAAATACGACCATCCGTCATAGAAACAGCGGCACAAATAACATAAGCAGTTACATGAAACATCCCTCATGCCTCTCTCTTGCATAAAATTAAAATTTAAAGATGAATTTCCCTCTCTTTTACCTTGAAGAAATCTTCACTGCAGTTGCTTTTGAAAAGGAAATTTTGACCTGTATTTTAGACAAAACTTTAGCTACCTGAGTGAGTTTTTGACGCAGCAGATGCATGTCTGCTTTGGTGGATTATCTCTGGCAGAAGAACGTCAGGGCCCTGTACAGCCTTTCAGCACTGATACAAGATTATTGCTTTTTTCAACAAGCTAACTGTCAATTATCAACCAAGATTTTATGTAAGGTGTTATTTTTTTTCAAGACATTGTCTTTTTCAAGACAATGGCAAGTGTTATAACTTGATTGTGCACATGTAATTTGGTAGTAAAAGGATATGATATAAAACAGCCACATTTTCTCACCAGTTTGTTGTGTCATGGACGTGTAGTTTTACATGGCCACACTGATGATAGCATGGCCGGCTGGGCCTGAGCTGACCAGGTGGTCCTTCAAAGAAAGGGGGGGACAAAACAGGGAAGGATAAAAATAAGGGGTCCGCCTGCCTCTACAGATGGGCTTTTCTCCCTTCTGCTCCTCCACCGACATCCTTGAGAAAATTAATGGTCCAGTCAACACACTTAATTGTCTCCAATCACTCTGACATTAATTATTAACATTTGTCCATTATAACGTCTGTTCGTTTCATCGGGGTATTCAAAGCAGAGGGTGATAAAAGGCAAAGAAGGGGAGAATGTAAAAAAGGTGAAAAGAGAAATAACCAGAGATGGGCGCGGACTCCTGTTAGCCAAGCGTTGCAAAGATCCCATTACCTCCCAGGTTCACAACAGCATGTTGGCTATATCACATATTGATTTCTTCAAAAAGTCAATCGAACCTCGTTATAAATATTATGATTGCTGGTCAGTTTCTTGAAGCTGAAGCTTCTTTAAACATTACACCCAATATCCACAGCCCTGAGCTTTGTCTGCTGCTTTCTCTTTCCTCACTCCGCTTCAGCTGCAAGCTGAGTCAGAAGACGGTGATGTTGCTGCTGCTGAAGGTGACTCAAGTCTGAGCAGAGGAGCAGTATCATCTTTCTACTTGCACTTTTTTTTTTTTTTTTTTTATTCTAGATATACTTATTTCCTTTGTATGCCCTTTTATTTTATATTACATTTTAAAGTATTTTTTATTTTTTATCATAACTAATATTCCTTCTTTTATACTATTACTTTATTAATGTTATATGTTGCACATTAGCATCGAAGCAAGTTCCTAGTTTGTGAATTTTGTAACTCACTGACAATGGCAATAAAATTTATTCTGATTCTATTTATTCTGATTCTGATTAAATTAATCAAAAGTGTAAAGGCACATCAGGATTGTTGTACATGTCGTTAAGCAATATGAATGACTTATTATCAAAAAGGAAAGTAGGGGAAAATTGAGGTAAAACACAACTTGATCTGAGGCATAACCAAAAAGAAAAAAAGGAAATTCAAATCTTGCTACCAACACTCCCAATAATCAACACAAAGTGGAATAAATAAGCGGCAGACAACATCTCTCTCTCCTGCAGGCTCTCTGGGAGCCCTCCTATATTTTTATCTTAATTCAATCTTTATTCGCCTGCCACATCCACGGGAGCACTAAGAGAGCAGCAGTCCATAAAATAATAAGCCCATCAGCACAATACAAATCCACACACACACACACACACACACACACACACACACACACACACACACACACACACACACACACACACACACACACACACACACACACACACTACAACTCTCTTTGTCTTATATACAGTCGTCTCATTATCCTGTGGTTAGTTTCCTCACATCGCCTGTGTATGATCCATTTACATCAAAGCACTATCAGGAAATTCACACAAAGGAGAGGATGTTTTATCTGTACCACTCATTATGCATCTGCATTGTACAAGTAAGCATAGTTCATATCAGAACACAGTGGAGCTGCAGCACACTCTGGACAGTGGCTAATACAACACAAAGCTTTTCCTGTGACATGGAAAGAGCCCGAGCATCTCCATGTTTCATGTTACATTCAGCCTCTGCATGTCTCTGAAATGTATGTTGTAGATAATTCCTCCAATTTAAATTTAATGCTCAACACTTTCTCAATGGGTCAGGGTGCATAAACACAATCTCCTGAGAGAGTCAGCCCCCTCCCCTGGCACAACTAATGTATTAAATTTACAGTGCTGTGCCATGATAAAACTATTTCATGAATTCCAATGAGACTCCTTTACCAGACTGTTAAAAAGAACAAAATACAATCATCACAACACAGAAATCGTTGTGTTTATTGCTTGTATAATGTGTTTCTTTTAGATTTGTTTTTGGAGGGTTGGGAGTGTTGTAATGGTTGCGAATATTGCCGCTTTAATCTACTCTCACTTGGATACTGTATTCCGCCTCGTTGTAAAGAGGAAACCTTTACGGAACACACACATCAGGCCTTATCGTGATTGTAGATATTGTCACACAAATATTTGTGGGGGTGTAAACATGCTTATATCATGACATACATGACAAATATGGTATGTTATGGCCATACAAGAAAGAAACGCAACCGTTCTGTGTGTTTCAATGTACTTACATATTACTAAAGTAATATTTGCCACTTACAACTATGTACTTTTATGTTAAATAGTGTCTTATATACAGTTGTATTATTAGCTAATCTGCCTCCCATTACAGCCAGCAGTATATTAAAAACATCTGTATTTAGCTCAAACGTTTGTCTAAGGATTACTTAACTTAAAGTCGGTGAGTTTCATGTTTTATCACCCGTCATTGTAATTGATTGTTTCTTTGAACAAATAGTCTCAAAGAAATCAGAATAATTGTAATATAAAAAAAAAAAATCCAAACATGTGCTAGCATGTGGGACATTTTACATCATTTTAACTTTTTTTTTTCTTTTATGTCATTTTATAGAATTTTGCCTATATTGCAATTTTGTTAAACCTGATGGCAAAACCAAACTTTCATGTGAGACACAAACCATAGAGCATTTGTTACTCAACCAAAAGCTCAGTGGCTTGATTGGCAGTTATAATGAACAAGGTTATGTGCATGACCCAGATTAGGAGATATTTTAATTTATTAATTCTATTCACTTCTGAATTTTAAGATAATTTAAATTCAACCACAGTTAGAAATACAATCTCACATTGCTCCTGTTTATGCTCTAAACCAGGGGTGCCCAAACTTTTTGCCTCCAAGAGCCAAACTGAAAATGATCCAGTGAGCCACAGGCCAAACCCTGCAGCTTTAAGGATGAAACAGAAGTAAATGCATGGAGTTATTTTAATTATTGTCCAATAACTAATACAGTATATTCTTTCAGATCTGGACAGATAAAATGTTACATGAATAATCAATAAATAGCAATGGAACAATAAAGCCATAGTTAAAAGGGCAAGAAACAATAATTACAGCCACTAAACGGCAACAAAGTGCAACATGTCAACAACAAGAAACAGTACATGTTGAATATGGCAAGTTGCTGATACTTAGTGGGACACATGAAGTTGATCTTTGGACATTACCAGTTTCTCCATGTTTGGTTGCACTTGCCTCACAATGTGAGGATGTCATTGGGGTGTGAGTCAGTCAGGGTCCCTCTGAGTCAGGTCTTATTGAATTTCATGACACTGAAAGTATTTTCTTTTCTTCAAGCTCTATAGGGTATATAAGCAACGGCTTGTGGGCCGAAAGCAAAGTGCTGGCGGGCTGATTTTGGCCCACTTTGGGCACCCTTGTTCTAAACCATTTAGTGAATAATGTCCACGACAGTGGACACATTAAAGGCTGTTTTCTAGTATATGCATAGGTGTAAATGATATATTTGCAAAATAATCCTTTTCACTGCACATCAGTAAGTCGTCCAACACACTGCCATTAACTATAGAACGAAAAATAAAGAGAAGAAAATGCTTCAAGAATATTTTATGGGAATACTTATATTAATACAACCACAAATTATTTTATAAATATTTACATAGAATACGGTTGCGCTCATATTTATTCATACCCTTTCATTAAAGAAGGAAAAAAACAGCTGCCTGTAAAATAAGCTGAAATTGATGAAAGTAATAATAAATAAAGATTTTATGAAAATCATGACATTATTTTGTAATTCTGGTTCAACAGAATTTTTTTTTTTTTTAAAAAAGCACACAAATAAGATCATTTATTTCATATTAGATCACTCACTAAACTAATATTTTGTTGAACAATCCTTTAATGTTTCCGCTACAGTCAGGTGTTTTCTGTTCCGCTCAGTCAGACTTCTGCACCTGTTGGCAGGTATTTTGTCCCACTGTTCAACAGAAAAATGCTCTAAGTTGTCCAGCACCAAATTGTTTGTTGTTTTTTTTCTGTCTTCAACTCAGTTAAATGAAAAAAACAGTGTTTTATATTACTAAATTATATTTTTGCAAATTTTTAGCTATGGTCCTTTTTTGAATCTCCAGTTATTTGAGTGACTGTTGTAAATTCAGCCTTTTCTTTAATGAAAGGGTATGAATGCATATGAGCACAACTGTAGATTAGCTAAATAAAAAGTCAGTGTTAAAAAAAAAAAAATACAACATCACTCTGCATGTCTGTGAAAATAAACTACGTAATGTAAAAAAAAAAAAAAAAATGGCCGTTTTTTATTTAAATATTTATACATCGGGGGTTAATTAGGTGTATCAGAGTAAGCAAAAATACACATATCGTTATATGAAATTAAGTAATGATAAGTGACCACCTGAAGGAGTAAATGGTTTGCTGTCAGTGGAGAAATGTTCCCCCTAACTTTTAGTGTGTGGACAGAAAGGCCATTGGCTGAGATGCTGCGTCTGCTGGATGATGGTTGTGTCACAGGAGGACAGAATGGGCAACAGAGCTCTGTTCAGCAGCAGCCAGGCCCACCTGCTTGTCACCTGGCCTTGGCATGCAGGAGACTGGGTAATGACAGGGAAGGAAGGGCATCAGTGGGCAGAAGCTGAGAGGTAATTACTGACTGGAATCCATGCAGAAACAACACATCTGGAACCATGAGTCAAAATGTGGAGAATTATACACTGATACTGGCCTCGATTCATGATTTCTATCTGTCAGAAAGGCGTTATCAGCCCAGAGACGAAAATCCTTGACTCCATCCCACTCCCTCTGATCCTGGCGTTCTCTGCTCAGAGGCAGAAACTACATTCATTCATACTTCAGGCGAAGGGGGAAAAAAAGAAGGAGAAAAAGAGAGTGGTGTTCATAGACCAAAACAATCTGGGTAGAAGATCAGCCATGGCAGCAATATAGCCCCAACTCCATCCTGACTCGTGTGCTGCTCTTCCTTATTCCATCACAGCTCATACATTCTTCTTAAAGCCCATTACTGCTGATCAATGCTGCCTCCTACACAGCAGCAGAGAAATGATCTGCTGGAGAGTAATATTTTCTCAGCATATTTTGGGCTAAAAGCTTCCACTTTTTCCATTGTGAGATTTTACATTGGTGGAGCTGCAGATGACCCATAATGATGGAGTAATAGAAGTCTGTATAGCTTTATAATTAACATTTAGCCCCTTCAAAATCACTTGAAGTGCCATTAAAGAACCATTCTCCTCAATGAGAAATAAACTGACCACAGAAGTTAATGAAATCCAGCAGTTGGTCTGTGAGCATCAGCCGTCACCAAATGACCCTCCTTCTATCTCCAGACGAGGGGACTCCATCCATGAGCCTGAGGGAGTTGAAACGTGGGCCACATTCTGACTGAGGTTTGGTCCTGCATCGATGATCACTTTCACAAACCCTGTCTGCTGAAAATAAAGCAGCCCCCACAGTGGAGACTCTCGCCTCACTCCTCCTCTCCCTCACCGCCTAGAATTAAGATTTCAGTAATTAAATTGATAAGTCATACATGCCTACATGCCTCATGCTTCCAGACTTGATTTCCTTCACCGCGTCGTTGTGGAGGGCTGTGGAGCTTCTACCTTTGATGTGGTATTCTTTATTATTGAAAATAATTGGATTCTTCCTCCCTCCTTCTTCCCTCTCACACGCACATATATTTTTTGCCTATATGCACTCTGGGCATGCTCAGTCAATCGACCTCTCGTGAAGCAGTCTCTGCTTCAGCTGAGGTTTTCGTTTTCAGCGAACTGGAGTCCAGGTTGGGTGGAAAACGAAGAGAATCTGAGAGATGTCACAGGTCAGAGGTCATTCTACAGTTTAACACGGTACCTGCCTGTGAGTGGGCATGTCGAAACTCACTGCAGTCATGAAGCCAACCAGGGCCTCATTGCCGTACCTTCATATCAGCTTGGCTAAACATGAAAAAGAGCCTCTTTGGCCCACAGGCAGCTGGCTTCCCTCCACACTCAGTGGAATGTCTGATAATCAGTAGAAGGAGACCCCTGATGATTACTCTGCCTCTGCCCAAGATGGCTGCTAACTGCTTGCCTGCTCACTCCTCAGAATGTCAAACTAGTGCTCACATCTGAGACACCCCCCCCCCCCCCCCCCCCCCCCATTGAACAGCCTGCTCTGTCCATCAATCTCAAATCACTTTATATCATTGGAAAATGTGAATTTAATTGCCACTGGAAGAGACTGAGGGGTTATTTCGATTTTCCTCTGTATGTCATCCTCTATCAACATTGGGCAGATGTTATGTCTGCACCTCTTCCACGACACAAGTGATGTTGCGTGCGTGCTAGTTCAGTGCTGTCTGCGGCAGACACACACCCCCAATAGCTTTATCTTGGGAGTCGCTTTGCTTCTGAAGTGCAGTGGCTTGAAGCAGCTTGTCCCTCTTCTTCACAACTAATGGATCACTGTTGTAAATAATCTGCTTGACACTCAACTGGTGAGTCTGTAAGGGAACAGAACATCAGTGTCCTTATTTTACTAAATGACTTCGGTCAGTGCAGGCTCTTCATTGCACAAGTCAACAGTACCTAGGTTGCTCCTTGACAAGTGCATTTCAAGAAGGTATGCTTATAAGCAGGTTTAAGTCACCATAATGTCATACAAATAAAGAATATTAATATAGCTTTCATTGGTCATTTATTATAATTTGATAAGAAAATGCATTTTTTTAATCTAAACATAATTTGATAAAAACAGAGTTTTGTATGTTGAAGTAATTATTATAGTTATACATAAAGGCAGGGTATTTTTTTTATACACCAAAGTGTTGGTGTATAAATGGATCAAAACACATTTGATCCATTTATTCATTCTCTAATTGCATTTTATGTTGTTAAGAAAATATAAAGTCTAAACTTATCAACAATAAGAATGTAAGGAAAATGAAGCATAAATGGGATTCAGCCCCATTAAGTGATCGTTTATTAAAATGTGCTTTAAATCCAAGCTGACCTGGAAACAGCTCTCTGACATGGCATTTAGTGACTTTATGGTGCGTTACTGATCTGTTATGTCAAAATAAACTTGCTAATCAGTAGGGTTAGGATGCATACTAGCCATACCACTATATGAATATTTCACATATTTTTACACTGAAGACAAAACACTTCAGCTCCTGTAAAGAAAAAAAAATGAGAGCAGAGCTTTTGGCTCTGATTAACAGTTTTGTTAATCCTCTGATGATACAGTATTAAAGTTTTTTTTTCCTTCCAAAACCATAACAAAAGCCATCTTCAAACCGGGGTTTACAGATCAATGCAGGTCGTTCTTCTAAAATGTGCTGTTTTGCTCATATACCATCAACTACTAATTACATTGGCTTGTGTATTTATTATTAACTCGGCCCTGTTATTCAATAAAAGGGACTATCTATGGTGAAGTCAGCTGACAGCAGCTGTAGCCAACACTGAAGCATATAACAACTTATTAAACTCTTCTAAGCACATAAGCCTTTTCAGCATTCTGTGGCTTAAGAAGGCTCAGCCATGGTTGCTCCATATTATCATGGCTCAGCTCATCCTGACTTTGGCTTGCTTCTTCAGTGTAATTTTCAGAGATTATGGGGAGAAATTAAAGGACATGCTTTCCCTCTTTTATGTAGGTATATACAAGGTGCATCATCTCCAAAGGACATGGTCATCATTGTAGATGTGTAAGTATCTGGCTCCTCTTTCATCTTGTCCCCTTGACTAGATTAGACCTCCCCTTCAAAGGACACTAGTGCCACCTGTTGGTCTGAGAAAAGGCTAAAGTTGGTGGAAGATTGCTTGTCTTCCAACCTTTAAGTATCGTTTTCATGCAGGATGTTTTTTTTTTGGTTTTTTTACGCGTATTAATCCTTGCCTCTTTTTTTCCAGTCACTTTTCTTTCTCATTGTCATGGAGTTTCTTAGAGAAGGAAATCATCAAACTAGTGCATCACAGCTTAAAAATAATGCATAGAATCAGAGAAACAGCATGGATGGATTTTTGCTTCTTTTCTGCAGGAGTGGAAGTGTCAGCGGGCTCACCCTCAAGCTAATGAAAACCTCTGTAGTGGAGATGCTCGACACCTTATCAGACGATGACTATGTGAATGTGGCCAGGGTAAGTAGAAGTTTACAGATCATGTTCTGCGATTAATGGAACAAATCACTCCTGAAAGCGACATTATTGCAAATATTTGCTGTTTTCATTAAGCAGCCGGTAATCAACCACAAAGTCTGTCAGCGGCACAGTGGGCTCTTTCTACTCCCAGTTGTTTGCTTGTAGTTGAAACAGTGCACTTCCCTCATTACGGTTTATTTGCTCTTCCTGCATCAGTGTTGTCTGTGAATGATTGTGTCCATGTGCCTTTCACTCTCTGCTGATTACCAGGTTTTTCTGTGGAGACTAATAAGCGGGGAATATTAATATTATTCTATTTTGCAGGACAGATAACAAACTGTCCCTCACTTACTCTCGCTCACAAATACACACACACACACACACACACACACACACAAACACGTCCACTTGCTCGGTGGGGTGGCTCTGTTTGTAGACTCTCTTCAGTAATCCTTCATAATCCATTGCTTTTAGCCACTATATGTCCCTAAATCCCAGCTCTACGAGCAAGAAATGAGCATGGTAATCTGGGTGGGAACACATCTGATTGTCACTGCTATGTAGTTTACAAAAGCCTGCTGTGAATTATTTGCACACAGTAGAAAAGAAATTTTTTTAAATGTACCAAAAATAAAAAATAATGCTCATCTTTTGACTTCTTATGGAAAACCATGACCTAATGGGGATACCATTAATTGCAATTATAAAGATTGAAGGTATTTGTACGGAAGATAATAGTTGTAGCCTAGTTGATATTTAGTTTCACAGCAATTCATAACATTTTACATAGAAATACTACAACAATATTGACTCAGAATACATTTGTGTGTTTGTTTTCTTTGCCGGTTTAAATACGAAACACCACCAGCTCCCATGTGGAAAGTTAGCTTTTCTCACACATTATGTTTTACAGCAGTCTGTCCTGAAAATGTCAGTAAAATCTAAAGCTGACCTTCAAACAGAGACAAGGTGTGACACATACCATTTCAGACACTGCTGCTAATGTTGTAATCATGCTTGGACACTGCTTGCAAGTGTATATATATATATATATATATATATATATATATATATATATATATATATATATATATATATATATACAAATATATATATACATATATATACATAAACCACACACAACCATTCAGACACAGACACATGCATATACACAGCTTTAGGCTAATTTGGTGGATGAGATGTGACAGATGATATTACCTTGGCTGGGTTTCCGTTCAGTGCATTGCACTGGTGTTTCAGGTGCACCTGTTCTTTGTGGGGAAAGTTGTAATTACCGCTGTTTACTGCCAGCCAGAGAGTAGTGGGGCAGCTTGCATCTGCACACACCCACGCCTGCATCCTGCCTCTCAGATCTACACACACATATCATAAAGGAAACACTGTGCATAATTGAACCCACTCCTAAATTGGCAAATTGGTTTGTAAATTTTTTTTAAATTCTTTACACTTTCATGCATGTCTTCCTTTGTCTCCTTTCTAGTTCAACGAAAAGGCTGACGCCGTCGTTCCATGCTTCAGAACTTTGGTCCAAGCCAATGTTCGTAACAAGAAAATCTTCAAGGAAGCCGTCATGCATATGCAAGCCAAAGGAACCACTGATTACAAATCGGGCTTCACGTTTGCCTTTGAGCAACTTCTCAATGTAAGATCCTGGAAGATTTTTCAGCAAAGACAGCTCTGGGGTGCATTGTTGTTTCTGGGGTCTGATGTTAATGTATAATCCATTAATCAAACTGAATTTCACAGTGAAAATGCAGGGTGAACAATGAATGCCTCAGGTTTTTCATGAGGCCCTTCCAGAGGGCTGTCATTTTTAATGGTAAGTCTGATTATAACTGTTGTTGCGATGAAGTGTGTCTAACTTTTGCAGCAGCCAACACTGTGGTGAGGTCTGTCAGCAGCAGGCATCCACGTGCTATCGACACAGGTGCTGCCTCGGCTCCATATGCTGCTGCGCATTTTAGGAGGCTGCCACCCTAATGGGCTCTGATGGGATGATTGATGAGCGTAACCCAGAGGAGATCAGCCACAGACGCTTTATATTCCTCTGGTGGGCTTGGAGGCACGGAGCCAAGTATCCTCCCTTTTGTCAGCAGAATGAGAAATAAAAAGGCCCCCTTTAATCGCTGTCTGCAGCAGACTCACTCAGTTGATTGGTGGCAGAAGCACAATAAAAAAAAAATGTAATTGTCGTAACATTATTTATCTTTATTAGAATCTTGTCAGATTGGCGTGCTGTCGGCCTGCATATCAAAATCAACTGCTGGGGGAAGAGAAGCAGCCACATTTAAAGCAAGAATAATGTCATATACTTGAGGTTTAATCCTAAATGTATGCAAATGTGACGATGCTTGTGCCTGCCAACTAAGAAATCTATAAATGCGTGATGAAGTTCTAAAAATGAAAGATAAGACGGGATTAGATGGCGCTGTTACCACGTGAAAAAAGATAAAAGAAGAAAAGTATCTGTGTATGTATTCAAAGGGGAGCATATTTTGCTGTAAACCTCAGCCTCCACAACATTCAAGTGTGTGACATTTCTTAAACGAGTGTATAGTTTAAACAAGAGCTAAACAAGCAATGATAGGAAGAGGTTGAGGTCACTGTGCAAACATAATTCACTTGGCCTTCTTGTACTAATATTTAACAATCTATCACTTGAAATTATGCTCCGGCACTATTACCTTTTTTCCTTGTATTTTCTCTAACCTGCATCCCCACCTTCTTTCTTTCTTTCTTTCTTTGCTGTCCTTCTTGTTTGCCACAGGAGAGCAGTGCCCCGAGGGCCAACTGCAATAAGATGATAATGATGTTTACAGATGGCGGGGAGGATCGTGCACAGGAAATCTTTGAGAAGTACAACTGGCCAAACAAAACAGTGAGTGTGTAACCATAATGCTGTTATCTGTCCATTGATTCTGCCAGCCAAGAAATCATGCATGTAAGAGTCCCTTTTCCCTTCCAGTTTACACCGTTTTCTGCCGACTTTGTCTCATTATAGCACAGGCAGTTGTGTTAGTCAGACTGTCAGACATGCCAAGCACTCCAATCTGTGCACGCTGTGTCCTTTCCAAGCTTTCTTCACTTCCACTTTTGTCTGTCGTTTTCTTTTTTTTTTATTCGTGTGATTCATCTCTTCCTTTTGCTTTTCCTTCTCTCTAGATCTGCTTCTCATTCTTTCTGTGTTCTGTCTCATATGTTGTATAGAAGTCTGTGTTAACAGCTCTGACCTGCAGACTAATTAGCCTTTTTTTTAATCAGAGCCTTTAATGATACAGCCAGAAATCTACTAGTTTGTGTCTTTGTTCTTGTCTTGTCACTTCCATCCCTTCATTCCTCCACTTCACACGGCAGATAATATTAATTCTGATATTCAGTACTGCCCAGCTCCCTCGTGACAGCTGCTGTGAATAATAAAATCTGTAGTCAACAGCGTTATCATAACCATACAATTGGAGGTAGTTGTGCTACAGAAGCTAAATCACTATTGGCACTATGGTAGCTATTCTGTAAATTTGACTTTTTACCCTTCAGGAAGGAAGTATTTGTGCAAAATAAATTGTAATTGCATTTGTAATGGTTCTTAAAATTATTTCTGTGTAATAACTCTCTTTTCTTTATGTCTTTGCCTTTACTTAGGTTCGAGTTTTCACCTTTTCTGTCGGCCAGCATAATTATGACGTCACCCCTTTGCAGTGGATAGCATGTGCCAATAAAGGTATGCAGGCAGGCTTACCACAGCTCTGGTGCGGGGTTTTATAAGTCACAGTTTTTAGACAAATTACAGTAGACATACTTTTCATTAAATGTTACTTCGTTGCCTCTAAATAACATGCACATCTGACTCAAATCCCATTGAAAGGTTGGTGCAAAGCTTGACAGCGAGATGAAAACACTTACATTTGAATCAGGTGTGTTGCCGTAGGAAAACGACTTAAAACCGTAGGACGCTGGCCCATGAGGTCTTGAGTCAAGCCTCTCAAGCCTCTTAGAATGCAAACATTTAGTAAACAGACAAGTTGGATTTTCTCTTGAGAACACACACTCAATGAATAACATTTGCCGTCCGTTAATGTGACCGAAGCACCTGATGGAAATGCATCAAAAAGAAAGAATCTGAGAATATATAGGATCACAAAGGAGTCAATGTTTAGAGACTAAAGAGGCATTATACACAAGCCAACAGTTGGTCTTTTCAATGTGTAATCATTGACTTTGTCAGATCTTATTGAATCCTGGATGCCAGATCGAGGCACATCGATGCGTCACATTGAATCTGTGCTGCGTCTCTAATGAACAGAGATCCCTTAAACTACATACATGTTCAGAATAATCCATATGATGTCAGTGTAAATTGGAAAGAAGGATTTTTAAAACCCACCTACATGAGCTACATGTATGCTGCTAACTAAAAATTAATGAGCCTCCTACTTTAGAAAAAGATTAAAAGTAAAAAATGTGCAGACTCCACTCGTCCTGTGAATGTACACAGTTGGCCGTACATCATAGCAGCAGTTTTTTTTTTTTTTCCCAAGCGATATGCAGAGACACATCATGGAAACCGCTGTTGCTTTCTGTCACAAACATCAGTTTGGTGTATAAGAGTGCTGTAACAAAAAGAATGGTTACATTTAATTAGCTTAATTAGTCCAACAGTATCCATTTTTTTCTCAGACTTTGCCAAATTTAAGTAAATACATTTTTTTTTTTTTTTTTTTTTTTTTTTTACTCATGAACTGTTTGTTTACTTTATAGCATTTGTGACTACTGGTGATTTAAACTCTCACCTCGCTGCAGTGATGTGCTTGTTTTACAGATGAAACAACATACAAAACCCAGCACAACCACACCCATCAGAGCTGAAGGCATGAAACATGCAACCTAGACAGTATTAAAGTGCTGCTCTCTGGTGTTGACTTACACCAACTGTTTTAGATTACAGTATAAATTACTGACAAATTTTTGGAAAAACTGAAATGTGTTTATTAGTCTGAAGCAGCTCTGGAACTAAAAATACCCAACAACCATGCAGCTCTGCCTCTGACTAACACCATGACTCGCCAAATGACTCAGCTCGCCTTCCTACTTTCTTATTTTTTTCTGCACAGATCTTATCTAGACCTAGCTGATTCAGTCCAGTCCAACTTTTGCTGCTGTGCTTATTTGTAACCCCCTAATATTTTAAAACACTAAACAAGCTCTCTTCCTGCCTTTTGTTGCTTGATTAAACAATGTTTCTCAGTGTTTGTCTGAAGCTGCTCCTTTATGAGGGCTTTAGCTCTCTGCTGATTTGCTTATTGCCATTGGAGCCAAGTGCTTCAGAAGTATTTCCCCAGAAGTTGTTATTAATTAGCAGGAGGAGCCTGGTAGCAGCATGATTACCATGCCATCTCCTGACAGGCAGGGGAAAGTCCAGGATTATGCCTCTGTGCCAACATGCTCTCTGCTGTTCATGACTGTAGTGATTACCATGGTACTAAAGTCTTTGCCAGTGCTACACAATAGTGTTGACACACGAGCCTCAATGGAGCTGTCCTCTCATATCTTCACTACTTATTACTTTTTGGTATCTCACTTCAGCAGAGCCAGCTCCCTGACACTTTCAGGCCTCAACCCCTCACCCACCACGTGCACACATCTCACAAAAATTCCCATACGTATAGTTGTATACATAACTAGGTCAGTGGAGATGCTAACTGTTGTCTCACTTGAGCTTCACTTCCCTCCCAAGACGAATTTAACTCCTTTGTGACTCTGAAGAAAAAAAGACCCATTTCTCAGAGCCCTCATATAGAATAACAACATCCGAAACTGAGCAGCAAATTCTCTTTGGAAAAAGAAGATGAAAAAAAAAAAGGATAAAATCAGCCATGTGATATAGAGCAAAAGGCATCTTAATTCTTCCACACAAGAGTTGGTTTGAAGCCACGATCGCCATCAACAAAATCTTAAATCAGTTGCACTTTGAGATTAGGCAAGTTTACAGGGTGAACTTTGGTTTATATCTTTTCTTTTTTTTTTAAATTCAATGAATATACCAAATGTTGATCCACTTTGGAGTGAAATGCACAGAACTTTGAATCCAAGCTTGGCAAAAAAAGGGGGAGGGGAATACAAGACTTTAGATATTATAAAGGTGGAAGGATGAGGTTGAAGCTAAGGGTTCGGGTTAGTTTGGTGTCATTAAAACAGCTGCCTTTCAGTGCAAACAGAAGAGCTCCATTTTCTGGCATCTGTTTTTTAAGATAAAACATGCACCAAGCCCAGGGAGTCAGGGGACAGCTTTTCCGTTTTAACTTGATTTGTCCAAAGATTAAAGGGACTCTTCACTTAAAGTCCATTTTGTTCATTTATTATGCAATGATGATGCACTTTTTTTTTTTTTTTTTTGCTTTAGTTTGAACCTGTTTAAATTTAGATTTGTTATCAGTTTGAAAACTGCAATGAAAAACGACAATGCTGTGGCAAACCGTGACTTTCAGTGAGTGTTTTAGTGTTCGACAACAGAAGTGTAACCAGGTTTTAGATTTAACACATACATCGAGGAATTGTGCTAAAGCAAGAGCAGGAAGTGTCAAATTGAGCATGGCTGTGTGTTTAATTTCTACAAATACAGAAAGCTTTTGTTCTTAAATAGTACTTAAAAACCTACTGGGATATATTATCGTCACTGTGAATAGATAGACCTTTGTTAGTTAAAGGAAATAAATCAGAGGAGATGTGATGAGAGGACAGCCGTCGCTGCTCTTCAGGAAGCTGTCTTTGGTCAAACTGTAAAGACTTGCTGTGCTTTACTAGCTGCCTTTGGCCAGGATAAAAATAATAAATAAATAAAATTTAAACGGTTTATAAAAATGGTAAGAGTGAAACTGACTAAATTTATATAATCAATAGACTAAAACGTCTTGTGCACAAAGAACAATAATAGTACACCTTAGACAAAACAATAAATGATAAAAGTTGAAGATTTTTTTAATAAAATCATATTAAACAACATATAAGATAAGTGTATTTACATCAGATTTAGGCTTGTAATGTGGGTTTGAACGACAGCAAAAATCCTAACTTCTATTTCTACTTGTTTGCAACATTACTTAGATAAGCTGAACGTGAAGGAGGCTTTTGAAGAATACTGTCATGGAAGCGAGGTTACTGTATGTGAAAGAATTTTCCAAAGAAAATAGTTTATTAAGTTCAGAACGGCCTCCCTTGTTTCACATTTAACTTGTCTTTTCTGCTCTGCAGGTAATCATTTATATCTGTTCCTCTTTTTAGTTGCTGCCCACATGCTCCTCTCTTCACCTCTTGTGGTGTTTATGCTCCATAACCAAAGATGCCACTTCACTGGCACACAAACAAACTCGCTGTGAGACACCACCGTCCTGTGTGTATGCGTGTGCGTGTGAATTAGAAACTCACACGTACTGCAAAGAATGTGTAGAGACGTGCACGAGTGTTCAGGTCTCTCCATGCTCTCATGTGCTAATGAATGAGACAGTGAAGGGAAATTTTGACACCAGCCACTGTGAAAAGTGCATAATGTATCGAAATAATGAAAGTTGCCTCCGCTTTTTAACATTCTGGGGATGCTGCCTCCATTTCGTGGCTCTTTGTATAAACACTCGTGGCTTTAATAACTTGTGGAGCGGCCTGGTTATTGACCCAGTCGGTCATTCTCCTCCATTCCTAATCAGCAGCAGCAGTGCCTGGGGCTTTGCATTCTCTATTAGCCTCCACATTTACATCCTGCTGCAAGTGTGGAAGGGCTGGTTGCCACAAGCACTGCCACATCTGTGTGGCCCACCATCATCAGCCTTAGTTGATATTACATATACCTGATAATAACATGGGGAGAAAAGGCTCCAGACTACAAATGCATTCCATTTGTATACACTATTACATTTTTTTTAACGGTTTCCGTTGTATATTGATTATTTCCTCTTCACTTTTAGGTTACTACTTCGAAATTCCTTCAATTGGAGCCATCAGAATCAACACACAGGTAAGATACAGTGCATGCACAAGCTACTGATTAGTCCACAAAATAAAAAACTACAGTTATTCCTTTATGGGTTTCATAGTATTGATAGAACAAATTCCTCAGCCCTCATTTCACCACCTCGTGTTGGAAAATTAAAATCAGAGCTTTTCTGTATTTCATCAGACAAGGCACAATCATACTTGCATGGTAAGGCTAATGTTCAGGCCTGTGAAATACTCAGGAACCTCAGTAATTTACAGCAATTAACACTTGTTTGCAGCCTATGAAATTCACATTCACCTGTGCTGTTAATGTGTGTGAAGTACTCAGGGCCAGGGGTGTGTAAATTACTTCAATTTGCAATTTAATGGCAGTAAAATAATGGAATGGAGCCTTCCATTTTCACTGGATGGAAAAAAGAAGATACTGAAATTGCATATTTGGTTGTGAAATCTGGTATTTTTGGTTTCTTTGTGCAATATGGCATAACCTTGGGTAAGCTAATAATAATACTAATATTGGCTCTTTATTACATTTGATGGTTGCCGTGATATCTAGCACTTACTGCATTATTGTAGTTTTCACATCTGCCCTGTAGAGGCGTAGATTTTTAGGCAAAGTCTGCAGAAGTTTAGAGCTTGCAGGCAGTAAAAAACATAATTTCCCCCTGCTGAGCCCATTTCTTGGGGTTGTGTGTGATGTACACATCCAATGTGTGTTTAATACCTTAATAAAGTTGGCTGTCATGATACACTAGACAGTTGCAGATTGTGATCAAGAGAGAAAGAGTAAGACACCTTTATTGATCCCAAAGCTGGGAAACAAGGAGTTGCAGCCGCACACGAGGACTTCAAGATTCAAAGAAACACACTGAGTAATCAGCTTGTCCAATATATGTACATACAATAGAAACAAATATCTGGAAACAGAATTGCACCATGATTTTCAAGTGTTTTTATAACAATTTTACAAAACTGTTAACTCAAGATTTGAAATTCTATTTAGAAAATCACATTTGTCAGGATTTACCGATTCATCATCACCCATTCATCAAAAGATCTGTTAGCAAGGCCTGTTTTTGTAGATTATTTGACGCAAGGAGAGCTGTTTTTAACATGGGTTTCAGAAACAATATAAAGGGACACCAGGAAGGGGTAGAATTATGTGTGAAAGACACATCCAATGGCTGGTTTTTACCAAACAATGTCATCCAGTGAGTCAGACTCAGGCCGTGTCCCAATCCCTTCCATTTCTCGGCCCAAACACTTGGATCCTTCCTTCTTTGTTGGTATTTACAGAGTCCTGTTTGAACAAACAGATTGGCAGTTCATTTTCAAGGAAAAGGTTTTAACTTGTGGCACTTTTAATCTCTTTAAAGCTTCTTATCCATTTGCAGACAGTCTGAAAACACTGTTGGGGCAAAAGTTAGATTTGTGCTTTAGTATTTCATAAAAAAGTGACTGAAGACAGCACAGCTGGAATGACTCCAGACTGGAAGTGACAGGTGGAGATGGACTTTATCTGGAAGCAAAGTAAAAGTAAAGGCTTCCACATGTTGTCTTTTTCACACACACAGCTCCACTCTTGCTTCTGCAGACACACTCACACTCACAATTTCATCATCTCCATGCACTCGGTCCCCTCGCTCCTCTGCCACATTCGCTTGAGGCACAACAAGCTTTGAGAGGCCCTTGGGAAAACCTCATTCCAGCTGCAGAAATCGACACAGTTCTTTGGTGGTAGAGGAGCAACAGCACACTCCTCCTTCCCCCTTTTCTTGCCTCTCTGCCAGCAACCCTCCGTTTCACAGCCCCCGGTGAGCGATCAAGCCCTAGAATAGACTGTCAGCTGTTCCATTAACTCTGGCATATTTATATTCTGAGAACTGCCACTTACTCTAATAGGTTTTCTGAAGGTGGTTGACTAAAGCTCTCTGTATAGGCCCAGAAGACACTTTGAAGCTTATGTTATTTAACCAAACTTTGCCCTTCAATATCACACACTCATCACATAGTCTCGCTTGCACAAGACGGCAAACACTCCAACTATGGACTACAGAGAGCAACATATTAAGTGCTACCTTGACTACACTGATGTGTGACTCAAGGAACAGTTTTGAAAATATGTGGTGTGTTTGTGCCGTTTTGTGTTTTTATTATCTAACCATGTTTTTTCTTTGGAATATTACTTGACCAACAATAACTTTCCAGCCTTTAGTTGTCATGTTACTCTTATACCACACCGATGAGACTACTTAACCACCGTGGTTGCTATGATACTCAGCAGCATTTAAACAACACACAGTGATGCTGCAGAGGTCTATATGGCTCTGTTTCCTTTATGCCACATGTATCTCGTTGCTGACTTGTTATGGCTCCTAGATTGTTCTAGCCAAGCGGAAAATTTCCCCTATATCCCCGTGAAAAGGTCTGCTGTCATTGTCCTGATGGAATATCTCCCCGTGGCGCATTAAACTGGACTTTTATTGAGCTAATAATAGAATAGGTTACGCCTGTCAGCACCTCACTGTTCAGACGACAGAAAACAAACGGTCAAAATCATGATGCTGAATTAGCTGTGTTCCAATGCAAGGTAACCCTTTAGTGCATCAAGGATAGGTGCAAAAATGATCAGACATCTGTGATTACTCCCTTTTTCATTTGAAGAGCGCAGAATTTTGTCCTTTATACAAGAGCTGCTAATGTTTCCAAAATTATTCTTGAACCCAACACGACCTGCTGGTTTTTTTGTGTGTGTTTTTTGTGTTTATACTTGCGCATAATTCCTTGACTTTTGGACTAATTTCTGATGAGTAGAGTACTTAAGAGGAATTTAGAGCGATAGAAAATGTGGGCCAAAATATAGACACAATTTTTTCTTTATTTTATAATAGAGACTGTAATTGTCTCGTGTCAGCCTGCTCATTTCTATGATCACATTAAGTTTAATATAAGTGTCCTGAGGTCACTCAGCTTGTAATTTTATCAAATTTGCACTCTTCTCAAAATGACACGGATCAATAGATTGTTTACAAAAAGGACATCTGAGCTGTTTGCTGAGGTGAAAACAGAGGAATGTAGCAAATATGATGCATTACTAGTAGACTTAACCCCTCACCTCTTTTCACAATCGCTGTGGGACATTCACACAGTGCCGGCGTTGACAGTGGAGCCCCTGGGAAATGGTGTGTTTGCACGTTGTGCCATTGACACCCTTAATGTGTTTTTAATAGCTCCTTCATAATGATGAAAAACGGCCTTGAGTGGCTCAGAACTGGAGGCTTTATGGCTCGGCAGGACCAGGATGCTGTTGCTGGTGGCCTGCTGGTTTATGTGGTGATAGAGAGACAAGGCCGGTCAGGGACTTGCGGTTTTATGACAGATTAATGTTGGGAAGGCTTTTTGAGCACTCTGCCTTTAATACCAGAACACGACGAGTGCTATAAATGTCTGTTTGATCATTGGCATTTATTGCAAGTGGTCAAAGCACTTTGTGTGATGTTGCTGCTGCAGGAGTATCTGGATGTCCTGGGCCGTCCTATGGTTCTGGCGGGGCCAAAAGCTAAGCAGGTGCAGTGGACAAATGTTTACCAGGATGCACTGGTAAGTGAGGATTAAAGGCATGTTTTTATGTTGTTGGGTTTTTTTTATTAGGGATATAATGTAGGATTTCATGTACATTTCTTCTATGACCCTACTAGCTTTTTGGTCATTAATACTTACACATTTAGCTATTTATTGTCTGCAAAACAAATGCAAGACTTGCAAAGTTATGTGAACTTCTTGAACACTTAAATTTGGCCTCATCTAAGCTTTTGCTCTATATGTTTAATTATCACATGTAACAGTTACTTTGTATAATAAATTTCAACACTTTGGATGCAGCTGCTCAACATGAATGGGTTTAATGTGCCTGCTTTTGACTGGTACTCTGTATTTTATGTTATTGCCATTCATTTGTCTGAAAGGACTGCCAGTTTAGGATCAAGGTTTACAGTTACCATTTCTGTAAACTCTGAATAGGGCAGATTTTTTTAATGATATTTGTGACTTAGCAGTGGATATTCAATCCTCAAAATCTACTAACATTTCTGACATTATTTTAATAGGGTTTGGGCCTTGTCATCACTGGCACAATGCCAGTATTCAACCTCACTGTGGACAGTGTAAGCTCTCAGGTAAAAGAAAAAAAAAAAAAAAAAAACAGGACAAAACTATAACACAAAATAAGAACTCATACTTTTACATTCACCTGCACAGCAAGCACCATAACTCCTATTATTATTATTATTATTATTATTATTATTATTATTATTATTATTATTATTATTATTATTATTATAGAAAAAAATCTAGTCATTCTATTGGTATGACTATAAAGTCCCTCAAGCATAGATAAGAGTTTCAGATTTTATTTGCAACCTCATTTTTGCTCTTTACTATCATCAATCATTTGTAATGGCGCCTCTCAGCTGCAGCTCTCCAAGGCAACACCTCCACCCTGAGGTGACAACAGACATCACAACAAGTCATCTGTCGTATCCAGTCACATCCACAGAACAGTTACATCTAGGCTTTAAGTGTCCACAAGTAAAGAATTTAACCTGAACTTATCACAGAGAAACCAACCGTCTCACTTTAGAATAGATTCCGATTGCACACAAAGTGATAAGTTAGGTGTCATTTTTAACATGGTAATGGCATAGCTATCTAATATTTGCTGGAGCTGTGGAAAATAGGCTAAATGCTTCTATTTTCATCCAGAATCAGCTTATCCTTGGGGTCATGGGAGTAGACGTTGCAATCAACGAAATCAAAAAGAAGACACCGACATACAGAGTGAGCATGTCTTACGCGCCTCATTCACCTTTTTCTGATTAAAAAAAACTGTTTAGTAATATTTTAATCCTTTACAGCTTGGAGCTAATGGCTACACTTTCGCCACTGACCCAAATGGTTATGTATTGCTGCATCCCAACCTGCAACCCAAGGTAGGCCCAACTCTGAGCTCCTTCCTGCCTGTGTTGCTTCTCCCGCTACTAACTCTGGTCCCTGTTGACCAGATGTTTATTCACCTCAACCATCTTCCACTCTGCTGTCTTCTTCAGATCATTAATTTCAGGGAACCCGTCACTCTTGACTTTCTGGATGCAGAACTGGAGGACAGCAACAAGGAGGAGGTAAAACCAGCTTCCTTAAGGAATGATGTCTAACTTGTAGGTTTCATCTTTCCATTTAAGCGTTTCAGCATTCCCTCTTACACAAAAGCCTTTGGCTTGCTTTCCAGATCCGTCGACAGATGATTGATGGCAAACCAGGGCAAAGAAAAATCAAGACGCTCATTAAGTCAGTTGATGAGGCAAGTTATCAATTTGTGAGACTCAATCATGATCCAAAGATGCACCTTCCTCATTGGCTTTGTAATGAATCTGAATCGCTTACTGTGTTTACTGTCTTTTCTTTCCCTCTAATTATGGGAAGTATGATGTGCTAGAAAGTGTTTCTTATTGCTGTCTGTGGTCACCAACAGAGGTATATTGACGAAGCCATGCGGACATACACATGGACTGCCGTCAATGGTACAGATTATAGGTAGGTTTGAAACCAAATATGTATCACCTGATACACAAATTGGTGAGCGAAGTTCAAGTTTGATTCTTTTGATTAGTCTGTTTTAGGTCAAGATATGCGAGTTTCATCCTGTTAACTCATCAATCAGTCATGTTTATGAGGCAGTCAAGAGCTGCCTGCTGATTTTGCCTGCTGTGTGTACATTAAGTCCTCTATCTGAATTACCCACACTAAAACTGTTTTTCTCACTTTCTATTTTTATTTATTTCTTTGCTTAAACCGAGCATAAATTATTTCTAAAGTTTACTCATCTCCAAACCTGATTAAAGTAACCTCAATATGGCATTTTTTAAGAAGGTTTACAAGGTATCTGCTGTTTTAGACAAGCTTATTTGTGTTGGACAGTTCGTGACCAAGTTCCTTCCATAAAACATTAAACATTAACAACATAACAGAAGGATGAAAAAGTTGTAAAATGCAGCAAACTACACAAGAAAATCATAATAAATTCCTAAATTAAATAAGAATGATTAAAAGCAAGAAATTTACTGTGCAGAGATCATGCAGAGGTTAATAAGAAACAAAATATTTTTAACCTGGATTTAAAAGTTTCTACATTTGGTGAAAGTTTTATCTCTACTAACATTTTGTTCCACTTGTTTGCAGCATAACAGTGAAAAGCTGCCTCTCCATGTTCAGTGTGAACTCTGGACTAGTTGGACTGAGGCTTTGGCTATGGAAGCTCTACTTGGTTTATATTCACTGAACATATCACAGATGTATTCTAGGCCCAAACTGTTCTGGTCATTATGGTTTTAAAATAAACTCTGCCACTGACTTGAAGCCAGCGTGAAGATTTTTAAACTTACGTGAGGTGTTCAGATGTCTTAGTCCTGGTTAAAGCTCCAGCAGCAACGTTTTACATGAGCTGCAGAGGTTTAATGCTCTTTTTAGGAAGTCACCAACAGTTATTTGGTCCACTAAAGAAGAAGGCATGAATGAGTTTCTACTGGTCTCTCTAGGAGGCAAATCAGAAATATGCTGATATTTCTGAGTTGTCTTAGGGGCAGCTTTGATGTGGCTGCTGAAGTTCAGATCTGAGTCTAGCAACACTCCAAGGCTACAAAATCAGTTTCAATCGATTTGAAGAGATTTAGTTTTACCTGGTGGCAGCCTGCATGGATCTAGTAGGGAATGAAAATATGAAATGTATAAATGAAAACTGTATTTTTTTAAACTATCTAATTTTTTTTTAAACAAATATTTTAAAAAGTTGTTTATTCAAGTCACTAGATTTTTAACATTTTTGTTTATATCAATCTAACTTTTATAGCTCTCCAGCAAAGCTTGGAAGAGTACGCTCAAACTTTATTTTAATAAAAATGTGTATATTTGCAGTTTCCCAAAAAACAGACTTAGACATGTTTAAACTGCGATTCAATTCACCTCCAGATATTTAGAGAACTGTCTTATTTAATTTCTATGGATGTTTTTTATCCAGATTTACTCAATTATTATTCAAAGTCACAGATAATGGTGCTGATTCTCTTCATATACCAATTAATCATTTAGTTAATTATATGTGAGCAGCTGCACAGAGTACTAAGGTTAACATAACAGGACACATCTTTCAGTTTGATCCTATTCATAGCTTTAAGTAAAAGATCAAATACATTTACAGACGTAATGTGCATATGGAGTTACTGGTAATTACTGGTAATCAATACCATATATAGCAATGTAAAACTAATATTTCTCATTTATTATCTACATTATGTAAAGAATATTGACTGAAGTCACTATTAAATTTGCTCAGTGTCATTCAAAAAGACATGCTGACATGTTCAGCACCAAACAACAAAGTTAGCGACTACCTGTTGAACAGAAGCAGGACAAGATCCAGGTTCAGGCACTCGGAGTGGTTTTAAAGTTAAAAGGCCTTAAATTGAATGAGGTATTAACATCAATAACATTACACCAACACGTATTAGCTACAACTTCTTCTTTAGCTGGTGAACATCGTTGAGAGATCTTTAGCATTAGTGATTTCTAAGGAAAAATATTAAAAAGCTGACTAATTTGTTGGTCATTTGCAAGCAAATCGCCGTAAGCAAAACAAGATATGCAAATAAAACAAATGCCGTTTATCGTTAAAATACTCTACAGGATAACTTCACAAAGCATTAAATGAGATCCAGCAACAACAATCGTGTATCACAGCACCTTTCTGACAATACTAAATGATCTTTAACCTCGATGCAGAATATGTGTGGATATTCCTTTCCAGCTGGTTGGGACGTTTGCCCAGATTGACTTTTTCAGCATGGAATTGAAATTTAGAACAAAAGAAATCATTTCAAATAATAAAATAAAAGATTAGATCTTTCAGTCTCCTTTCTTTACATCTTTCTACCAGCTATAAAACCAAGGTTAAAGTGAGCATTTACGTTTTAAACATTAGCTTTTAAGGTTTCAGCTACTGCAAATGTGTGTGTTGGATCACTTTGCATACAGCGTGTCAGGGAGAAATACGCATCAGAGTGCATAAATGTCACTTTCCAAACCTTAGGAATAAGAACGATTTAATGGACTCTGTGGAGGTTTCATTGGAGATTCTGGTCCTGTAACGTAATACTTTTCCAAGATTGCATATGTAACCTTTAAAGGGTGCCCCAAGTCTGGATTTAAGTAAGTTCTTGTTTTCATCTGTATGTTTATGACGACTGATGCGTTTGGCTGCTACATTCCTGATTTTCTCCATCTGCCTCATTATCTCAGTCTAGGGTTGGTACTGCCCACATATAGTGAAAACCACATCAAGGCCAACATAAGTGACCAGATCCTTCAGGTGCAGTGTAAGTACTGGGAATACCCAGCATCCTCCATGCTCTGTCTCTCCTCCTCTTTCCTCCTTTTCTTTCTTCTCTCTATTCCTAATATGACCTTAAGCTCCAAATCAGTCCTCTGTCGCGGGTCTCCAACATCATCATAGGGAGTGTCCAAGTGGAGTCACCTACCCCCTCCTCCCCTGATCCCCTTTCCCTCTTCTCTATGCTCTCTGATAGGCAGGATCATACAGTGCCCGAGTCCCCCTCCTCCTCCTCCTCCTCCTCCTCCTCCTCCTCCTGTCTTCATGCTGTGTTGTAAAATGGTGATGTTTTTTCTTCACACTGGCTGAAGAAAAAAATAACTGAACTGACAGAAAGGTGAAAGCTGTGGTTTTACTGTGTTACTCAGGTGAAAATAATGGTGACCTTTGTGCTATTATTTTTTTTGCCAAATGCTCTCGCCTCTTCTCCACCAAGTAATGATTCTGAAGCATCTGTGTTCAAAGTATTGGATGTTCTGAGAAACTGTGAAAACATGCATGCTTTTCACTCCTTCTTTTACTTTTATGATTTGAGGAATTTTCCGTTTTTCTCGTGTGTGTCATTTTTTTATTTTTTCTTATTTATTTATTTATTTTTTATCTTTGTTTGACTGTGTGAGATGTTTATCAGCTTTGGAATCATTCAATTGATAAACTCCCACATGGCCAGGAATACTGGCTCGTCAACTGTGGGAGTTTCTGTGGGTCTGAATAGGGACACGTGTTGTTCCTTTCATTCTTTCTTTATCCAGACCCTAATACTCCCCTCTTTCCTGGTGCATTTGAATTTTTTTTTTTTATTATCATTTCTCATAATTACTGGTTTTTGTCTTTACTGTTTTTTCATTTTTTGTAATACCTAATTTTTTCCTTTCTTCTGTTGTTTTTCTGTTTCCTGGTTTGCCTTTGCAAATACAATGTTTGCTCTTCCTTTCTTTTACTCTCTTGTCTTGTTTGACTTTAATTGGTTTCTTTCTTTCAAGAAAACAATATTTTTATTCAAAGAGTAATTGAATAAAATATTGTCTGTGATCCCCCCCTTCCCACCCGATCCTCTGTTTCTTTTCTTGCTCACTCCTTCTCTGATGGATCCACACAGTGCTAAACACCAAGGGCAAGTATACTCCATATTGGTCCACGTTCCCTCCCTCTACTTCCTACTCCCTATTGCTTCCTCCTCCTTCCCTCACCTCTTGTCCTAACCCCCACCCCTCCTGCTGCCCCCTTCCTACCCTCACCTGTCCCAGCCTGCTTGCCTCTGTTCCTGCCCGTCTTGCTTTCAGGATTTCCTTCCTCTTTTTTATCCTCCTTCTCTTCCTCTTTTAATCCCTTCTTTTCTTCTTCCCCCCCTCCCCCTGTTGCTGCAGCTCAAATCTCACATTCTGTTACAATGGCTCCTTCACTCCCCAACCTCACCCTCCCTCCCACATATTCACTGCTCCAAACACAAACAAAACAAACACACACGCACACACAAATAAATGTGTATTGCACCCACGGATGGCAGATATTCATGTTCTCTGTTAAAATGTGTCTTTTGCCCCCCCTCCCCTCCCCATATCAATCTTTTTTCTTCTATAGAAAGCTGCAAAAGTTGTTTCCTTTCTCTGCCTCTGTCTCCTTTTATCCCTCACTCTAATTTCTCTCCTTTCCTTTCTAATTCACTCTTTTTTTCTCTCTCTTTCTGTCTTTTCCTTACTGTAGCACGAGCTCATAAATGTCATGTCTTACACCAAGGCTTAAGTATTGACAAAAAATGACTCAGATTTGTTCTTGATATTTCCATCTTATTAGTGTCACAGGTTCATGTGAACACAGAGCTCTACATACAGTTAAAGATTTCAACTTATTTGCTGCAGCATTTATTGATGCAGGAACACACTAATGTCTGTGCCACACCAAACCCTTACTGTATATCATCATGTATATGGTATTTGTTATTTACAGTAGAGCAAATAGATTTCTCTGGTGGTCACAAAATCAGTTGTTGCTTACTGTACAGATGTATAGACACACTTTAACACTTTGTGGTTTGTTAGCTGCCGTAGTATCTAAGCTGTAGCTGGAAGCTCTGCAGCATGCAGACTGAGCCTACAGGGCTGAGCTGTGTTCTGGCCCCACTAGGACCCCCACCCCCATGTTGTCAGGTGTCTCCGTGCCACTAAGCACAGCACCCGACTCCTATGTCGTCCCTCTGTACACCCTGTCTCCATCAGCTTGTTTTCCCCTCCCTACTCACCCCTCAGACTGCCATGGGCACGGCCCAAGACTTCCTCAGTAAAGCTGACCCCGGATGTGCACGGCATTGTGGGCGGAAAACTACCTGGGCACACTCTATTTTAGCTGTCTAAATAAATGTCTAATCCCTCCTCCGGATTTAGATTTAGGTCCTGACTCTATGAGAAAAAGACCTGTGGGATTCATCGCAGACTCATCTGTAGTGACTTTGGAGACGGATGATATTTTGTTTTTGTGTTTTGTTCATGATGGATCAACGGAAGTTGCCCTTTCAACATGCCCTTCACAATGCAATGCATTTCCTCTGATTATGTGTCTCTCTGAGTCCTCTCCCCTTGCCAGTCTGGGGGGTGACCTCTTCCATCAGGACCTTCACCCACCTCCCCTGCAAAAGTTGGCCATGTTGATGCCTGCCTGATGTAAAAGCACTCATTGTGGGCAATGTGTCTGAGAACTTGCTTCCCAACAACGTGGTTAGTCAGTTCTCAGACATCCAAAATGTAATTAATCTATAACGAGACATAATCAGAAAATGTTGAATGGAAAAAACAACAAAAAGTCAAACTAAAGGTGTGAGTGCTTGTGAAATTAAAGCGGTCGTACATTGAGTCAGGTTTCACTTTAGGCACCATATTGGCTAACGCTGGTGTTCCCATGATACCTCAGTGTTGCTATGGTAAAGTCCTTTCTGCGTCCCTGCACCTCTGAAGAACAGCTGCTGTTTACCCACAGCTCCCCGCTGCTCTGTCCACTGCTCTCCCTGGATAATCTCCCCTTTCTGTTGCAGATTTTGAATCTCTGCTGCCAAACAGTTTTGAGTCTGAAGGACATGTATTCATTGCTCCCAGGTAGCCCTGTGTGTCTCTGCTTGCCGTCGTAATTGGCCATCAGTGTTTCGGTTTTGTCTTCACATCGTTTGATGCACAGTATATCTTTTGATGATTGCAACTTTTCAAATTTCATGTCTGTCGTCTGCTTTTTTCTAGTTTCCTTTTATAGAAATTGCTAAATTTGTAAATTTTCCTAAATAGTTTTCATTTTGTGTAGAGCAAGAATCACCAACTTCAGTCCTCGGTAGCCGGTGTCCTGCAGGTTTTTGAAGGTTCCCTTCTGCAACACCTAAAATGGATTTGCAACAGCTTGTTGTCAAGTTCTGCACAACTCTATTACAGACCCATTCAGTTGTATCAGGTGTGTTGCTGCAGGGAAACATCCAATAAATGCAGGATACCGGCCCTAGAGGACCAGAGTTGCTGATCTCTGCTGCAGAGTTTAAACTTAAAGTGGTCAAATCCTTAAAATGAATTGTTATGAAAAATATTTAACACAGCATAATTATTTATTTATTTATTTATGAGTTTTATTTATTTATTAGTTTATTTAAGACCTTTGCATGTTGCTACTGTGGTGTTGCATGTTTGTATTACACAGACAATATTTGCAGCTACTGGCTTGACTGCTTAGTATGATGCCAAGAATATAAAACATTTTTTTTTAAAAATGTTCAGTTTTTATTGAATAAAACTGAAATCTTATGCATGTCTTGTCTGTTCGGTTGTAAAGTCGTTGTGGTTTTAAAGTTTTTGGCTGAATCCTGAAGCACTGTCTTTGCCTGTGCTGTGCTCACCAGTACAATCCACCTGTTGTTTTCACTGCTGACAATATTGGAAATATAAGCTCTGGGATACACATGCTACGCACATTAGCATCAAGTAACATGTATGTGGGTTCATCATCTCACTCTGCTGTGTCTTTCAGTAAGAAAAAAAAGTTTTAGTATGTGTTTTATCCTTTTTACTGAGTTTTAATGCCTCACCTTTTCCTCAGGGAGTACTGCAATGATCTTGAACTGTCCAACAACAACACTGAGTTCTTGATCAACTTCATCGCTCTTATGGAGAAGGTGACACCAGACTCCAAACAATGTGAGACTTACTATTATTTTTTTTTTTTTTTTTTTTTAAAGTTAAATTGTAACATATTAGTAAGCCCCATTTTTGTCTTGGTATATCCCTTTATTTGGAGAAACAGATATACCTCACAGCTAAGAGCACCGCTCCACCTAAAATGTGTATTAACCCACAGCTGAAAAGAGTTTCTAATAAATGCATTGTTGACTTCTCTTCCAGAAATATTTAGTTTTACAAGAAATCATTGCATTGTAAAATGATATTATGTAAATTAAAGCCCTAATTTAAAAGACTAATGTCTTGCAGCAAATGAAAAACTTTTCATGTGGTTTATTAAGCTGAATAAAATATGACAGTGTGACAGCCTATTCCTTTTAAAACAACTCTCGAATTGTAATAAAATGATAAAATGTGAGCAACAGCAGAAATAAAATGCATTTCACATTTCAGCTCACCTGTGGAGACATGCCATTTGCACAGACACAGCAAAATCCTGAACTGTGCAGCTCTGTAATCCTTTTTCTTTGCTATTAGGTGATAATTTGCTTCTTCACAACCTGATTCTGGACACCGGCATCATCAGACAGCTGGTTGAGAAAGTGTGGAAAAATAAAGACCTGAATACGTGAGTATCACCAACCAGAAACGGAACAAAGTGTGTTTGTCAGACTCCAAACTAAAGATACATTTTCTATTTGTCTTTTTCTGCATCCTGACATTTAGATATGGCTTCCTTGCCGTGTTTGCTGCTACTGATGGAGGCATAACTAGAGTCTTTCCGAACAAGTGAGTGTGGTCTTCATCAGAAACGTCTGTGTAGACTAGAGCGCTTTTGTAGATCTCGTGTTCCTTTTTGTTTGTGACATTCTGTAAGCTTGTGCGATACGCTTAGCAAGGAGCGTGTTCGTTAGAAATTTACTATCTCTGGTCTTAAATCTTAGGGCTGCAGAAAGCTGGGAGGAAGACCCTGAGCCGTTTAATGCCAGCTATTACCGCCGCAGCCTCGACAACAAGGGCTACATCTTCAGAGCGCCTTATCGAACAGGTGAATGATGTTCTTTGTCTCTGGTTGTGTAACTCTCGCAGAGCTTTGTAATTGCGTGTCTCTTTGTTTCTAACTCCCCCCCTGCCTTGTTTCTCAATTTGTTTTGGTCTTACAGCCAGGGATGAGCTGCTGAACCCAGAAAACGACACCATAGGAATTCTGGTCAGCACGGCTTTGGAAATTACAATAGGAGGGAAAACCATCAAACCTGCAGGTGAGTCGACTGCAGAAACAGAAAACAAGATCCTTGTGGTGACAGATGTTAATGTTGCAGAGCAAATACATGCTTTTAGTCTTTTTGTTGTGCTAACTATTTGTGCATCTTCAGTCTGTCGTGATAAACCTACTAAAATAATTTGATTTTTTTCTTAGTTGTTGGAGTGAAACTAGACCTTGAAGCCTGGACAGATAAGTTCAAGATTCTCGCCAGCAACCAAACAGACAACCGTCAAAGCTCAAATACGGTACAGTAGATAGATTTACAAGACATATGCTGTATGAAGTGTTTGTTATGTTTTTATGCTTTTGTCTATTTAGTTTCAGTAACTATGTTTTCTTTCTGTAACAGTGTGGACTAAACAGAAACTGTGAGATGGACTGTGAAGCCAACAGTGATGTAAGAATTCACTTCCTGTTCTCTGCTTGAATATCTGTACTCAAGTGCTAGTCTCCAGTTAACGTCTATTGTGTGTCTGTCTGTCTGCAGGATCTCTTGTGTTACTTAATAGACGATGGAGGATTTCTGATTATGTCCAATCAGAAGGATGACTGGAACAAGGTTTTATGGAAAACTGATTAAATGTTTTACATTCCTTTCTGACTGTAGCACTGAGCCTGATCGCTGGTCCTTTTCCTTGCAGGTGGGAATGTTCTTTAGTGATGTTGACCCATTCTTGATGTACGCTCTGTACAACAACTCCTTCTACAAACGCAAGCAGTCATTTGACTACCAGTCTGTGTGTGAACGACTGACGAACAGTGAAGCTGGAGCTGCACCCAGAGGGGTGTTCGTGGTAAGTACACCAAAAATGGTAGGTGGATTCATGCAACAGTTTTTGGCAAAGACTGGATACTTTACCCAAATACCTGATCCAATAAGTGCTAGTACTAGTGTATTAATGACACCTGACAACCATAGACTGTATATAAAAAGATGGACGTAGCCTCCGTGATGTCACCCTATAAGTTTCTGAAGAGCTGAATTGAAGCTCGGTGGGTGGTTCCTACCATCGCCATCTTGGTAGGGGCGTGTGTGTCATCTCACCCAGAAAATACATATTTGCGCAAAGAGGTAGAGCTGAGAGGGGGGCTGTGAGCATGAGGATGGATGATTGACATCGAGCGAACTCCGAGCTTTCTGTAGCTAAGAGCTAACCGAGCTAACCCGGAGATAACAGGAGATAACCAGCTAATGGAAGTAAGCGGGCTAAAGCTAACTCACGTTGTTAACCGGCTAAAAACTGCAGTTGTTCTACATTCTTCTGACTTGAAGTGGGAGATTGGGTACCTGTCAATATAAAGGACACGCCCCTAAATATGCCGAACTTTGAGATTAAATTACTTTTAAACAAGCGAGTTAGAAAAAAATTCACTCCCTCCACAGTTGTCATGAAGGTAAGCCTGACCTACTGAAATGGATTTTTGTACCAGGCTGTAAACATGTTTATTTCTGCTGTGAAGTTGGCTTTTTTAACATGGGAGTCGATGGGGATTTTCTCCGTTTTGCAGCCCACCCCTAGTGGATGAGGGGGGAACTGCAGTTTTATGCACTTCCACATAGGCTTCACTTTTTACCGCCAGAGGCTCTGTCCATCTGTCATATACAGTCTATGCTGACAACACATTTCACAAAAAGGTTTCGATCAGTGATCAAAGAGAAATCTCTCTCTCTCTCTCTCTCTCTCTCTCTCTCTCTCTCTCTCTCTCTCTCTCTCTCTCTCTCTCTCTCTCTCTCTCTCTCTACCTCCATATATACTCTCTCCTCATTGGGATAAATTGAAGAGGCAACATTAAAAAGTCAAACCTGATAAATGAAAGAGGCAGACTAGAACACATGGTGCTGAATCAGTGGATGAACATATAGAGACAAGTGGATGTTTGATTAAATTAAATCCATATTCTAACTTGTTTTCCTTTATCCCTGTGTTCCTGCAGCCCACAATAGCAGATTTTGTGAATCTGGCATGGTGGACGTCGGCTGCTGCATGGTAAGCTTTTTTCACAGAAACAGACAGTCTTCACTTACTGTCCCCACAGTGTAAAAGTAGCAGATGTGGCAACAATATTGTCACAAACATCCTTCGCCTTCATTTTGAGTCCTAAATTTAGTCATTTAGTATTTAGTCATCAGCATCTTGTGCTGGAGCCAAAATAGAGGTGGTTGCATGAAAGCTATTTGACATTTTCCATGAAAAAATGTGATGCTTTCTGTGACTGTTGCAATAGCAACATTAGAATAGGAGACCTTTAAGAAAAGTCACTAAAAACATTATATGAGCATTCCCATCACACGCTTTTGTCAAGTTATCAGAAAAAGAGGTCTCAATCACATTGAAGTGAAAACTAATTAACATGACAAGGTTATGTAAAAAAGAATATTGCCCCCTTGCAAATGACAGTGAAACAAACAGACATGTACATGTGATCAAAATTCACTGGTGAATTCCATCACTCGCTCCCTAGACTTATAAGCACGTCCTAAAGCCGACTTGGTGATGATATTATTTTTTAAACACGATCAAAGGAAGAATATTTAACTATGACACACACTAAGGTTATGTTTACTTGAGTTGCAATTTCTTATTTGCATCTCTAATCTCTGCAGGTCCCTATTCCAACAGCTTTTATATGGACTGGCTTACCACAGCTGGTTTGTCACAGGTGAGTTAGAAGAAGGTTGAAATGACTTAAAGCCAGTTCAGTATCTATCATAAACCTTTGAAACCTTTGGTGTCAGGTAGGAATCATCGTATGCTGAGACAGGGTTTTGTTGCATGGATTGAAGGTGTTTCTTTTTGCTTTGGTGGTGTTGCAGATGAAGTAGATGCAGAGGGAATCGACTCAAAAGAAAGGAGTTGCGTAATGATCCAGACTCAGTACTACTTCAGCAATCTCAGCAACTCCTACAACGTTTTGCAAGACTGTGGCAACTGCTCCAGGTGTGAACACACTGCAGAATACACACATGCACATGCGCTCTCATAAACAACATAAAGAGTAGTGCTGTGACAAAGGCATCGCAAGCAGCGGATTCGTCTCCCGATGATCAACCTGCATTAGCCTTAATGAAACGGTCGTATTGTTGGCCAAAAAAGGCTCATAAGGCTGCTTCGTGAATCTTGCTGATCCATTAGCAAATTATTGTGATGCAACCAGGCAAAGGAAGGTTGTTGACTGTGCTGTCTTTTTCTCTGCAGGCTGATTCATGCCAAGAGGATAAACAACACCAACTTGCTGTTTGTGGTAGCAGAAAAGTTGCTATGTGACTCGTGTGAGATAGAGAGACTCTCTCAGGAGGAGGAAGAGTGTATCCTTTCACACTCTGTGCGTCCGTTTCTGCAGAGGAGGATGTACTGTCTAATCTTAAACTTTTCCTTTCACAGTAACATAGAGGCTTGTTTCAGGGTTATTGTTAAGATTGTTGTCCTTAATGGAGCCATTTTTAGACAAAGAAGATAATCCATGTGAAGAAGTGGCTGTGGCGCGTTATCGAAAAGGACCCTCCACCTGCTTTGACAACAATGCTGCTGTAAGACTTTCAGATATCACAAAATTTGCATTTACTGTTATCAATACAATCTATAAAGTTAAGAGAAGCAAGAAAGAAGTTGTAGCTTATTTCTATTATTTCTATTGGGAAACAAGTTGTAATATTTTAAAAAGTAGCTCTTTGAGTTTTATGTCTCTCGTCTGCTTGTCCCATTTTTCATTAAATGATTTGGCTAAAATAAAAATAAAGGAAAAATAAGTTTTTTGCAGGTAAGGCTGTTCCACAGTTACGAAATTTTAATTGATGATATCACACAAATGGTTACAATTGATGATTAAATCGCCTGCGAGCCTAAGCCGAGTCATAATGTAACAACAACGTAAGAGGAACTGGAGCCTTTTAGAGACAAAAAAAAACAAAAAAAACAACTCAAGCATGAATAACATATATACTCTTAAGCTTTGTAAATAAATTTCTGTAAAGGCAGAGCAAAAGTCTGTTTCTGTCAAACTCTTAAAAATGTGGTTTTCTTATGGACGTTGTAGTTTTCCATGGGCACGACCCCGTTTCCAGTGAATTTGGGATGTTGTGTAAAACAAATAACAACAGAATACAATGATTTTCTGACACATTTTTTTGTTCAACCTGATAAACCTGTCCTTTTTTATATATTCATTTTTAAATTTCATGCCTGAAAAATTTTCTACAACAGCTACAACGGCGGCTTGTTTACCACTGCAAACATGTAAACTATCAAAACTATTCAGAAAGATGTTTATGGGAATTCCTATTCGATTTGCAGCTGAGTATGTTTTGCAGGAAATGTGGATTGACCATCAGTTTTCTTCTCTTCTCATTATAATTCTATCATTTCTTTTTTTTTTCTTTTGCAGGAGAACACGTCAGACTGTGGGCGGGGTCACTCCTTCCGTCCGCCACTCTACACTTTACTGCTCATTCAGCTGCTGCTGCTTTATCCAGCTGTCAGTCCTCACGCTCACTCTCTTCTACATTAATTCCATTCTGCTGCACTTATCCTACTTTAGTCCTCCTGAGCTTCTGTCCCATCCCTGACCTCCCCCCCCCCTTGTGCCCCAACGCCCTCCCCCTGGCATAGTCATAAGTAATAATGGGACTTCCCATCACAGGAAGTTGGAAGACCAGAGTGCCGCGCTACCTTGTCTGTGTCGCTTCGTGACAACTGCCGGACGTTTTTGTCCTTCATCTGCAAGAAGAACAGGTGGTGCCAGACCACTTGGATCATCAGAGGCAACGCAGAAAAGAGAAATCAACCCTCCATACAAATATTCCAACACCTTCACTGTTCAGATAAGCGAGGGGCGTAAGGACAAGTAGATCTTATCATCAAGGACCTCATACTATATTTAGACTGGAGAATCTGAGCCACCTCAGATGGCAGGACTTCTCCTCTCCACCATCTGAGAATTGGCTCGTGATCATTCACCTGTTAAAAGGCTGTGGACCATCCAGCCAGTTAGAGCCACCACAGAAGAAAATAACAAAAAAAATGACTCCAAATGTCAAGTATTAACTGCTGAAGTGGTGAATATTCCAAACATGCATTATATTTAGGTCTTAATTTGGGAAGGAAGATAGATGTTAACGGCAATTTAAGCGCTATATCATGCTTGCCAAAACAAGATATACTTTGACGTGGTCTTATTTTTGTAGCCAAAACACCCAAAGGAAATGGATTTAGATTTAGGATGAACAACAAAAGGCAAGAGGAGATATTCAGCAGCTGAATCCTGACTCATTTTGTGCAGCTCTTAATTACAGATTAATGCTTTTAAAAGGCATCCACTGTGGATTATCGTAATTACATGATGGTAATCACATTTCTTGAAGTGTTTTTTCTCATATTTACTATTCAAGTGGTAGTGTTTTCTGGCTCACAAGCCAGCTGTTAAATATGAATCAGTGTTTGGTTGCTGCAGGAATATTGATGTCGTGTAGTATTCTTAACGATCGATCGACCATTCTGACCTCCAGTTTAGACAGATGTTTTAAAAGAAAAAAAAAACTCTGTCCTCTGATGAGAAAAAAAGCACCTCTGCCAATCCTCATGAAGCTTCTCCAGCAACGCTTCGAACCACAGTTTATCTATGTGCTTTTCTTCTGTCACAGCAAAGCATCACTGTAGTCAACAGAGGTCTTTGCTTTCTTTGCGAGGGGCCGGCTCACTTTTCCTTTTCGGGCTTTACTTACCTTTGACTAATGCTGTTGAAACTTCAAAACCATCCGCTGCTGAGGGGATTGGGGCTTATCAACATGTCCGAGTGAAGTGCAGAAGATAGAGGCCACTAAATATGGTGATGACATGCAGTAGAAGTCTGGTCAAAATCCATCACAGTTTGTTATTTAATCATTGCAATGTGTGAAAAGTTATTTAGACTCCCATGTTTAGGACCGCTCTGTTTCATAGTGCCTTGACGCACTTTGTTTTGGAACGCATCGGCTGTGTAAGAGTAGAGCTACTGTATAGTACCTTTATAAAGCAGCCATGTTTTAAGCTTTGGATGCTACAGGAAGCCGAGTCTGTTGGCTATAGAGCTAGCAGAGCCAACACACTGTGTGGCTCAGCTTAATGTTTCTGCCATTGCGGCTGTTCCTGCTGCTCTCCTCCAGGGCCTCCTGTCTGTCATATGGAGCTACTATACCGTTCCTTTACAAAGCCATGTATAGAGCTACGATACACTATCAGTATACAGCCACTTAAATGGCCATAAAGTGTTTGTTTTGTTTTTTTTTTATTCTTTTTATTTTTGTAGTGAGACCTGACTGCAGTTCTGCCTGGTTCGTGTGTGTATGTGTGTGGACGTATGTGCGTTTATTTTAAAAACCCTCAAAGGGAACGTCTTTTAAGTGAGAGCGTAGGGAAATCAGTTGTGCTTGCATAGCTGTTTTTCTTTCCTGTTTCTGTGTTGCAACAGACAAAATCCAGTGTTGTGGAGGAGAAAAAAAAGGATTTTACTGAAATAAAAAGATGCATCTAGAAGTATCAGTCTGCTTAAATATGAATATAGAGGAGCAGAGGTGAAAGAATGTGTAGTTCATCTGTGTTTTCTGTTCAAATGCAGCATAGTAAACAAAGCCTCTCTAAATGCCTTAGTGTTACACAAAGCAGAGCTCTGATACCCCACATGTACCCCATTTCTCATGCACAAATAGATCCTTTAATACTCCCCCCGCTGGCTTCTCTTGGTGTTATGCAGTAAGTACAGTGAGCTCTAATTTTCTATTTTTCCTTCTTGGAATGATCAGTTATTGATTGATGCCCGTTGATTAAATGCTTGTAGGCCGGTGGGAGTTTTTCAGTTTTAAAAGCCTGTGACGTTCGATGTTCAGGTGGGATGACTCGCAACAGTCGGAACCTTAACTACACGCTCTGTACAGTTGTTGGTACTATTTGATGTGACAGATCATGCTGGCACAGTAACTGCAGCTCAGCTCTGAATAAAACCTGCGAAAACTAAAAAAAAAAGTTCATGACTGTTAAAAATCAAAGATGAGCATTTCCAATTTGGCTTTTTTCAGCGTCCGCTGATGCTCGATGCAGTTTTACTTTTCTGGCATTTGTTTGTCTCTGTCCTGTGCCATTAATTCTGTCTGTATTTTCACTATTTCCACTGTCTGTAAATGAACGCTACACGTGCCTGTGGAAATGTACCCCCTGCAACTTCCTCTCTTTTCCCGGATCTGTACGGTCCCACACATTAACTAAATACGTAGGCCTACACTTTGTGCACCTGCACTGAGACCTTATGGACAAACACACACCTTTGAGCAAACTTTTAGTAACACTTATTCATGCCCAGCTGGGTGATGTCAAACACAAAGCAGAAGCGAGGCAGGGACGTCCCTCCCCAGGTGTTTCTGTGAGTGGGCGAGATGGCAGGGAGTGGGTCTCCACAGAGCAGCATGGGCCTGTTAGACAGACGGATGAATCGTATAGTAACGTATGTGTGTGCATCCTGATCGGACACACACACACACACACACACCTGATTTCTCTGGTTTGACAGTTTTACTTTTGCCAAAAGAGAAAACAATAAAAAAAAAAAAAGACACTAAAAACAAAGAAAAAATAGAAAAGTGGGCCAGCTTGGGGATGAGATGGAGTGGTCAGCTTTAAGACTTCACTTTAAAAGAAGTAAAAGAGGATTTTTCATGAAGCGCCCTCCCAACCCTTGCTGCAGCTGTGTTGGTGCGTCTCTGTGGGAAAGACACGTGCGTATGTGATTCTTTAGTCTGTAGTCTGGTGCTATGTGATCATGTTTGACAAGTGTGTGAAAAATAACATTTAGAGGAAAAAAATAAAAAAAGTAAAATCAGTCGAAATTAAAGTGAAGTTTTAAAAATATATATATAGGAATACAGCACTGTTGATAAGTTTGAGATCTGGCGTCAAAATGTTTTTCATTTGTTTTGTTTTACTTCTTGTACGTGTGTGAGTGTGAATGTTTGTGTGTGTGGAAGATTTAGCTCCTTCTTTTTTGGGCACTGGTCCATGTCGCTCCATTCTTTTGTACAGATTAAGCTAAAGAGAGAAAAAAAAAAAGAAGAGGGCAAAATTTGTAAAATATCGTGTCTGTGACTCCTTGTAAAATATTTTCAAATTGTTTATTACAGAGAATCAGTTATTAAATAATGTTCATATTTTTCACTTCATATGGTTGTGCGGTGTTTTCATTTATTAACCAGGTGATTTGTTGTTTGCAACAAATTGAAAGATTGAATCTAGTTTAAAAATCTAAACAATAATAACAAATGAGATTTAAAGTTATTTTATTAAAGTTATTAGGGATGTTAAAGTTCAACAGGGAAGCTAGCTTCTAGCTTCTGGCTAGCTTAGCTTAGCATGAGACCAACAATACAAATAACTTTTTGTCATGTATGGAAACCCTTAATCCAGTCCAATCAAAGTACTATTGATGCAGCAGTAAATCTTTTTTTTTTCTTTCATTTGAGAGTACTTTCAGTTTACCAAATGAATGCTCACCTGTTTACAGAATGACTATGCAAAAAATCACATCTCTTTCAACTCCATCTTGGTCTGCACCATAGACCGTAAATGAAGATTAGGGTTAGATTAAACAGTCCATGTAACATCATATTAACATCAAAGACAATATTAAAGACATATTTGTGGTGAGTTGCAGCTTGTTGGGTTTTTTTTTTAGTTGAAGCAGATATTTGTTCAGTTGAAAACATGCAGCTCCACATGTGTGACCGCTGATTTGTGGCATTAAAATAGTGCATGTTGACCAATAAAAACCACAAGGAGGCAGTAACATCTAAGCAAGTTTACATGTGAAAAAAGGGGCAAGTGTGGTGATAGTTTGCACCTTTGTGTAAAGGTTTTAATTCAAAAGTGTGAGACTATAGGTAGGGTGCTGGGTTTTTACCACCCAGAGCTGGGTGGTAAATTCCTTCATACTCATCCTCCAAACACGAGAGTGCAATCAGGCAGCTCTCAGCAAGGAAGCAAATATTTCCCAAAATGTTTAAACTTTCAAAGGAACAAATCATCTGCTGTCATGTTAGATCAGACTTGATTTGCAGGCATCATTAAACTGTCAGAATCAGGTCATGCAGGAGGACCTTGTGGCCTAAATTCCTCCTGAATGCATGTTTGAGAGGCCCCTCTGAGTCATTTCTCTACTTGTATGCAGCAAAGAACTTCACAGCGTATTAAGGAAGTCTGTAAGAGATTTGTGCCAGGTGTCTGGGTCGTCCAAGTAGCAGGGGTGACCCGCTTCCTTCATCACCACTACTCTGTGATTGGGCAAATTCCTCAGGTTACTGAACGAAACCTCCCCGAGCTGAGTGTCCTGGTCACCATAAACAATCAGCACTGGGACCTAGACACACAAACACACGAGTGAATCATTTCCAGAGTTTTCTCTCCTAAAACTCTTTGTTTTCCCTCTTTAAATTTAAGGCTAAGCACTGAACAATAAACATAGAACTTGTGAAAAGATGAGACCAGAATTTGATTTTTAACAACTATAATCCATTATTAAGAAGGAAATGAAAGAAAATAAGAGTAACACGATGAGAAACAAACCCTTTAGAAACTAAGCAAGCCCGACTTTTAAGGTGCCAACACAGAAACCTCCCAGATGCTGGGACTTTGGGGTCTGTTTCTAAAAACCTCTAAACTTTTTAACATTAAACTGCATTTGACAATGAAATTCATGTTTAGAGTCCTCTCAAGACTTCTTCACAACTTTTCTTAGGCTTTTTTGGGCGAGCAGCTAAGCTCATCACTTCCTACACAACAGCAGGATTGTCACCTGCTGATCTGCAGGATTCATAGTGCACAGTTGTTGTGCAACTCACAGTGCCAGTTCCAATCCTGAATAATAAGCAAACAATAAAATGTTGGGTTCTAAATGTAACACAAAGAAAGGCTGGTTTTTTATGACATTTAATAACAGGAGCTAGGACTCTCAGTTAGAACATGCAATGATCATTTTTCAGATGATATCTTGTCAGCTTTTAGAAAGTATTTACTATCTGGAATAAAGTCAGCAGAGTATGCTTTAAAAGTTTTTCTAAAAATGGAGAATATTTCTAGAAACATCTAGCAGGATGGCAGGGTTAATGTTGGAATCATCCGTGTCATTTAGCCGCATGCCTGACTGCATGCTTTCTGACTGCATTCTAGTTACCGTCGCCTGTATTTGGGAGCCGCAGAGCTGGAACATTTCATCATCTAACAGCAACACATCAGTATCTGCATCGACATTTAAGGCATGCTACACAGCAAAACATGGTCTGCATTCAGTCTGATGACAATTACGTGTGTTTTTTCTACATACAAAATTGCCATTGTTACTTTATGAGAGAATACAGAACTATATTTTTCAAAGTCAATCTGTCAATAAAATCCAGCTATAAAATACAGCATCTCCTGTTAAAGTAAAGGAGAAGAAATTCCTTTCACTTGATGGCGCCAAACTGTCAAAATACCCATTTTGGAAACCTCATGTAGATATTCTGAACTAAAACCTTTCTACTCTTGTTTTGCTTCACTTTAGCAGAGAGCACTTTTGCAGATCATTTGCACATGATGTGCTATGTTTCAGTAGAGATGTAGAGCACCTGGTGCATCATTCCAAAGAGCTGCTGATCATGTGATTTTCTTTTCTTTTTTAAATCATGGTTTCCAATTTTAATGTTTGCCGTCCTAATTTATTCTTCACCAGTAACACACATACTGTGATTTACAAATCCTGACAAATATCACAAGTGTTCCCTTTGTGGTTGTACAGATATACTCAGTCTAGGAGTAGAAATTTTGAGCTAAAGAGGGTCATGGCACACAGGGTTAAGAAAGAAAAAAGGAAACATGGGTGAGTTGGAAAATTATATTTGCAGCTGTTCATGTTTTCCTTTAGTGGGGATGAAAAGCACACTTTTAAAAAGAAAACTTTTATACAATCAGAAAATACAAAAGGATACTGAGGAGACTCATCTCCACACACACACCCTTACCTTTATACTTTGGTACTGCTCTGCTGTGAATTTGTCAGTGCAAATCGGAGCTACAGGAACAAAAGCCCGTATCATAGTCTGGTGCTGCAGGAGGAAAGGGAGAGAGTACATCCCACTGAGGGACGGGCTGATCACCACCACCGGGGTCATGCGAAGCCGCTCACACACCTCATGGAGGAAACCTGCAGGGGCCAATTCCCCCAGAGCTACTGGGGCCTTAGCTGATTTGGACTGGCCGAGTTCTGCAGAGAAAGAGTAGAGCAGACTCCTGGAGGCTTGCAAGAGGAAGAAGAGGGCGGCAGGTGGGAATCTAGGACATTTTATTTTTTCTCCAAGCTTAATCTTTTTAGGGACTCAAAGGTTAAAAGAAATTTATAGCTGCTGCAGAACGCCCCGAACGAAGGGATTTCTTTGAATCTACATAGAAACTTGTTTGCAACTTTAACTCCCACGAAAAAATATCTACAGTGAAACTAATCACATCACTTACACTGGAAAAGAAAAAAAAAAGAAAAATGCATGCATTGTGCTGCTCATCCAGGTTTGTGTATGGTATAAGAGTTTGCATCCAGCAGACTCACCTGGCAGGTCAATGGCAACCGCACGACAGCCGGCTTGAGCGAGAGTCTCTAGAGTGCCGATGTTAAGCCAGTTTTCTGATGAGAAACGGATGCCGTGAAGAAGTAAAACTGACATCTTTGCTTCTCCAGTGGCAGGTTCGCTCTGTCTGTAGAAGAGTGGCGCTTTGCAGATGTCAACCTGCACCGTTCCCTCTGTTATCTTCACAGCCGACATCCTGAGGAGAAAGACACACTTTACCTGTTTTATTTCACAGATCGAACTGTCACTATCCTGTCCGACACATCACTTATTTATATGAAGCACATTAGAAATGTATCTTTCTGAACAGTAATACTAAATGTCACAGGGTAAGGAGTGAAGGGGAAAAGCTTTCCTTGAATTGAATAATTCTGTTTAGTGTAATATTTGATATAAAGTTCACACTGATACTGTTTTCAATATAAGACTTGCAAGAAAGAAGCCAGGGTTATTTAGTTTATTTAAGTTACTGACAAAAAGTAGTTCAGGAATATCTGTAGAAATCTGCAATATTATATATTTAATACAAAGTTCCTATACCTATATGGTATTGATCTGTGCAAGTCTTAAACAGCAAATAATTCTCCAGTAAATATGATGGAAGGAAAACAAAAACACATTTTAAATGGTGCTTTAAAAACAGAGTTTTTGGTGCAGAAAACTGCTTCCTGTCAGTGTTAATTTATCAGTGTATTACTGGATTTAATTGTAAACAGCAAGTGTATGTTATTTTGCTGCAGTGTTACTTTACGGTCTGCACTGCAAAAACTCAGCCTTAATAAACAAGAAAATAATATACAAATATTAGGTAATTTTGCTTAAAAAAAAAGATAAATTATCTGCCAACAGAACAAGAACAACTTGTCAAGACTTCTCTAAACAAGTAAAAATACTAGGAATACTAGGAATTCTCTGGCATAAAAACTAAGAATTATCTTACCTTTAAAAAAAAAATAAGCATATGTGTACTCAATTTAAGATTTTTAATCTTACTTAGATTTCAGTTTTTGCAGTGTGGCAGTTTAAACCTACAATTTACACCCACCTTTACATCCCTTTGGTAAGTATTTCCTACTATTAAAAACTTTTATATAATTGTTTATGGTGCATTTTAATAAAGTGGTCAAATAGATATTTTTTGCGTTAATAAAGACAGGTCTCTTGCTGACCTGCACAACAACAAACAGGTTAATTTCCTTCCATCGTGTGGAGTTAAAGAGAAAAATAATGTTTTTGCAAATAAAAACAGACTTTCCTGTACAGAATATTTGATGGTCATGAACAAGCACGCTGCCATTTAAAGTAAAATCGGTTAAATGTTGAAAGGTTTGTGTTCAGATGGGGGGATAAAAAGTCCGATCAAAGTCCAAATTAGATCATTTTTATTTGTATGTCGAGCCCGCGCTTTGTACATGATCTTATTCGTCACAACCAGTGGGAGAAAACACAATCCGCTTCTTACCTGGCCCGATGGTTAAACTGAGAAATAAAGCAACAAAGAAACAGCTGCAGTTTCACTTCAACTCCCGGAAAACAGGGCAGAAGAGAAGAAGAAAAAAAAAAAGAAACCTCTGGAGATCCTCCTACTGACATCTAGCGGCCGCAGGGGGAACTGCGCTTATTGTCCCATCTGAGTGTGTGCACGAGCGCGGACCGATGTGTCACTCTTTATTAATGATTAATAAGTATATTGATTGGCTGTGTTTTGGGGATTGAGGCCGCTGTTTGGATAAGAGTTCAGTAATCTCGTGTAGGTGGTGGTGTTTTATTCAGAATTTCCTGCTCTCTGACTTTTCTTTGAGGATTTCTAAAAAATCTTGCTGATCTCAGATTTTTTTTTTTCCTTCTTTGTTTTAATTTCTGGCAGATTTGAAGTTTAATATATACCATCCAAACTCACCACAGAGACGAGACTACGTAGCAGAGATTTACATTTCCTTCCAGTTTGACAAGAGTTTTATCTTCCAGTGTAAAAAGCGATGAAACTGTTCCTGCACTGTGTTCTTCTGACTGCTGCTGTGGCCACTGGTAAGTCACTGATTGTAATTATAAGTCTTTTAAATCTGCTAAACTTTCTTTGACTTGTTGATTAAACTAATTTGAATTCATATATATTTGATGTGATGTGATTTGGTGCACTAAAAGTAAAAAATAAACTAAGCAGACATTTGTTTTCAGACAGTGAGTAAGAGGATAGTTGGGATTGTTACTCCATGACTGTGTGCTGGCAGCTGTTGAACTATTATGTTTGTTTCAGTAACCAGATGTAATGCTGTTTGAAGCTCTTGTCCTCTGCTGTCACAAACCAGCAGAGTCTTGGTCCAAAGGTTATATGTGTGCAGGCTCATGCCCAAATGGTCCATATGGTACCACTGATCTCCTATACTCCACTAAAGATCACGACTAAACAGAGATACGGCCCCAGCATGTGTGCATTATGTTTGTGGTTCTGTTATATATAAACAGGGTACCGAAGTCCTCTGAATAACTTCCAGCGCTCTGAGGGCAGAGAACTTGCTCCGACCTCCTGGAACTCAGCGCGGGTGCAGTTGTTTCCAGGTTTGACCCTGGAAGACTGTGCCACTCGTTGTTCACAGTCACTGGACTGCAGGTATAAACCACAAACCAATTGTGTGTGAGTGGGTAGCAAATTGAAAAATCATCATTTTAAATACAAAATGATCGATCGATAGATAGATAGATAGATAGATAGATAGATAGATAGATAGATAGATAGATAGATAGATAGATAGATAGATAGATAGATAGATAGTGGCTCTAACACATACAGATCTACAAAAAAACAAGTGGGATCTGATCCATGATGAAGTATTGGGTGTATACTAAATATAATGCAGCTTAAAGCAATTACAACTCTAAAATGTTGTATACTGGCCCATTAAACCTCATAAAATAATCTCATTGTATGTCTTATGCCATCAAAAATATAAAACATTAGAAAAGTGTTCCTTGGCTCTCCCCCACTGATTGCTGGGAAAGGCACCAGCTTAACTGGAACAAGCGGTTCAGAAAATGGATGGATAGATGGAACAGTACTTTAAATTTCTCGCCATTCTGCTGATATGTAACTCCTGCTCCAAATCTGCTATGGCCCCCTGAAAAACACACCATTTGCTACTATTTGACTTATATTTGATCAGTATTACAACATAATCTGTGATACAAGCAGAAAATGCTAAAAGTTTCAAGAAGTTTTATTAACCATTTGTGAACACATTTGTGTTTTCTTTAGAAAAAAATAAAACTCTTAACAGATGGAGTCCTTATTTAATATGACCACTTAAAGCAGGGCATTGATGTTTTGCTGCTCTAAAACACCTGACTGGCCAGGTCTGTGTAAGCAGTAAGGGTTTGTCATACATAAATAGCATCTTTTTAACATCAGCTAGAGACTACACAGATCCTTATAACAAATTCCTCATTCACTCATTTACAAATAATGTCACAGATCCGTAGAGGTGTTGCTGCCATATGGTGCTCGTCTTTTCCAGGAAAGGGACATCAGTTTCTTGCTTTTATCATATCAGCATGAGGACACACATGGAACTGAACTACCCTCCCTCCTAGCTGTTCAGATGCATACACACATTCACATCATATTCCAAGCCAGGTTTTAATGCTTTCTGTCACTTTAGCTTATTTCTTAATCACTGCCTTGATAGAAAATAGATGTTTTTTTTCACAGGGATGTAATGAATCACTTTTTAGATCAGCTTGTATCAGAAGTCACAGCTGATCACTTGTGAAACTATGGGAAATGTTTTGGGGGGTTTTTTCTAGTGTATCTGTTAATTGTGAGAAAAATATGTATATACAATCATCAAGTTGTTTTCACTTAATAACTTGCTTTTAGGGACATTATGCATTACAAGATTATTATTCGAGACAAATTTACCAGGAATTTGCAAACAGTAAAAATATTTTAATAAGAGCCTGGAAGAAACTGCAGACGGCCAAAATGAACACTATTAAATAGGACATTAAATGTGCAGTCAGATGATCAGATAGTGGGACCAAATATTTACTGAAAAATGTACCACTAAGGTAAAACATTTGAGAAGAGTTTTGAACTGTTTAGCATTCATTGTAAAGTTCTAGCATTTTTCTTATAAAGAAAAAGCTTTTACATGGAAACATTCTCCAACTTCAGAGCTTTTAACTACGAAACTCGACCGACTATCTCCTGTAAACACCTGCCCTGGGTGGCCGACGGAAGCAACGCTGAGGTGAAGAGAAATGTCAACTGTGACCTTTACCAGAAGAAAGGTGAGATTCACAGCGAGTGACATTACAGAGATCAGCGTTGTGTAGCAGCAGCAGCAGTTTGATTGGAAGCTGTTTGTTTTTTCTTGTTCGTTTTTCTGTGCAGTCTATGTCAGGCAGTGCATTGTGGGTAAAGGGGAAGATTACAGAGGGAAAGTCTTTACCACAAAAAGTGGCCTCACCTGCCAACAGTGGTGGTCCAAGTTCCCTCATGATCACAGGTGAGACTGTAGTGGTCTTCTTCCTCCCAACTTTTGATCTCTGTCCTTTACTCTTTAAACCCTGTCAGAGGTTAAATATAGTATATACATATACATATATATATATATACATACATATATATATATACATATATATATATATACATACATATATATATATATATGTATATATATATATATATATATATATATATATATATATATATATATATATATATATATATATATATATATATATATATGTAATGATTATAATAAGGGATCATTTTGCTTATTTTCAACTGTTGCTCAATAATTAAATCATATTGTTTACAAAACAAAACCCAAAGTATAGTTTAGTTTAAACATCACTATGAAGAAGTGACTTTGTGATCAATCAGTGTGCATGTAATCACTAGCATTGTTATCCTTTGCGAAATGATGGGGTTGTGCTCTATCTTACTGCAATGCCCTCAGGTATAATTCATCACATGTACCAGCGGGACAGTAATCCTGAGGTCTATACTTATACATATGGCAACAACAGAGATTTTATGGTCAAATAATGTATTTATTATTCTCAATCGACCGAGCTGATATCTCACGAGGGTGTCTTTAACTTGGGTGCATTCTTTCTCTCTTTTTCTTCCCCTTCTATCCTCTCTGGTCCGGTCCAGCAGAGCAAACTCTGCAATACAAACAATAATGCAAAATAAATAGAGAAATAAAATAAGAATTTAGAAAATCAAGATATAATGCTCCCCTTGGCAAAGTAAATTTGCTCAGCAGAACACAGCATCCAGACCATCATTCTGTTGGTTAAACGCTGGACAAGACACTCACTCACACACACACACACACACACACACACACACACACACACACACACAAAAAACTTGGTTGCATTATTGCCAACTGCTCACTGCAACTATTAACGGTTAATTTTAGTTTTTGAGCTGCCATCAAGATGATGTCTTATCCAAGAAAGGAACTGCTCTATTAAAAGTTAAAACACATTTCGTGCATATTAAAGCAACCTGGCTGTGGACTTAACTGTCCTCGGATGAGACCTGCCACCCACTGAACACATTTACGACATTATTTCTTCGTCACGAACTGAAGAGCTGTTAAAATCCTATATCAAGGAAGAATGAGAAAAACACTTGAAAAGCACAGCAGTTGGTCTCCTCAGTGCCCAGACACTTATTACAGTGATTTGTGAAAAAAGATGATGTAATACTGTGGTAAATATCCCCCTGTAATTAATCTATTGAAACATGTGCTGACCTACTTTGAAATGAGTACATGTTGAAAACAAAAAGGTAAAATTGTAAAATGTGTTTTTTTTTTGTGATATTTAGTTATAATATAGGACTTAAACTTGTTTCAGACTTTGCATCCTGTTCCACTTTATATTTTCATCGTGTTCCAGTTTTCTTGGGAAAAGGTTTTACCTTCAAGTCACACAGACTGAACTAAAACAAGTAATAATGAGTCAGATTTATTTGATTTTTTTTTTTTTTTTTATGTAATGGAGAGCTTTGTCTTAGTTGAAACAACTTTAACTTACACTCTTAATAAATTCATTTGTGCTGCTGTAACAGTATATTTTTTACAAAACATAATTAAAGTTATTGTGCCAATCTGGCACTCCTGGTTAAAACTCCCTGCTTGCCTCAGATGGACTCCCACAACCAGTAATGGACTGGAGTTGAACTACTGCAGGAATCCAGATGGAGATCGTATCGGCCCATGGTGCTACACCACCGACCCAGAGCGGCGCTACGAGAGCTGCAACATCCCACAGTGCAAAGATGGTAGGAAAACAGCTAGCAGATGTTATCATTTTTATGTACTGGTCCTAAAACATTTCAGTAATGTCCTTAGTATTTTGTCGGAGTGGAAAAACACCTATTAGCCATTCATAAATGTTAGTTGTTGTTGATCAAATTAGAAAATATTCTTTAATAGTTTACAATTCATAATCTGGAGCTCATTTTTAGAGGGATACACAGATCTATTTAAACCCGACAAAAAATGAATAAATAAAACCGGAAAAAATAAAGTTTTAGATTTTTTTCTTAGAAAATGTAGCTTCTATGCAGATTTGCTGTCACCGTGATGCACACACCTACAGAAAGCTAGTGTCAGATTATTCTCGAGTTTGGAAGGCCTGCCACATGCTGTGCACTTACAGCAAGATGGCTGCAATTAGCAATTACAATAACTACCTATCCCTCTCTTATGAGCTTCAAGTGGCACAGTCAGTTTCTTTGGATGAAGTTATCAGAAAATTACTGAGATGTAAAGTAAGGCTTTACTTTATTTGTGACTTTTTTTTCACATTAAGCATGATTCATTTTGTGTTAATGGCTGCAGAGGTGTGTATCACGTGTAATGGAGAGGAATACAGGGGTCAGGTTGATCACACTGTGAGTGGGAGGGAGTGCCAGAGATGGGACCAGCAGTACCCTCACCAGCACATCTACCAACCTGAAAAGTATGTGTTCATTCATTGCTACATCTGTGGTGTGCATAATAAGCCAAAATTATTTATATTGTGACTCACTCACTGTCCCACTGTATTAACATTGTTTGAGTCAAGTGTTTTTTTCCCCTTTCCTGTGTGTGTGTGTGTGTGTGTGTGTGTATGTGTGTGCGCTTTAGGTATCCTGATAAGAGTTTAGATGATAACTACTGCCGTAACCCTGATGCATCTCCAGTGCCTTGGTGTTACACCACTGACCCAGAGGTTGAGAGAGAAAACTGTGAAATCAGGAAATGCAGTAAGAACTCTGATGAAAACACAACGGAACCCTTTCCCACATTCCTTAAAACTGAATATTGATGCACATTAGGCCAATAAATGGCCAAAACAATTCATATGGTAGTACATCATTTTGTAAAAGTCTGTCGTTGTCTCATTCAGAAAGTACATCGGTGAAAAATAATATTAGCTTTCATAGTATTAGGAGAACTGTTTTGTACCTCATCCTGAATTCATTACCTGCTTATTTCCAGTTTTGTTTTTGTCATCGGCTCCTTCTGGCAGGAAAATGAAAACATGAGTTAATCTGAGCTGATTCCTTCTTGCAATTAGAGACTCGGAGGGAGTCGCATTTGGTCGCTTGAAGTAAATCAAGAAATAAAACCTTGTCAGTGTTTGTGCAAATTACTTCCCAAATATGGGTTTGTGCTTTGGATACTAGTGATTCTGTCTGAATTCAGAGTGAAATGTGAAGGCATTGTGTTTGAAACTTTGATTTTCCTCAGAGGGTTTCAGGTTCAGTAAAGGTTAATTAAAACATTAATTTAATTTATTTCAATTCAAGCAGACTGTTGAAGTTTAAATTTGGTTTCTGTATATTTTTTATAATAAAATAATGTATAATAAAATATAGCTTTCATTATTTTACAATAGCAATACAATAACAGTTTCGACACTACATTCATTATAAAATGAATATAACTGCAAGCCTTTTGTCACCTATTTTAGTTTTAAAGATTTAGAATTATACAGTCAATAGACATGCTGATCAACAGAACATAAACAGGCAGGGATGATTACATGTTTTGTGTTTTCTACCAAATTTCAACATCAGTTGTGCAACATGGGCTTTCCCAGTGTGAGCAGAGCACGAGGCCAGAAAAGTAGCAATAAAATGGCGCCATCTTGTGGTGAATTTTGGGATAAATGGACGTCATGAAGACAAAAACAACCACAAACTTTGTTTTGTCCGGTTTTTATGTTTGTATATATATATATATATATATATATATATATATATATATATATATATATATATATATATATATATATATATATATGTATATATATATATATATATATATATATATATATGTATATATATATATATATATATATATATATATATATATATATATATATATATATACATATATACATATATATATATATATATATATATATATATATATATATATATATATATATATATATATATATATATATATATATATATATATATATATATGTATATATATATATATATATATATATATATATATAATACCATTTTTCTGTGTTGGTTTTTTTTTTCTGCATCTGACACACAAACGTGATTAGAAGGAAACAAAGAACACAGAAATTTTGTTCTGAAAAACTGAAATATCTATGAAAATGGATTTATTCATAAAGGCTTTTATTATTAAATTTACTTATGCCGGTTGTAGTTTTCCAACTGGAAATGATTAGTCTCTGAGCAGTAAAGATCATTACAGTTATCTAGTCCACTTGAGACAAATGTATGAACAAGTTTCTCTTGGTCTTCTATAAAAACTAAACTTTTAAATCTTTCAATGTTTCTTAGATGGTAAAAAGTTGTTTCTTTGGCAGCTTAATGTGGCTGCTGAAAGTCTATCAACGCTTCAAGGTTACAAACTTGGTGGGTGACTTTAAGAGCCCAAGTCTCCAGGTGTTAACAAATTCTGATCCTCTTTTCTTTGCTCCCAGACAGAATAATCTCAGTTTTGTCTTCATTGCAGAAAATGCTTTCTCATCCAGGTGTTAACGTGCTCCAGACACTGACACAGTAGGTCTGTCTAACTGCAGTCGCCTGGTGACGTGAAGACACGTAAAGTTGTAGATCATCTGTCATAGTTATAGTTTGACCCAAAGAGAGCAAATACAAGTCCTACTTTCATGCTGTATGTTATATTTCTCAATAAGCTGAAACTCAATCAACATGCTGATATTTGGAAAATTGTCACCTTCATCAATCAAGTAATAATGCATAAGTTCATGAGAAAAAACTTAGCAAATGCATGAAGAACATTTTGGTTATACATCCACCCTTGAGCAGCACAATTCTATGTCACCATACCAACATAGTGGAAATGAGGCTGGCCTCTATTGTGATATTCTGAGTAAATCTATTAGTTTTTCCTGCCTCACCAGAGCATTCGTAGTTTCTGTTTTGTAAATTTAGCAGCTTGTTTTCTCTCCGTCTTGTACCTGCTGTCCAGCTGAAGTTCGTGTGGAGAAGCGGCAGCGCTCCAGCTTCACCACGAACTGCTTCCGTGGTCGTGGGGAGGATTACCGTGGTACAGTCAATGAAACAACATCAGGTATAGCCTGCCAGCGGTGGGATGCCCAGTACCCTCATGAACACCCTTTTTACCCAAACACGTACGAGTGCAAGTAAGTACTTTGCCTTTTTTTCCCCTGCACTCAGATGCATGTTTGCACAAGAATATTAAGCATTGCTGCAGGGAATTTTCTCCGAATCTTATTTGCCCACTTAAAGTTGACAGTAGATGATAGATGGTCAATAATTCCAGAGTGAAAAGCGGGTCGCTCTTTAAGTGCTCATATGAATGTGAAATGAACATTTAGCCTTTTTGTTATTCTGATGCCAGCATTGATTACAAGCTTTGCATTTATTAATTTAAGCAAATTCAGTTTGACCTCTACATCTCAAACGTAGCCAATCAAATTATTTCAGTGACATGCTCCTTATTGCATGCAGCTGATTCTCAGTTACGCGTCATGCAGGGGTTTGGAGGAGAACTACTGCCGTAACCCAGATGGGTCAGAGGCTCCCTGGTGCTTCACATCTGTGCCAGATATGAGGACTGCTCTCTGCTTGCAGATCAAACGCTGTGCAGACGACATAGAAGCTGAGGGTACAACTTCTCACTCCTTTTAGAGAATGGATCACTGTATAGAATTACTGTTTACTAGATTTAATTATATTTTAATGCACTCCAATCATTCCATATCTTCGATCCAATATTCACATAATTATAAGCAGAGTTGTAATACTTGTGTGGCATAACTCCTCTCCAACATTGACAATCTGACAAAATATTTTGAATTTTAACAATTTAATAAACTTTATGTATTCAGTCCCCTTCTTGTGCATATCATAGGTTTTCAAAAAGAAATAATAATGCATCGTATTTGTTGAATGAAGAGGAGGATTTTGCTGCCGGAGTTTTATTAATCAGCTATTATCGTGCAGAAATAGTTACCAATAACTTAACTTTTTGAAGTTAACTAGTAGACAAAACAAAATAACAAGATTCTTGGCTTTTTACAAATATTCAGTGAAAGTGCACAATAAATCCTCTCTTCTTTTCAGTGGAGTCTATTTGCTTCTTGATCTGTTAATGGCCAGCTGTTAAAGGTGCATCGTTTTCCCTCAGTGGTTGCACAAAAGGTTTTGAGTTAGTCGGAGAGGAGTTCCTGCCATTTGATTGGTTGTCAGTCTTTATTAAAACATTGCAAATCAGTCCATTTTTGACACTTTTTACTGCCTGCCATATTTTATTGCTGTTATCATCCTGTTAATAATGTTTGTTTTCAGATTGCTACCACGAAAACGGGAAAAACTACAGAGGCATTGTCCGCAAAACACGCAAAGGCATCACCTGCCAGAAATGGAACGTCAACACACCTCACCAAACCAAGTACAAGCTTTAAACACATTTATGACACATATACACAAATGTTTCATTTTTAATTTATGTTCAAAATCCATGTTATACGAACTCTAAGTGGAATTTAAAAGGTCTTATGAGTTCAATCTAATGAGTAAAGTCAGTATGTGGTCGGTAAACGAACACATCCCAGTAAAAAGGAAGCTCATGTTATAATCTAAGCCTCAAATCAATAAATTGATAGTAAAGTTTTGTGTGATCTTTCAGGATAAACCCACGGACACACCCTGAGGCCAATCTGACAGAGGACTATTGTCGTAATCCAGATGGAGATCAGCACGGACCCTGGTGCTACACCACAGACCCCAAAACCGAGTTTGACTACTGTGCCATCAAGCAGTGTGGTAAACATCTCTACTTTCTGTGTCAAGTTTCTCCACTGTACTGGGCTTCCAGAGCGCCTCTTCTCTGACGGGCAGTGTAACATTCCTGTTGTTGTTGTTGTTTTCAAACAGCTGGAGAGAAAGTGTCCGTGACAGAACCCGTAGGTTAGTTTGTGAATGAATATGGAGCAAGCTGCCACAAGCCTCCACAATTGGGTTTTCTGCAATGTGTTGTGTTTTTGTGACCACAGTGAAGGTGGAGTTCAATGAGTGTGGAAAGAGGGACGACCGCACTCCGGTGACTTTGACGCGTATCGTCAACGGGATGCCTGGGAACTCTCCATGGACAGTGAGTCTCAGAGACAGGTCAGTCTGACAGCTGATGATGTTCAGGGATAAAGACTCAAAACTGACTCTGCTGCGCTGTGAATGACCTCTGACCTCTTTGTTTGCAGAAAAGGAAACCACTTCTGTGGAGGATCTCTGGTGAATCCCAGATGGGTGATCAGCACCAAACAGTGTTTCTCCTCTTGGTATTTCAATAAGAGGGTTGTCTGTTTTTTGCATTTTGTGACATTTCTGGGAAGAAGTGTATTCTTGTAGAGAGATACATCTAGCTTTGGAAAAGTACTGCTTTTACAAAGAGTAACAAAGAGTACAAAAGTATTCTTTTGTTAAATAATAGTAATTGTAAATGGACCAGAGAGTGTCAATGAAAATAGTAATGTGGGACACAAAACTGCCAAAAAATAAAAATACTCTTGGAACCCTATAATTTTAAAAATATGTCATAGTTATAAATTTAATAATAATATTTCAAATATTATTATATATATATATATATATATATATATATATATATATATATATATATATATATATATATATATATATATATATATATATATATATATATATATATATATATATGTCCACTGTGTAATAACAATGTAATAAGTTATATACATCATGCACTTTATTGTAATTCTTCTGTTAAAAAACTGTAAATTGGAATTTATCATCTTTAACAACTGCCCTGTATTTCTATTGACTTTGCGTCTCTGTGCACAGCTATGTGGACCTGCCTGGCTACTCTGCAATGATGGGAACACTTTTTCGTGATCCAAAAGACGATGAGCCCACTGTGCAAACCATCCCTCTCACCAAGATTGTCTGTGGACCATCTGAGTCTCAACTGGTCATGCTGCAGCTGGAATAGTGTGTTCTATCAAATGCCACTTGCAGACGCACAATCTTCCACCAGTAACTTCCCATTTATTCTGTCTTCTCTCTGTCTGCAGCCCCGCCCAGTTCAATGCCCGTGTCTCTCAGATCTGCCTCCCTCCTGAGCGCTACATAGTGCCTGACGGAACTATGTGTGAAATTGCAGGATGGGGTGAAACGAAAGGCAAGTGTGACCCCTTAAGATAGCTTGACAGTGAATTCACTCTATCCTGCACTTTTGGCGGCTACAGGATGCATCAGTTGAGACAGATGCAAATAGATGACTTATATAAAGCAAGCATCCTGCCTCTGTCCTTGACATACTATTGCATCTAAATGAGAGAGCTATTCAGTCTCTTAAGCAACAGATGGCATAGCTATTTCCAAAATTATTTAACATCTGTTCTCCATCCTTTTTATTTCTCCAGCTCTCTAAGCATATTAGTTACTAACATCTCCTTCCTTCTGTTTTTTTCAAGGGACTGGGGATGAGACTGTCCTCAATGTGGCACACATACGAGTTACCAGTAACACACAATGCAACACATACTTTAGAGGTCGTGTTCGCGAAAACGAGATGTGCACAAACTCTTTCCAGGGTGGAGTAGGTGCCTGTGAGGTATGTATCCACAGTGAAAAACTGGACTTTTGAACATTTTCAATATTTCCATCATGAAATGCAACAACCTTAATAAAACATGCTGGGAAGAAACAAAGGGTATACCCAAACACACACACACACACACACACACACGCACACACCATTTTCTTTTATGCCTACCAAATTCTACCATGGCATTTAAGCTGTAATTCTTCATAACAAACAATAGCAAATCGTGTGGGATCATGGAGCTTCAACCAGAAGCTGGTCAGCAGTTTACCAGAAGGCTGGAAAATGTGTTCTTGTAGGCTTTTTCCAAAGCAAACTGCATGTTTGTTTGGTTTTACAAGGGGTACTGTGCCTGAGAGCTTCAGAGATAGAGCTAATCAGGCTGTTTCCACCAGCTGTTTCCTTTGCTGTTTGTGCTAAGCTGAGCTAAGCTAACCAGCTGCACAAGTGACAGTATGCAAAAATCCACAGTATAGTTCTTGCTTAAACCTCTGAGATTTTTTGTTGCTGTTGTTTGAATTGTTTTTTGCAGAGAAAACTTCAGTCTTCAGATATTCCTCGTCTGATAAGCTTTGAGCTTTAGTTCACCAAAGAGGAAAACTAATGATTCTCCAGACTGAGAGAGCCCTGACCACTGTTTACTATGCTACAAATGATAGCACTAAAAAAGTGAATAAAATCTATTTAGCAATAAGAACCAAAAGTACATTTTAAGTCTTAAAAATGCTAATAGTATGAATAAAATAAACCACAGCTTTATAATCAAATGTCTTATCTGCATGCCTGGAAAAGACATGAACTTAAAAATATTATTTATTAAAGTAAAATTATTTTGTCATTACGTTTACAGGCGTTGGCTAATGATTACTAACCGTGTGTTTACTCTGTTTTACAGTATTGTAAAGTTTGCCATTACGTATCAGAGTATAACAAAAGTACAGAAGTTTTTTTTTTTTTATTATTATTTTATTATGATACAACATAAGACAGAACCTACAGTCTAAGTATCATTTAGTGAACTACTGGTCATATCACACACTGTCCGACATAAAGCAAAAGAGCAAAGGGAGAGTAGATAAAGAGCAAACCGTCCTCTTCTATGTTGAGGGGAAATCTCCAAGTGCTCAGTCCAAGGCTGCACCTACATAGATCTGGCCTCTACATTCCATCAAATATCCGGGTATATAATCCTTTTGTCTTAAACCAGTGCCACACACATTTGTGCCTGTTCTTATAGAAGCATCATTAAAATCTTTTTCTTGCCTGCATAAAATGTACCCTGGAAGTAATGCTAGCTATCTTAGCTCCATTAGGTCAGAAAAAGTGTAAGTTTTGTGTGCTTAAAGGTTTGAGTTTGCACATGCACTAAAACAACATCCACAAATATGAAAATGGAAATTATAGGATCAATAACATATACACTAAATTAATTATTGCACAACCTCAACATTATCTGTATCTGAAGTAGAGACAACACATTACATAAAATGAACATAGGTTGGTGCAAAAGGAAAATGTCCAGACTACTACATTATTGTTCCAAATTTCTGTATTTATATTTTAGAAATTGCAATAAATTCCGAAGTAACTTTTCAAACACAATTTTCCACAGTTTTTTTTTGCTATATACTGTGCGAAGAACAGTCCTTCAAATACTGATGGTAAAGAAATTCTTTGGATGAGTTAGATCACCCATAGCAAAGAACATACAGTTATTTATAAGTTCCTATAAATCAAACACATTCACCATTTGGATAATGCAAGGGAACTGGGCAAGATGTGACTGCAAGATGTTTCCAACCTCAGCAGTGACAGTCAGTCATAACAGAGACAAATAATGACTCCAGACTGTTGTTACTGTGTGTCTGCAGAGAGACTATGGCGGCCCTCTGGCGTGTCAGAACAGGGACTGCTGGGTACTTGAGGGCGTGATCATCCCCATGAGGCGCTGCGGACACCCGGGGCAGCCCAACATTTTTATCCGTGTCTCTATGTATGTGGACTGGATCAAGAAGGTCATGGAGATGGCTTAGTGAAAAGATACTGTCATCTAAAATAGAACTGATAAAATCCATCAGAAAAAAACTTGCAAGACTTTTTCTTATGCTTCTTTTGGATTGAAAACTGGTAAATATGACTATTAAATATATACAATAAGAATTTCTCATGTTACTTGTGGTGCTATGTCGTTATTATTTCATAAAAAGCCCAATTTGTACTCATGCATACAGACTATCCTTGTATTATATTACATTGTATTACATCTTCTATATCTGCAATGCATTAACATGCAAACTTAAATCTCTAGTAGATTCATCATGAAAAAGTAAGTGGATGTTTAAATTTTGGGAAGACTTAATAATAAGTTTTAACTTCTCCTGTGAGGATATACTCTATATCATTACATTTTTATTCATTATTCAATATTGTTCTAATAAAATCTTTTATCTGTTGACAAGTGTAGTTTTATCCATTTTTTAAGTGTCATATGTAGCCTGCTGTGACTTATGTGGGCTCAAAGTGAAGGGTTGTCAACTTTTAGTGACAACATGTTTTTAGAACATGTATTAAATGTGTTGTAGCCTTTCTGGTCCAGTGAAGACTGACTGCAGATAATTAGCATCCATGACAGAGGAGGTGTGTTAGTTTACAGATAAGTTTGAAGGTTCTGAACATCCCCTGTAAGCGCACCTTTTACCAGAAAATGCTATGCCTCCCCTGCTCTTGCAGGCATTGAATGGAGCTCCAAAATACCCTCTTTGCCCCCAGCCTCTAAAAGAAATCCCTCCTCTGCCTGTCTTTTGATGCCTGCCCCCACCTCTAAAGACATGTCTTTGTGCCTTATGCAGAACTGTATGCGCTGCACATTCTTTCTAGTTCTATAGGAGGATTTTTGTAACCCAGTCCTGATGAGCCCACGGAATTCAGCTTAAATAAACCTCAAGATCAGAGTCCAACCAAATCTCAGACTGCAGAAGGCCACTGAACTCTCTCATCGTAGACACGTACACAGTTTCTCTCATGCAAACCCTCCCCCGTCTCTCCAGAATATCTCCCACTCTGGCTTTCATTGGTTGGTTTTTACAACAATATTTTTTACACACTGACCTTTTTTTCTTTTAATCTAGTTTTTTTTTTTTTAAGAAATTGAGACTCATATGAAAAACTGGAATGCAGGAGGGACTGATGATGAGTAGGGACAGTTTAGAAACAGCAGATTGACAGTTATGACTGGTGTCCTTTTCTTCACTTTCATGTAGTAATATTAATAGTAGATGACTATTCAGAGTCATGCATGACTTCAAGCTCTCAGCAAGTGTAAAAAGAAATTCTGGGAAACGTGACTAAATGTTTGATAAATGCTGAGACAAAAGTATGCAAATGCTTTCTTTGTTAGTCTTTACTTTGCAACTTATGGTAATAACCTGAGAAATTGTGTCTTGGTTGAAGAGGAGCATTTGGTGTCTTCGAATTTACCGTTTGGGTTGTGCTTTAAAGAAATCCAAATGTGGTTAGAGTGGATGTTCACTCTGAAACTTTCTGAATTACATCATGAAACTGACACTGCAAACTGTTTAAACTCAGCCCCGATCTCCATCTTTGCAACTTAAAGCTTTATGTTCTGGTCCCATGCCAGCATGCTCACCTGACATGACTCTATGAGCAGTCTGGCATTAGCTGTCCCTGGAATGTGTGTTCACCGTGGCTCAAACCGTTTAATCTGAATTCATCACTTTCTGTAAATCTGAAAAGTTGCAACTAAGACAAAAGTTTTTTTTGTTTAGCAGCAAGCATAAACTAACATGCAAATATTAAACAAAAACTATTTACAAACTGAAGATTTCGTTGTGATCTTCTAAAATCTAAAAGTCTGTTTTAGCAGTTTAATAAATGACTGGAAAGCCGAATAGATGAGGGAAATTGGAGAGGGAATTTTTACTATCCAATATTTTCCGGCATACATGGACATTTTTCCTTCGTAGCCTTTTTACTATAGGTTTATTTATCTATTTATTTTTTGTTCTGTTTTGTTTTTTACATGCAGTAAATGATCAAAAGAGCCTAACAGATTTCATATTTTCACTAAAACAAAAAAAAAGTTCACCAGATTGTTGCTCAGCAGATATGCACTAAAAATCCCATCTCATACAGGAGTCCTTTATGACTTGCAGATACTGTGTATCTGTAACTCTGTAGGTGGGGGAGATAACAGCAGGGACAACGAGTGAAACCTCTGCTTGAAACTGTGCACACTTACTATGATCTCTACTGAAGCAAACTGAACCTCCTTTCTCCCCCCCCCCCCCCCCCCCCCCCCGCCCCCCTTTCCTCTTTGAGGAACTTCCCAGATCCCCCCCCCCCCCCCCAGACCCCACTTCGTGAACCCCGGAACCAGACCCTCCAGTCTAATGCCCGTCTTTCTCCCAGTCAAGTGGGTGGTCCGGTGAGCTGCTCGGGGCGGGGTCCTCTGTTTCAACCCTCCTACCCTCGTTCTTTCTTGAAACATGCTTTAATAGAGAAAGTATGCAATGCATACTGCACTGCCACAACCCCCCACTATACTGCATCTGGGGTATTCGTGACTGGACGTCTGGGGGATCACACACATTTCCGATTAGGAGGAGGGAGGAAAATAGAGAGAGAGGGAGAGGGCAAGAGAGAGAGAGAGAAAGAGAGAGAGAGAGAGAGATTACACTTTCATTCCAGCCAATGAGACGGTCGATACACTAAGATTTTCATAGTTGTGCAGGAGCACAAAGTGAACGGAGTGTGTGTGAACTTCCAGGTAAAAACTGCAAACCGACTTAAGGTAAGTTGGACTTCCTCTGCTCTCTCTCTCTCTCTCCCTCTCTCTCTCTCTGTAGGGTTTGGCGCTGGCTGCACGAGCAGGGTTACTGAGCGTGAACATGGAGCCTATAGCCTGAATGTATACATGTAGGCTCTGTTCTGGCTGGCTGCTCTGAAAGCAGAGCTTTTGCACCTGTGTTGCTTGCCTCTTTGTCCTTGCTGAAGTTTTTCCATCTCGCCTCGCCTCTCCGTTTCTCCGGACCTGTTGCATTATCGCGCACGAAACCTAAAACATTTCAGGAATCGATTGCGCAAGTGATGGAAGCAAAAGAGGGACGTTTGTTTGGCGACTTTTACGCTTTAAAACGCCGATGGCCTCCACTGTTGTTTTGGCGTCAACATGTGCCAGTTACTCAACCGAAAGTCGGAGGTTTGAAGCTTCCCCGAGCGCCTCGCGCGCCTCCTTTAACGCCGCACAAGAATGTGTATTTATGGTTGCTATTGCCGCCCATATGCAAAAAAGTACATTCAGTCCCGTAGCAGACTGGCAAACACCGTCCAGCAGAGAAGACGGTGTGCTGCTGCAGAAGTGCACCGAGGCTGTGTTGACAATTAGTGTTTGGCACATTCCTGACGGAGCTACACGTTGTATAAACGACCACCATGGGACATTAGCAACTGTCAGCATCAAGTAGATATTCATAGTGTATTTTGTTAATAACAATAACATTAGTCCTACTTAGAAAATTAAGATAATTGTGTTTTGAGAAGCTGTGTAACGATATTATTACTCATGGTTAGGATTAAGCACAGTAAAACGGGGATTTAACATCAGTCAGTGTATCAATTAAAAGGTGATGTTTGTTGTGTTCCTTACAAAATAAACAACAGCAATAATGATAATAATAATAAAAATAGATTTGGCTACTTAAAGATGTCACTTAAGAACTTGTGGTGGGTCATTGTCACTGTTTAAGGCTTATGTTTTTAAGTTAAAAAAAAAAAAGATTAACATTTTGTTGCTGAATTGACCTTCATTGTGATTGTAAAAAAAAAAAAAAAAAAAAAGAAGAGAAAATTTCAATTTGAAAAGAATTCCCCTGGGGAAAATAGTATTATAGAAGTCATCAATGTTTAGAAAGTCCAAAGACATGCGTGTTGGCTTCTTGGACTGATCATTTCTCAGACAAGTTGCTTCAGATAAAAGTTCTGCCATAAAGCTGTTGAATAAAACTAAAGTTGGTACCAAATAAACAATCAATCAACGCAGATGCAGATTTGTGTTGAGTTGCTGTTACACATAGATTTGTTCTATGTGTGAGTGTTTGGATATTTTTGTCACAGTAGTACAAGTTTCACTGTAACAGTTGTTCCAGCATCCCTGCTCCAACAACATTCACAGCCCCCATTGAGACATACCTCACAGAGGGCAGATGGAAACGCAGAGCTCCGTACAGTAGATGCAGATTTTGGATCGCAGATTGAGTTGTGAATATCTGTGCTACTTTTAGTCTCTGCAAACCATTCTCATGTTTCCCTGCGTTTGCCAGAACCCTGTCTGTGTTCCGATGAGCCTAGTGCCAAGGCTTATGTGTGAGCAGTTCCCACGCTTGCTTCTGGAAAAGGTTCCTGTGGGATTCTGAATTATCCTTGTGATGATTCTTTAAGCACTGATTGAAACTCCTTTTGGTAACTGTGCAAAAAGATGGTTTGAAATGGTCGATTTAACGTGGTTATCCCAAATTTGTCAAAGATGATTGCAGCTCTGCGTTTAAAAAGTGGTCATTTTTTTCCCCCACTTCTTTTCTCATTGTGATCTTTAGTTCCTGATACTGAGCTCTTCTCCTCTTTAAGCCCTCGAGGCCACTGCTCCATGCTTTGATGCCCACACTCTTTGAAGCAGGTGGATAGACGCAGGCATGAGTAACAGTGGGACCAAAGAGCCGTCTCCTCAGCCGAGCACTGCCCAGTCGCCCGAAGAGCCTCAGCGCAGGGGCAGAGGTCGACCACGGAAACAGCAACAGGTATGACCTTCATCTTTGAACAGTGATTGTGGTCAGCTCTAATCTTGCCCGCCAATGATCTTTATTGAACTGAATGTTACAAATACATCAAAAACAACTAAACTTGAGTTAATTATGTGGGTATCTGTTAACCATAGGCAGTGCAGTTTTGAGTTTTGGTCCCACATCTAATCTCTCACCACAGGAGCCTGTTGGACCACCAACTCCAAAGCGACCGAGAGGACGACCAAAAGGCAGCAAGAACAAAGGCCCCAGAACTGCACTGAAGGTCAAAACTGATTAAAACACTATTTTACATTTACATACATGTTAAATCTTATTGGTAATGACCTGTTAAAGGAGTTAAATGTTGCTGTTGGTAAATGTTGCAGCAAATAAGAAAGCCTTTATCTCTGCTTTAATGAAGAACCTGCATTAATCATAATGCATGTGGGTTTTACTCTGCAAGTTATAGTCGTACTGTTTTACACATTTTAAAAACACTGTGTATAATCTAAAGGGGTTTCTGTTTCCAGTGCATCTGTATTAGTTGCAGTGGTACATGATTTATTTCTGCTGTGCGGCTCCTTAAAGCAGTCACCATCAGGGTAAATGAACATTTACAGCAGAGAAAAGACCAGCTGCTGTTGAATCAATACATTGTTTACGTTTCATGCTTCAGCCTGTGGGTCAGCACTCAGAGATGAACTAATCACAACAGTTGTTCAAAAACTACACCTTAATTACTAGATGCCATTTTGCTCTCCGTCCTGATTTAGTATGCATCAGTATATTGTGAGTAGAAGTTGGTTCCACCTCATTCAGTCCAGCTGGAACACTAAAGGGCTTTTAAATCACACTGTTATTTAACTTGGATTAAAACTGGGAGGAAAGGATTTTATTCATTGTATGTATCTAAAATAATTGCCCTTCTTTATTTATTCATTTAAACTGTAAAATTATTATTTCCTTTTTAAACTAATGGAAACATATTTTAATGTCCCCTTAGGCAGCCTTTCTCAGTCCTGATCCTGCATGTTTTAGATGTGTTCCTATTCCAACACACCTGATTCAGATGAATAAACTCCCTCATCATGTTGTTTCCAAACATGTTCACAAGCCGTTCATTTCATTCAGGCGTGTTAAAGTAGCTTTACCTCCAAAACATGCAGGCTCCTGAGGATCTGGGTTGAGAAACACTAAAATACTAACATGTTTTATGTCTCTGTAATGAATACATTGGTTGTGTTTAACAAAAGCAACTTAATGAGGAATAGTAAATGTTTTGGGATTTTTGTTACAGTGCAGACAGTCCAAAGCTCAAACAACTTTAATATGCTAACAAACATTCCGTAGCTTAGAAAGGGGGCAGGATTGATAAGTGATGGAGTTTTCACTGTTTTTCTTTAAAAATGATTAAAAGCCAGTAAATAAATGATCTTCTAATGGAATACTTTTAGTATAGTTACTACTAAAAAGAATTATACTGTTGTGCAAAAGTTGTTTTCTAAGCAGTCAAAGAGACCAGTTGCCTTAAAGGCTCCTGAATTTCTTGCAAGGTTTAATTTGAATTACAAGATTTGGCAGAGGCTGAACATGTCATGCTGCTGATCTTTATCTCTGAATAGGATTTTGTCTTTAAAAAAAAAAAAGATGTTGAAAAATATTGTTTATCAGAGGAGTTTTTAGCTAAGAAATCATTGTTTTTCTGCATCTCAAGCTCAATTATTGTCAGGCAGAAGAAGTTGTTTAACTTGTTGAGTTATGGCAAAATGAAGTAATTTATATGAAAGCCATTAGATATCCCAATCGCACAAATGTTTTTCTTGTTTCCTCAAATCCTACCACACTGAACATTACTCAGAAGAAATGGATATGAAAGCAGAATGATAGTAAGCAGAATAATCCAGAAATATTGTCCATTTGATGGCTTCACAGCATTTAACTACTTCATGTTGAGATGTATATTAACGCATTAGTATTTTAAGTTCATGTAAGCATTGTGCATATTGACTTTTTTAGGAATGATTTGGCCTTGAATATATATCATCTATCAAACCACTAAAGAATATAACTGCAGCTTAACAACCAGGCAGTAAATTACCATTAAATATCAGTAAGAATTGTTGCATCATGACAGGTAAAAGTAAGAAGTAACTGGAGCTCCTGGGATTAAAACACTCAGATGAAAACTATACCATTAGCATTTCATCCTTATTAAAGCTGAGAACCTTTTCCATCTGTCTATTCAGAAAGTAGAACCTGCTGGGGAGAGGCGACCACGAGGGCGACCGAGGAAATGGGTATGGAGTACTCACTGACACTCATGGATTAATTGCACATGTATGTGCAAAACTTCCATGTTTCTGTGTGCCAGAGCTGTAACATACATGTGGGCCCATTTCCCTTCATCTTTAATTGAGTATACTGCCTTTCTTTTCACAGCCCCAGAAAGTAGTTCCAGAAGTGACTGAAGAGCAGCAGGTGAGGAAAATGAAGTCTTCAGATGAAGCGGAGGGTTCAGTTTTGTTCTGATGTGGCGCTTTGAGATACAGGCCCCAACTGCAGTGTTGTATTGATAAAACTCAGAGAAATAAGGCAACAACATGCGAGTATGAAACAGTAAAGTTAAGTGAACTACTCAAGTTTTTATTTTATTTTATTTTATTTAAGTTTTCACTTAAAAAAAAAAAAAAAGCAAAAGGCAGCTCAAGAATTCTACAAAGAATTCAAAATAATAAAAACAAGGAAGGAAGATACAAATAATGGGCAATGTATGTAAAATAATATTAATTACAGTGCTGAGGAGTTTTGAAACCCTATGGGCTCGTCAAGAACCTCACAATATACTAAAAATAAGAATATGTTAAGTGGTTAATTGTGCGAGGGGAAGTAAATAATAACAATGAAGCATAAATTAGATGTAAATATGACAAATGAACCAAGCTTAAATATTTAAATAATCGCATGAAAAGAAATAAATGATCCAAACAACAAGAAAGCACAAGTTAACAAGATCTCACTGCAAATGGATGTCCTCTCAATTTCTTTTTGAACACTAATAGAGAAAGTGATATGCCTTCCAGATTAATATATTTATTCCATAAATTACCACCTCTGAATTTAATGGAAACCTTGAGAGCTTTGTTCCCCATTAGGTGAAATTACCAGTTTATAAGTGGTTTGTCTTGAACTGTGTACTCTGCTGTGTAAAACTTCTCCACTGCTGATCTACAATATTATTTGATTTACTTATTTCTTTTTCTTCAACAAACACAAGCACAGATCAAGTATGAGATCAAACTGAGGGTGGAGCCACCTCAAGAGTTTGTACGTCTACTTTGGCTGGACAGAAATCTCACTTTGTGTCACACTTTTACTTTTTGACTCAAGTCAGTTACATGTACGTTCAAGTGCAGATGTGCAGAGTTGTTCTTGTTTTACTATGAGTTCAACATCAAATAGAAAGAACATTCAGTGGAGCTGCAGCCTGAATGTCTCCACTTGCCTTCCACAGTCAACAGTGTTGATGTGCAAACCGTTAGTTTGTGTGTTTGCAGTAGCTTCACACACTTTCCTTAAGTAAAACTACTAATATGATGCGGTCTAAGTGCTGCAAAAGTCCAATTGATAAAAAAAAAAAAACAGAAAAAAAGTGTTCAAGTATTAAATTAATGATTTATCTAGTCCATCAGACTAAGATTAATGCAAGATGCCAGATAAATCATAAAAAGATCATTGGGACAGGAACTAGTGTACTTTTTTAAATATTATATTGAAGTTATTGGAATGCCTATTAAACTAGAGCATGTACAAAAAGGATGGAAAAAGCCCCCTTTTAAGGTAGATGTTAATCCACTGACATTTAAAATGTGCTGAGTTTTTGTAATCACTCATGCAGTCTTTAAAGATTCCCTGCCTCTCAGTGATCTGTTAGATTATCCATTTTTTGGATGTTTATCCTTGATGCAACTGCAGTTCGAAGCATTAAAAATAAATTTGGTGTTGTAGATGAAAGACATTTCTGCAGGCGTGTGGTGAAACAGAATTTAAATGCAAGTTCTCGGGAAGAAGAACAGGAAGAACAGGACTGTATTTCAATAAATGTGCTCATTTACTATCCACTGATGCCAGTTCCTCGCGGTGTATGTAGGTTCCCCACCCCCACCCCCTTCCTCAGATGATAAATGGTAATGATCAATGATAGTGCTTAATAATCAAATATAGTGAAAACAATCCTCAGATGGCTTTAGAACCATCCAAAAGAACAACACTACAAACTAAAGTCTATAAAAGGATCAAATGGAACAATGTTGAATCACCCTTTCTCTCACAGAGCAGAGTTTTACTCTGGGACTGTTTTTTATTTGTTTTGATTTCTGTTTACCTGTAGAGAAAAGACATGTATCTCCCAGAACCCTCATGATCTACTGTAATGACTAGAGTCCAATAAGTTAACTGTTAATTGACTTCACATACCACAGTGTCTCGCCCCACACCTCAGTTCTCCTCTAATAAACCATGTACAGGCGTCGTCCCTTCATTATGTCATACATTCACGTACATTGACACAGGGAAAGTTAATCCAGAGATACATTCCCGCCTTTTTTTTTTTTTAAATGAACTTTATTCTTTAACTGGTTTCTTTGGAGGATTCAGTGTTGATGAACTGCACTACACAGAAGAAAAGTTCATTTTTCTAGTTTAGTATTTAGTTAATTCTTCACCAGTTTTAAAGGCTTCTTTGCTTTTGCCTTTAAAATGATGTACAAGGCTTTGTGCGCTCAAACTTGTCTGCATTATTCTGTTTAAAGTCAGCTGTAATTTATGTACCTTACATGTTTGTCAGATCCTTTTCCTCCAACCTGCAACCAGTTGTAGCGCAACTTTAGAGGCAGAAATAAACGTTCCATAGCTTGGTTGGCTCATATACTACAAGACATTTATAAAAGATACAAAACTGCTGAAAGATGTTGTCACTTGAGCACATTCGTCTGGAAAATTAGGTCCACGCACACTGCCTGTGCTTTCTGTGAACTGACTTTGTGTTGATGTGCCGAATTCTTGGAAATTCAAAGACGGCGGTGCTGAATTCCCCATGTACACCTGCAAACATCCTCTTGTCTTATCCAGTTTTGGAGAACATACACCTTGTGTTTCTCAGAAACTTTGGTCTATTTTAGCCATTCGGCTTATGCAGCAAGCGAAGACGTTGCACAACAAGCCTCACCAAAGCAGGACACAACACTCGGTGCCTTCTGTCTTATCACATTTTCCCTGCATAGCAGTTTGTCAAAGAGGTTAAGATGCTTAAAGAACTGAAACCGTTGAGACAGACTCCCTTTCTCAGACACACGCACATGAAGGGGAAGAATGAGTCAGTGTAGAGAGGGGAAACCTGATCTAACTGTTCTCTTCCCCCTGTCTTCTGGTTTCCTGATGTAACCGTCGTCTTCCTCACATTTCTAGGTCTGACGCCTGGAACTGGCTGCCTCGCACGCAATCATTCAATGAAATTTTAACAGTCATTCTTGTATTCTCGGGCTCTTCCTAGTATTGATTCATGACTTTGAGCGGCATGACTCAGTATAGACAAAAGAAAGAGATACTACCTGATAGTTACTTTTGTGTCTTTTTGTTGCAGGGCCCTTCAGAGGAGGCTGAGGAGGGTCCCTCATCATCTCAGGTGCATGAACAGGAGGAAGGGGAGTAAATAAGATACCTCTCTACCTACCTCAAGGTTTGGCCTCAAGCAAACAGGGGTACAGTCTGACTCCTATCTGTGATGGGGATTCAGGAACATACACACATACACACACACACTCAAAAACGATGGCAAACAGTAGTTCTCTCTCTCCATCTAAACAGCACCCCAGATTTGTTGTTGCCTTTTTATAGGTTTTTGTAAAGAAATGATCCTTTAACGACAGAGTACTTGATATTTTGTTGAAGCACAGTTCCACATTTTGGGAAAAGCTTTCCTTGCCTCGCTTGTTGAGATGATGAGGTCTGTTAATTAACTATAAATGTAAATTAAAGGAAAAACCGACGCTATATGTCTCTGTAATGGGCTGGGCAGTCTCAGCTCAACTGAACAGCTTTATTGTGCCTTTTTGGATCTCCACTGAAACTACAGGCTACAGTTATTCCAACAGAAATGAATTTACATAAATATTTGATGAGGACGGTGGAGCGTTGTGTCTCACACATCCATTAAAATCTCCAGTCATATTTATTTCCTAAGGGTGCCTTATGAATGGGAGTGTTGCCAACCCGACTCCTATCAGATTAGAAATCTTATTCTGTATTATTTTGTTTTAAACATAAATGGAAAAAGAGGATCCAATCCATGCCGGAACAAAAAAAAGTCCTCATAGCGTAACAAGAGTCTTGCTGTTGGAGTCTAGGTTTCAGGATTTTCCTTTAATTTATCACCTGTCTGCATATGAGGTTAATGTACACTGGCGGAATCTCTACAGCTCATTCATCATTTTTGTTTATTTGTTTGTTTGTTTTTAACCATTTCCTCAATATAAAAGCAGACTTTGCTTTTAAATAAGGCGAACAGAAATATTTTCCTTGACGTCGGCAAAGCAAGCAAGCCTTTTCCCTTAAAGTCGAACTATTCTCCAACAACACCGGCTGCTCTGAACCTCTCAGTGTGTGTGTGTGTGTGGGTGTTATTGTGCTTGTGTGCGTGCGTGTGTTGCTTGTATGGAGAGGTGGCAGGTTTTGCTGGCTAACATAGAGAGGGGTTAAGAACAATAAAGGAACTGAACAGTTTTACCATGTTTCTGTCATGTGTTTGAAACGTGGCATTTTTAACTATGTAACAACATAACAAGGTGTGCTGAAGTCATTTCTGTGCAAGTTGATGTGAAATTGTAATTCAAAAATTAAATATCCACTGTGACATGCTGTTAGGTTAACACCTATTACAGTGTATACATGATAAAGTAATACTCGGTTGTTTCCTTCGACGCAGAAGCTGATTTAAGGGGGGGGGGGGGAGTGTCCAAAGTTGTAAATGGATGTTTCGTTTTGGAAGGAAACCTTTCACACATACTTTAGTCAGCTGCAGTGTTGACCTGTCATTTTACCACACTCAGGATCTCACTTTTACCAGTGCTTTGACACCATTTTGAAACCTCAGGTACAAAAATATTCAGGAACATGATATCTACTCAGTAATAATTGTGGTGCTGTGTTTGTTGTGCATTTCTGATCTGTGTTTGACATTACCAGTATGCCTTGACACAAAGACCTCATTGAAACCTCAGTTAGCCTCAGTTTCTTAATCTCTCATTCTACCTCAGTAACTCACAAGACAGAAGATCACCAGCAAAGTAATCCTTCGCTCCCTCAGAAGTGATACTGTATACAAAAACACACACACACACGCGCATGTAAGAGCACAGACTCATGTGTTACTGTACAGCGCAGACATGCAAAGTGTTTTCAGGGCTACAAGCCAACACACACACACACAAACTCACAAGTAGATGTTACACTCCAGTAAAAGTGTACAAGTCTGTCATTTTTAAAAAATAAAAAACAAATAAAAACCTGAGAAAAACTGTATCTGATGGGAAAAAAGAAAAAAAAAAAAACTGAAGTGAGACTTTGTTCTCCTGGGAAATAAAATTCAGCCAATAGTTTACAACAACTTCATGAAATATTTGCTTATTAGAGTGTAGTTCCTTTTGAAATACTTTTTTTTTTGGATTTGTTATTCTTCTCTTATTTTTACTACATCATGTATTTTTCTGATTCTTACACTGTAAATTGTATGTGTGACACTCAACTCATGGCAGCAAATGGCCGCAAAGTGCTGAAATACATGAAAGTCATGTTTAAGGTTAATCATAGCTTGTACTCGGGCAACTTGTGCTACAGCAACTGATTGTACAAAAGTAATGGTGTGTTTTATTGCTTATCTAATGATTTCACAAAGGAAGAATTTGTCGTATCTTCCTTCAGATTTGACACCGTCTTGTTTTAAAGTGTCTTTTTGTTTAGCTCCAATGAAGTCCCGCTCAGCAAAGTGAATGGGATTTTTTGGGATGCATTAAAAACTCACCAGTTTCCACTGAAGCACATTTTTACTTATAAAATAAAGAGTTTTATGCATCATCCTCTGTAACACAGTAGTGCACTGCTTCTAGTAAAGACATACTGATGTAATTTAATACTCTGAAAACCATGAATAAAACTTCATTCATCCCCGTTGTATTTAATAGATAAAATCTGAACAACCTGCATGTCACCTGGTGATGGGAGAAAGTCCAAACCAAGTGGTCTTATTTATTTATGAAATAGTTTGTAAGTCTTAAGATAATTTCTGACCTGTTTGTGTCCAATTCCTAAACAGCTGGTTAATAACACATTGTCAAAGCAGATTCCAAGAACTCTTATTTGTTACTACCGCATGTGATCCATAAATCTCAGATCGGTGTAAACTGCCAGCATCTGCTGGGAGGTTTCCTCTCATATAAAGCCGGCACAGAATTTTGGACCAAAAGAAAATTGCAAACTCAGAAAAGGTGACGGCGATAGAAAAGAAAACGGATGCCAGGAAACGTATTATTCTGTAGACTAGTTGTCGTAGAACAACAGTAAACACACAAGCTTAAGGAGTGTTAGGGCGTTGCAAAGAGAGTTGAGAGTGAAATTAAGAAGAAATGCTCCGACCTTAAACAAGCTGTGTGTGGAAATTACCCCTCACACCTTTTTATTATAAAAGGTTTTAGGGAGCTGTGTAGTGAGCTCAGCCAAAGTTCACCTCAAAGTTGATTTGTGTTTCACACTAAACCCCAGAAAAACCTAAAGCAGAATACTTGTGTCATAGTTAGACTTTGCTAAGAGATTATGTAATCGATTATGTTGTTTACTAATCAAGTCACACCTCAGATTAAAATTGATCATAAACTAGTTTATTAAAAAAAAAAAATAATCAAGGCTTTAGTAATGGCACCAATATTGTATGGTTTTTGTGCCATTAACAGAAATATACCTTTTATAATAGAGAAAAAGCAGAATTACTTATGTGGCAATGTCTTGAAATGTACTGAACATTTAAATTAACATTACAGCGTTCTTTATTATCATTATTATTTCAATTTGTAGAGTTTCAGCTTGATGAATTAGCAGAACCAAATGTAAAACCTTCTGGACTACTTTGGCTGTCTTTATCCAAATAAGTACAGACTTCATCTGATATTAGCATTATGTCCTCAGTAATCAGATCACAAACTGACACCTCAAAGTACAATTGTCAACAGTTTGGACATGATCAGATCTGATTACCGACACCATTTCCGAGGTGCTCCGGGACACATCTGACCACGTTCTGATAAACCCAACATGCAAATTGGTCCTGACCAAATTGTGAAACCATTTCTCATCTGAATTGCCTCCTTGCAAGCTTTTTCTGAGATTTTGCTTGGTTTCAACAAAGAAATAAGTTCCTTGTGAAGCAGTGTATAAACATGCAGGATATGTCCCTGACAGGAAACCTCCTGCTCTGCGTTTGTGTTCATTTCTGTAGAACTGATGAAGAAAACGACACTCAAGCTTTGGAGGATAATTAGCTTTTATACTAATCATAGATATATAACAGGCAGCAAAGTTACTTTTATTGTGACCAGATTAATTTACCGTTCTTAATGCTTTTCTCACATTTCTGCGCACGAACAGGTTCAGAGTGAGTTAGCTCTGCACAGTGTCAGCCAAAAAATATTGAAGTAAATATGACCAAGTTGAATCTGAAGAAATGTTATCTCTCTGCATCTGTGATGATGTCGTTTTGCAGTAACTAGTCCTGTTTGTTGCTCACCACAGCTGATTGTAAGTGACTATGTGTGTACTTGAATACTAAGAGAGAATGAGTGAGAATGAGGTGGTGACTCAAGACACAAGTAAAATCAATACCAGGTAGGAACCGATGCCGATTTTTCTACTTCTGATCAGATACCCCAAAATACACGTAAAAACCTGGTGTAAATATACATCTGAATATCCTAAAAGATTCTTGTATTGTGTGTGGCAAACATTTATCCAGCATGAACTATGTGTCACTCATAAGTTGCTCATTACTTGAATATCATCCTTAATTTGCTTTTATGTAAATGTTTCTACTTTTTTTTTTTTATCACTGATATGTTATATTTCAATCATTTCATGTATTTCAGCATTATTGAGTGAACTGCTGCCAGATTACAGTTTGATACAATGTTGCATTGACCTTACTTGTTTGCCCCCTGGACTACCTCTGAAGACAACCAAGCCTGGGTCGTCTCTGGGGAGACTTTTGGTCGCTTGTGGCCAGTAGTTTCTTTAAGACCCGCAGGCCATGTGGATCATGAAATCTTGAAATAACTGTCAGACTAGTACTGTTGTAGTCCACACATCTCATCTCACTACATTCATGTGACCATAAGCGAATGGGAGTCAGCCTGAAGGGTGTCTCTTCATTCAAACTCTAGCAGAGTCAATGTGTGTTATTTTACACAAGCTGTGTTTGGATATTTACTCTCTATAACGGGGACAATGTTGTTCTGTGATCTTACTGATAGTGGTATAGTTACATACAGTACTTGATCCACTTTTCAACGATTAAAAAGTTGAAGTGTAACTTGAGAAATCGTCTTTTATGCCTTACTTTTAACACCATTTCATAGTTATGTTATTGATGTGTCATCCACTTCATTAATACAACTCACAAACCTGTGATATGTGTTTTGTTATGATTCTTTACTTTGTGATATGTGTTACTCTGCTCCTTTATCGCTTATCAATAAAATACCACACGTATCAACCCTGTGCTCATAAATTTGTACAGCATTTTTTCAGATTGGGGTTTTTATCAGTTTTAATGTATACAGATGGAAGCAAGAAGTTTATTTTATCAACCGTGAAACAACGTGGGAGGAAGTAACGTCACTTTAGGATGGTAACACATCCAACGTTGAAGCTTGTCAAAAACACAAGATCACAAAATCACCATCACACAGAAATATAAGTCTCTTATGAAACATGAAAAAAGATGCTGAAGCTCAAGAGAACTCCATTGACAAGATACTAAACATTTACATAAACAGCATGAGAGATTTTTTTTTTTTTTTTTTTTTTTTGGTAAAAAAGTGCGCTAGACTTCATTTGTGCACCAAATGATTACAGTGCAAGATCCTAAGTGTTTTGCTCTTGCATTATACAAGAGACCTCTTTTTTGTCACATTTAAACCACTGCTGTTTCACATACTTGGATGAAAACATTCGCCAGTGCCCCGGCTGTACTCTGAAACGGTCCATTTCCCTTTCTTTTCCTTCCTGAGCAACAGCCTGGATAAGGCCATCGCCCCCCTCACAAGCTGACATCAGCTAATGGAAGAGCGCGTTTAAGCGTTGAGAGCTTTGGCTACATCTGTAAAGACCAGACGACTGGGTCGCTGTGTTGTCCCTTGTGAAGTTGTGAGAGTCTGTGGGGAAGATAGGAGATATGAGGAAAGTTAAGATGACAGTAACTTCAGCGCTTCATTTTTTTTTTTAAAGGACACACACATATACACACACACACAAGCAGTTACTTTAAAAGTGCTACAAGTGTTTATAAAAGATGTTTTTATTCATAAAAACCAATAAACCACTGGAGCTGTGAAATCAACTTAATATTTTAGGATGTGGACCATGATTTATTAATTATTAAAAGTAAGAAGTGATTAGTACCAGAAGCAACAGATCACACTGCATGAAAACAGCTGGAGGGAGAGAATAAGTTCACTTTGTTAAAGTTAAAAGTAAATAAATCATCTTTAGTATTGGTTGACAATTCTGCTAATTGTCCCACAACACATGACTATCCAGAAAAAAATATTGGGAAAATAAGATTTAAGCTTTTAAAGCAGCAAACAAACGGCATTTACTTAGTGACTATAGGATCTGCTCAGCTGCAGCAAGTGAGGGACACAAAAAATAAATGAATAACTACAGGAAAAGCTTATGAGACAGCATAACACCTGAAAGATTCCAGTCATGTTGTGATGCTTTGGGTACTGGACAAAAATCCCTTTAAAATCCAGAAATTTTCCTTGTATGAGTTGTAGTTTTTATTGTATTTGTTGTCCACAGTACATACATTAATCTTGATTATATTGTTATTTCCCCCTCAAGGTGATGTTTTGAGAGGCTTTTTATTCTGCTTTATAGGTATTAAGTCAAGGGATTGCAAATAAAAGAATGTGAAAGATGGATATAGGGTCAGAGGAAAAGGCTTTAAGAACAGATACTATGCAGATGCAGTGACTCAGATTAGTTAACATAAGAATAGAAAATCTGTTTTAGACATCTAACCTACTAGTTGTTGCTTTGGATACAGAAGCAAAGACGGTATGAAAGAATAAGGGTGGCTTGGAGAAAGGGGGTTTATGTGAAATGGTTAAAAATACACACAGGCGATACTTTACCATGTTTCCCTTACATCATTGTCAAAACTTTAAAAAAAAAAAAAAAAAAAGAAATGAAAGAAAATGCAGAAGAATTACCACAGTGAAAAACGAAAACAGTATAGTTTATTAAAATACCAATATAAGAAGCCTATGGTAAACGGTTTAAGTCAAGTTATTATCTATCCACTTATATGTAAAACCAGCTGTGTTGCACATTACTGGAGAATTTTTTAAAGGATATTGCTCACATTTAAGCAGTGCAGAGGGTAATTTTGCCATAGTTTCAAACATTTTCATTAAAGGGTAATGTGAAAAAATGTCTCATGAAAAAGAAAAGCTATTCTCTAAACACTGCCTGGCCTACCTTGGCATTAGGACCTGTGAGACTGCCTTCCCGGCCATGATCCAGTAGTTCCTGTTCCAGCAGATCATCCTGTTCTTCAGCTGGGTCAAAGTTGTACATGGGCATGAGCTGATGTCTCAACTTCTCCAGCCTGTCAGAGGAAAAAGAAAAAAGTTAGAGGTGAGGAGCATTTGGCAACTAAGAGGTTTAACTTTGTGTCATGGTCAAACAGTGACATTTTTATAAGACATTTTGCAAAGAGCTATGGCCTCTCCGAGCCTCAAGGATGTTTGTGCCAGGTCATATCACAATATCAACAAACTATGAACTTACCGCTTCCGTTTCCGAACATACAGCATCTAATAGTTAAAGAAAAGCACGTCAATTTATTAGGATGAACTGTGGACTTTAATGTTGTACCAAAAAGTTGAAGTTAAGAGACGGTCTGAACTGATTCCTTACAATTACCACAGCTAAGCCGATGACCGTGATGATGCCAAGAGGTATGAGCAACATTCCAACCCCTGAGCCCTCGATCACCACATCTGGAAATGCAGTAGCGTTGAAGCTGGTCTCATTTGTTGTTATGGTAACAGTCATTAATGTTGTGGAGGTGATGTTTTCTCTGGCTCCTGGACTCATTGAGAGCAGAGGTACCGTGGTGGTCGTGGCAGTTGTGGAGAGGAAACTTGCAGTTGTCTTCGCCGGATTTACAGCCATGGTCAGATGTATCTGTTTCAACTAAAGGATGTGTTTTAAATCTCAGTCTGATTTCAGTCTCGGTTTCTAATGTTCTTCATGGTCCATACAGGGGTCCTCCAGCTGCTTTGGGGTATGCTGAGGTATTGATGATCCTTCTGCCATAAGACCTGTTGAGTTGAAGGAAAAACACTGATGAAGGACAGAAATATTGAAGTTTAAGATTTGATCTGTTAAATCTGGTGGTAAATGAATTCAAGGAATCATAACCAAAGAGTTATAAGTAAAAGTCCAATTCTTGCAAACAAAATAACTAAATCATAATCTCCTTCACATCTGTGAATAATGATTTGCTCAAATCTTTAATAAAAAGAAGGGGGTAGGAGTGGGGAGGTGGTGTAACATCCTTATTTTCATCCAACCGGTAGCTGATACTACCAGCAGAGTTGTGGTAGGTGTTTTGGTCAGGATGTGGGTAGCAAGCGGAGAAGTGAAATCTGGTGTGACAATTTGATAAATACAGAAGAATACTAACCACTAAAACTGTAATGTTCACTCGGAGGAAATGTGTTGGCAGCACACACACAAGATCCATAAATATCCACTGCATCTAAGACTGAGTTACATGTGCCTCCCACCTATTCACGTACACTTCCCATGAGAGCAAAAAGCAAAATTTCCTCAGAGATTTACATATATGAGTTTTTAAAACAGAAGCATGCTTTCTATTTGTGTTATATGTGACACAGGAAGGCACAGACATATGATCCATTCCTCCCTCCTCATCCTGTCTGCTTGTGCTCTTAATGAGGAACATGTGCAACTCAAGCCAACCAATGAAAAACAAAAAGTGAATTCAGTCATTGCTGTTTAGTACAGTGTACAACCTCTGCCTTGCACAAAGACAGCGCTTACAACATTTTACATAGTAAGTTTTTTTTAAAAGATTATTTTATGGTCTCACTGTCTTTGGCATACACACTAATGTTATTTATAGTTAAGATGTACTGTATCTCAGCTCTTACAGAAGCAGCTGAGCTTCTAATCCTGCCAACATGGGCAAGTCTTACTCCTGCTTCCCATCAGATTAGAGATACATACGTACCTTAACAACCAACATGCATGTTCAGAGGTGGACTGCGGCAGGCTGAGGCAAGCTAAAGGCAGAGATATTTCATTGGAAGAAGCAACATTTGCTCCAGTGTCTGCCCCTCCTCCTCCTCAACCTCTTCTGTTTCCCCCTTTAGCAATGCAGGTATTGCATTGGCTGTTTACATTGACACAACAGCCATCTTCTCTGAGGAAGGACTCCACACACCAAAGTAACCCTATCCTGGCAGCCCCCAAGAGATTCCCCGCCAGTTCTTCGATTGTCCCTTGAATGCACTCCCGCTGTCTTGCCCTTTCTTGTATTTCACACAACAGAGCCTGCTCTTGAGATGCTGCAAACAGAGATGACTCTGGCAAGCGCCCTCCCCCTTCCCCCTGCAATTGGTCTAATGGTTTCAAGATGATAAATGTGGTTGGCTCCCTCAGATGCCTGTTTGGCTTTGCAGGGATGAGAGTGGGATTTAATGGCTCTGCACACCAGATGCTGTCAGACCCATGTGAATGACTGCATCCGGGTGGCAAGGCAGAAAAAATTAACCCAATGATGACCCGGGTCTCAATCTCAATTACTTTAATTTGCTCACAGAAGTGAAGAAATTTATTTTCAGTCACCTTTAATGTTTTTTATTAATTGTGCAGGATTTGCATATTTCAAGTTAAATCACAGTTAAATAATTTCTATTCCATTACTCATAACTTATTTATAGCAGAAATTTTTCAAAAACACTTTCCCAGTCATCATGCTATAGAGTGTTATAACACATACATACACACACACACACACACACACACACACACATATATATATATATATATGTATATATATATTTATTCCATGTACTAAGTGAATACAATAACAATATTTCATTGGTTTGTTTCAGGTACCATTTTAAAGACAGAGTTTCTGTTTCATCGAGCTCCCTAAGAAAAAAAAAAGCTGCTCACAATGTCACAAGAAATTTATGGAGACAGGGACAGTTAGATAATAGGATGAGTGGAAAACAGATACAGAGTTACAAGTATAGAGTATAAAGTGCCCCCTGCCTTAAATATTTTTTTCTCCTTTTATAATAATTTCCTGAAATTATTTTTCATTTGCTTTTTTTTATATATATATATATTTTTATTGTAAAGTGACATTATGAACAATGTATATTTAGAAGTAATTATATAATTAACAACATTAAGAAACACATGTAGAAATTAAACAGTCATGTGAGGTGCAGTGAAATTAGCATTGAAGACAAGGTTTTATCTATAATTTATTCTTACTCGAGCATGTTCCAGTACATCTCAAACACTTTGAAGCAGCACTTAAATGATTTGTGAACCTAAAAACTATGCGCTTCTGATTCACATCGAAGAACATCAGCCATTGCTGTGCACATTCCTGGTTTGAAACTGCCCTGCTGGTCTGAGATGCAACGGTTCACAACTTTGTTTTCCCACCTGGCACAACACTATTTTGCTTTTCATTGTAATGTTGTGTAAAACACTTTTTTGCTTAAAGTTATGTAAAAATCACAAGATACATCACTACAAATAATCTTTGCAAAAAAAAATGTGAATAAATTAAAAAGAGTTAACAAAACACTATCACCATGACAAATGTGAGTTAACAATTTTATATGGAGTTAGGAGACCCAAGACAATAAAAGAAATGAGGAAAATTCATGTCTAAAAGCAACACACAAAAAAATAAACATTAAAATTAGATTTATAGGCAGAGAATGTCATACAAATTTAGTTTACAACAGCAGCCTGTTATCTTGTTGTTGTCATGTCTGTTTCACATATGAAGCTTCAGTTAGCCACTTCAGTCCAATTTCAGATTAACCCTTTAAGGTCCTGGTCCACCATATAGTAAAGGTACATGTCCAGTGATCTTTTTTTTTTTCTTCTTTTTTTTAGATTGTGGAAATAAACCATCTTTGTCAATTGGTTTCGGTATGTAAAACCAAAACTAAGCATTTGTTGTAACATCAGACATTACTGTTTAAAATTTTTACTATTTCACTGGAATTAAGTTATTATTAAAGTTAAATCCCAACCATTTACTAAAGAAATTTTATTCTGATTATTTTGTCCATAAAAAATGGAAATATGGGGAGAAACATTTTTCTCCCCATTTTTATTTGTATTTGATCTTTTTATTTGTGTGAACATTAAGGGATTAACAAGCAAGTTCCCCTCGTCACTAAAAATCTCTCATTACAGTTAAGTAAGTTTGTGGAAACGTCACACAAAGGTCTTGTAAGTTTGCAGCCTTTCCAGAGGTGCGCTCCTTATATGCAGTACACAACACCCCTATACACACAGTTTAAGTTCATTCACTCATTATCCTAACCACTTAGTCTGATGAAGGGTCGTGGGGAAGCTGGGGCCTATCCCAGCAGGCAAAAGGCAGGGTACACCCTGGAAAGCTCACCAGTCCATCGCAGGGCCAGTATAAGTTGCATTTCAAATTTACTGGTTTCTCACATTTTCCACATTCAAATGCTTAAAAAATGTAAACAGCTTAAAACAAAAGCTACAGTGAAAATAGGTGGTTTTAATTTTTCTTTTGTTTGTTTGTTTTTGTTTGGTCCAGTAATGTACAACTATGCTCCATATTTTTTGTGGTTGATGTTTGTGCCTTTTCATTATGTCAGTTCAGTTATTTTTGTCCATGTAGTGCTGTTTCATCCCACAACTGTAGGGGGTGCCAAAGAGCAAGCTCGAAGACCCAGAGAGCGCAGATCTCTGCCAAAACCATTGTATTTTTTATTATTTTTATTTATTCGTTTTTATACTAGTGATTAAGGGCATAACTTTAATGTTTAATTACTTTTCTAATGTTTGCTTGAAAATCTGAGTCTTCATTCATCACAATAATCAGCTTCCTAGTGAGGTATTTTTTAGTACTAAAATATAAATAGTAGCAAAAAGGGAAGTTTTACAGTAGAAAATTATTCTTAACTTGTCCATGTAAAAAGTCACCAATAATACACAAACAAATATACAAGTTTTCTTGTACCAACCAAATGACAACAGCAAGACACTGTTAAACAACTTCTAGTTTAGCAAATATCTGTTGAACTCTAAACATTTCATATATACAAAATAATAGATTTAAAAAGATAAACAGAAATTTCTGTATTTCTGTTCTGTCTTGTATATGGGACTAGCGTTATTATTGAATCATTACATTTTTATTTTATTTACATGTTGCACAGCATCCCAGCACTTTAAAAAAAATGTTTGTAACTTAAGGTACTCTTCAAATATTTAAAAAGCATCTTGTACAAAATCTCAGATTGCACTGGCTCAGCTTACACGTTCTTTTTGTCTTTTCAGTTCACAGTGAAAAGAATGGCAAAAGGGGGGCAGGGAGACATAAGGGAAGTAGGAAACAGGAAGGGAAATGGCACTGATATCCTCCAGCAGATGGAATAACAAATGTATTGCTAATAAGTGTTACTTACGTGAAATGGAACACAGTCTGACATCTGAACTAAAAGATGAGCCTACTACCAAAAGATGTCCTATTTCAATAAGTTGAGCATAGTATCTTCGTGCATTGCTAGATCTTAGAAAGAAGCTCCTTCTTAAAGTTGCATGACAGTAATGGAGAATGTATTGTTGGGATTTTGTTGTTTTGTTTTGTCACATGATAATGCTGAAAAATATTAATATAAAAGAGTAGATGATGTGAATTTGACTCTAAGATGTAAAATTAGGTTGGACAATTTGAAAAAAATGAACATCAGTAGAATCAAACAAAAAATGTACTAAACAGATAACTATATTCAGTAAAAATACACAATGGGAATTAACATGTTAATACATATTTTCATAGAGCTTAATTATATGTTTGTTGACTGCTATTCCAACACAAAACTGAGCCAAGTCTAACAATGTGTGTGTGTGTGTGTGTTAACTAAGTCTTTAATAACACTGACAACACACAGTTGGCACATTGTGAAACACTGCCACCTTGAGATAATTGTGGAAAGCTGCTGCCATGCTGCACTATTAGATAACACCTTTTACTTCCACAATCCATTTTTCAAGACTTTATGTCTTGTCAAAGTTGCAGATGAGATTTATTAAATCCATGGCATGTTTGGATGTGCATTAAAACTCCAGACCACAGCAGGTGCAATGGATAAATCAAGGATAATTTATCTCCAACTTTACAGAAAAACAAATAACCATCTGTCTTATCTGTCAGCATTTAAGTAAATGTGAATGGTCAGGCTTTCACTGCAGAACCTAATCCATTACTTACAAGGTTTTGAATGTAGCATAGGGAGATTTAGCTTCCGCTAAAATCCACTCCTCCAAATGCAGCTCAGGCTAATTGCTGGTCATTGCTTGATGGCTTTTAAAAGGTGTCACTCATAGATGTTAACCATCTTACAGTGTAATGCAGGTCTAATAGTGGCATTAGCGCTGACTCAATAGCCTCTAAGTGGAGAAGAGAAGAGAAGAAAGCACTTTTTATAATACATACTTTACTTAGGTTGGACTAATGGCTAGATTGATGCATTAGAATGTTTTTTTTTTATCTTGTGTATATCTGAACTTTTTCAGTCCAGTAAAATGCATGGAAAAAATGACCAAAAGGCAAAGCATTAAGTATATAAACATTCCAGATTTGATTTTTACTAAGGGTATTTTAAAGAATGATATCTTGTATTCATGGGAAATTGAACATCTTTGCCCACATCCTCAGCCATCTGGCCAAGTGCTGTCTTGAAGTGATTGATTCTCATTAAACTCATCAGACTGTCAAGTGGCTGTGTCTTCATGTATCCATTTTGTTCATTGTCAAACATTTAAAACAATGCCCTCCTACTCTTTGCGATCTATTCTTTTCTATTTTTGCTGACCTAACCAAGTTAACAAAGGAGGCAAAAACAGAATCAAATTAACTTTATTTATTTAGCACTTTTCAAACACAAGTGAATCACAAAGTGCTTTGCAAAAGCATAAAACAACACATATAAGCTGGAAGATTTTTCTGTGCAGAATGTGCAAAGAAATACTTAACTTAGTGTTAGGGATTATTGTATACTAGTAGGTCACTAGTGTGGGAAACAACCATTCTGTCAGCCTCCCCTTTATCAGCTAGTTGAGGCAGATAGCTGCCCTCCCTGAGCCAGGTTCTGCTGGAGTTTTTTCCTTCTTGTTAAAAGGAAGTTTTTCCTTTCCACTATCACCTCTTGCATGCTCAGGATGGGAGATTGGATTGCAGTGAAGATTTGATGCAGTCTGTTGGTTTTATTTAACTACGCTATTTATTATAAATAGTTTTGAATTAATATGTTTGTAAAGTGTGATCACATTCTTGTGAAGGGGAACTATAAAAATAAAACTGAATTTAATTTTATTTAGAAAACAGGGGGAGGTCTAATAGTTTCTTCTGACATACCTACTTATCTCTCTGCCTGTCGGCCTGCTTATCTATCTATCTATCTATCTATGCAAGTGTGTGTTTACAGTATACAACCAATTGATAATCAATAAAAAAAAACTGTCATAGACAGGAGAAGCTTGTTTTTAAGTATCTCTATTATATACCATTTACAGTTACTCAAATCAAATTTTCCTTAGATAGGATAAACAAAGGCAGACCAACATTTATTTTTCCAAATTGGGCTGTAGTCTACTTTAGTCTAGGTTAATCAAGTAACACTTCATAATGTAAAAGTAATAATTTCACAGTTTTTTGTTTTTTTTAAGATATTCATATAATGTGAAGTTATTAGAGCAGTTTATTCTGTAATCTGCCTGGACAATACTGAGAACTCAATCTGATACTTTTACAATATACAGTCTATGTTTACAACCTAACTCTGTTAATACCCATTCATATACTAAGGCCGTAAAGTTGTTATTGATCATGATTTTATCATCTATGAAGGACTACTTAAATCAACTTTCACTTCCTACTTAAGAAGCCAAGTTGGAGCGTTTTAAACAGTCTTGTTTCTGTGAAGAAAATAAAAACAAAACCCAACATCATGTTCTTCTAAGTTCACGTTAATGAAATATGTAGTAAATGAAGATCGCCCCAACAGAATACCAGTTGAACCGCCAGTTGCCTAAAACACCCCAACCGAAGGTTCTCTCTCCGTCGCTGCTGCAGCGTGGGGTTTCCCAGCGCTAAATGCAGGGTTACCGCGCCCATTTCGTCGCTCGATGGCTGCACAAGAGTCTTACTACTGACAGGGCAGGTGTTGAGCATTTCGAAGAGGAAAGAGTAGGATATATTGCACTTTGAGTAGTAATAACTTTTAAAATTAGCTGCTTTTGTATGTCAGTGGAGTGTTCTCAGTTCAAGACTTGTGGGTGTGATCCCCCCCCACCCCTCCCCTCTCCGCCTGGTTGTCAAGCTCCGCAGCCGTAGCCTGCGTTCGGGAAGGGCTGCTCCTCGGAAAACTACGCTAGCTGGCTTAGCTAGTTAGTGAGCTAGCGTTGTGGTATTCGCTTATGAGTGGATCGGGGGAATACACCGTATTTTTTTCCAGTCAATGCCAAAACGCAAAAACAGGCGCAAATTGAATCAGGTAAGGCATAAATTAAGCCACGATCACGCTATGTAACCACCTTTTCATGGTAACTGGTACTGGCTTTAGCTGATCAATTGTGGTAGAAATGGACAGCCCGGGGGTGCGGTAGCAAGAGCTAGCTTCCCAGCCATTAGATAGTAGTAGTTAGCTAATGTTAAGCTGGCTATTTTATGTTGAGCAAATATAAGTAGCATAGGCACACGAGTGTTTGCAGCAATAGACCCAAGAACTTTGTACTTGCAACGCTGCAGCAGATCATTGTAAATCTCCATATGACTTGCATCTATTGAATTAGTACAAGGTTATTTCTTTGAATATAAGCGGACAGCTTTGGTTTTGTGGAAGAACCATTATTGTTGATCATCCAGACTTGTCACGGCCCTGTGAAGATGCAGCTTGGCCTAAATTACGATATTCCCAACTACAGATAGTCGTCACTGAGTATTAACGACCAAGTAATGTAGACACGTAAAAATTAATCTTTTACATTATGTTGCACCAAGTGGTACATGTAAAGACTTTAACGTCTTGATGACACACGGGGTTGGGCTGAAATTGTTAGTCATGTAAACAAATTTGACATTATGGTAATTGATGACAGCTGCCCATTTGCCATTAGTTAATAACTTATCGCACTTTATATGTATAGAGACAGATATTTTTGAAAGTGAGGAAGATGTTTGGGGAGTGAGTTATTGTTGCCGCGTTACCACCCTGTTTTCACAAGCCGAGCAAATAAGTTAGCTTGGTGCCACCTCCCCGCAACAAAACGGGCACACCGGTGCAACGCCTTCATTTGATAGAAACGATAGTCGTTTATCTAGGCTCAGCTAATTGCTATGTATACAACAAGTGGTAAAACTCCATCCACTTTATGAGAAATCCCTGGTCTCCGTTATTGCATTTGCTGCCTACTGAAGTGAAACAGGCCATCGTCGCCCGACCTTGCAGTTTTTACAGGCTTAGGTCCGCCACAAAGATAAGACAACCGAGTAAATATACTGGTACGTGGTAATTAAATTAACTGGGAACTGTCGTGTTTAACGGGATTGTCAGTATGCAAATAAGTGGATTTCTGAAGGCCAGTCGACAAGCCTGTTCAAGGTTTACCCACTGTTGGCTTTGAAGCTAACTACTTAGCACTCGTCATAATTGCGGAAGAGCCGCGGACTCTTCCCTTAAGTGACTCGTTACGTTATTTAGCATCAGCTGATTTAGTTGAAGCTGCGTTTAATTTAATTACGAGTCTTAACTCCAAACGACGTCGCTTATCTTTTAATAGTTTTTAAACACTAGTGAATTTAACAATAATATTGCTTTACATTTCTATACTGAACAGCAAGCCTTGCCCTGCCTGCAGGCCTACGCCGTCAAGCCTGTTAGCAAAGCTAACTGGCAGACTGCAGTCTGCAAGATGGCGTTTAGCTGCATCTTCCCATGTGTCAATCAGTATATGTCACATATTACATTAACTGTTAACTAGATATAAACCTTAATGAAGACTTACTCTGATCATAACAGTCTAATCCTCATAATTTTGCCACGTTATTGTGCAGAACTGCCGGCATGGTACTGCTGAAATGGCCTCTAAACTCTGGTAGCAACAAACTAAAACAGCTATCCGGCAGCTATTCAAATATAATGCAAATTATTTGAGTTGATTGTAACAGAGCGGCACGCAAATCACATTGCTGCACACAATAACAGCCTGTACAGTGAACATGATGTTAAATACACTTGTGTACAGGAGCCGGAAAATGCATCAGACTCAGTCTTGCTGCTAATGTGTGCTTTTATTTCTTTTACATTTGGTCTTGCACACTTTTCAGCTAAAGAATAATTAATTTCTGTTTACTCTGATATCATGTATTTACTTTGTAGATTTGAAGGAAAAAAAATCTCATTGTCTCAGTTTTTTTAAGAACAGACATTGAATAACAGGGTTGCAAACTTTTATGCTGCTGCTATGTGAGCACTATATAAAAAAAAAAAAGGTCTGTATTAGGTAGTGATTTCATTGGCAGCTGAAAATCCAGGCACTTTTTCTAAGAAAGTGCCTGGATTTGTTGTGTATGTGAAAGAAATCAGATTAAACTCATCCTTTTATGATCACGAATACACATTTTTTTAAAGCCTGGACCAGCTTTGCTACTATTTATGTTAGTGGACATGGATAGGATTAGAGACTCATTGACTGAGGATTTTAGCTTTTAGGATTAAAGAGTTGTTCAGTGATATTGCTGGTTATGGCTGCTTCTGTGATCCAGCTTTAGACCTGTGAAACATTGCATTATCATAGTAATAGTAGCAGTAGAGATAAGCCGGCTTGTGCTTTTTGTGAGCGGCTGTTTATTTGTGTTGTGCAAGATATGCTTTTTTATTTTTCTTTAAAAATGATCTGAAAAATGTAAGAGACAACCTCAGAAGTAGCAGACACACTCACAGCCCTCAAGGCACTAGTGAGCTGCAACTTGAGGCTGTTTGCCACTGCCCATTGTTTATCATGCAGTCAGCTGACCCTGATCAGGCGCTTGGAAAGGAGAAGTAATGAGGGAGAGGAACTCCATAGCTGTAAGCATCCACAGAAGTAGATGGAAAAGTTTGTTTTATTTATTTACTTATTTATAGCATTTGAGAAAACTTTGGGCACCATGTGTTAACTGACTAAGAACGAAGTGTCGCTCAATTGTGGGTACCTTATAGGTAATTAGTTTTCAATCCACCATTTTTATTAGTGTCAGGCAAGTGCAGGGTTATGCCCAAAACAGTTATTTGATCATTTAGAATTACAGCTGAAGATAAAATATTTTATTGCGGGGACTATTTAGGTAAAACATTGAATCTGATATTTATTTTTTTCTGTAATAAACTGCATAAATACTACTGTCTCAAATTCAAGTAAAAAAATTTTTTACTCAAACATTTCACTAAATAAATTGCATATCTTGTGCACATTGAACTTCGTGAAAGTTTACCTGAAAATCTGTCTGTGCACAATTTATATTTATAAGATATCCACGACTTTGTAGGGGTGGAAGAAAGAATAGATTCACATGAAAATTTCGATTTTTTTTTTTGTTGATTTTTTTTTTAATTTTTTAATTTTTTTTAAATAAAATAAATTTTTCACCCAAAAAAAATATTTTTTCCCCCCCAATTTTAAATGTTTATATATTTTATGCCAGATGGAGAAAAAGTTACTGCTCTTCTCCAGCAGAGGGTGAAATGTTTCTCTTCAAATGTCTTGTAGCATGACATTATATCTGTTTTGGAAAACACTTAAAGGGGCTCCATTAAGCTATTTCTAGTTTTATAAACTTTCTAAAGTGTTATCGTGTTGAATACTCATCAGACATATAAGCGGTGTAGTTTTTTTTTTTATCACCTTATTACATGTTTGAGTTTTCCAGCGCTCTCTATGTTCTGTTTCCATGGCAATGATTGATTTTAGTTTTTTCTACTTCAAAATTTTAGTGACATCCCTGGGGGAGGGACTCAGTGATTGGTCATCTTCTTTAGTTTTTGCACATTCGCAAGAGAAAAAAAGCCACACCCCTCCTTGGAGTATGACTACTCCAAGTAGTTGACGAATCAGACGTAGGCCACAGGCAGGAATAGGGCGGAGCTTTCTCTGTTTGCTTGTTTCTGGTAGAGGCTGATCTGAGAGAATCAACAAAATGAATGAAGGAGTTTCTGAAAAATGCTTGATTATTTCAATTGATTTTGTTTTTATTTCAGAAATCTGGCACTTGATATAGTCTGTAAACTTGGTAATCATGCAACTTTTTCACATGGTGTAGTTTGCCTAAAGCAAACTAAAAAGTAGACAGTACTTGAAGAATAGCAATTTAAGTTTAATCAGCAACCCCCCCCCCCCCCCCCCCCCCCCCCCCCAAAAAAAAAAACAAAACCAAAATATAATCAAGAGGCGAACATGTCGTCCCAGCTCTAATACTTTATATTTGAACATTAATTTCAGATGTTCTCAAGGTGAAAATGGCATTCTCCTGTCAAAGGATAGTACTGAAAAATAAATGCATGCTACGACACATTTATTACAAGATTAATGAGTGTAAGAGGATAATCTGTGTAAGAAAGGTCAACTAATCAGCCGGTCTGAAAGATGATGTTGTCAGGTAGAGAAGATAGTCAGTATTGTCCTGCAACCTCCTGCGGTAAAGGTGTACTGACTGAAATACAGGTAAGGTAATTGAGAGGTCAAGATTGGTCAAACTTTCTGGTGCTATGCACAGCTTCGGATATTTCTATATTTAATATTTTCTGTAGGTGGACAGTTTTTTCAGGTGTGCTATATAAAGTATTCATAAAATATTTTGTAACCTGACCTGTAAAGGGAAGATGTTTTGCTCGTATAAAAGGATTCAGGGTTGTAATTTTTCAAGGACACTTTCAGTATTATTACAAAGTTGTCTTTTGGGGGGAAAAAAAAGGCCCAATTCAATGCCAGTGTTAAGTTGTCCTTGCAGAAACGATGAATCTGTATGGAATTTTTGCCAAATTTCTGTCTATATACTTTATCATTGGATTATTGGTTTTCTCAGCATTTTTCCCTACTAGGTGAGAAACTACAACCCGAAACCCCTTGTCCATAAGTCAGTACCACAAGAATGATCCACATTTTTCTTGTCTTTTTCTTTTTTTTTTCTTTTTTTTTTTTACATTATTAATTGCAAACGTTAAGAGTGAAATAACGTGCATGTTGTTCGATACACTGGAATTATTAGGCGGACCTGAGTTAAATGGCGTTTTTTGCTTTGAACCACATGAGTTTGACTGTTCTTATGTCATGAATTTAGCTATTGCATATTGGAGCATGATTAGGAGTTGACAGTTACAATTACTGATGTTTATATTTCTGAAGAGCATTTTTGATGTGTTTATCATGATAGGTTTATGTTTTCTTTTTTTCTGGGCAAATGCTTTTTCTTTTGCGCACTGTTCTGCAGAACATGATTTTTTTTCAAAAGCTGTGGTCAATGTAAAATAAGTCAGTATCTTAAATTATTCTAATGGAAGGGTAATGTTTCCGTGCAAAGCAGAATAACCTAATATAAATTTAGCGTATTAATTTGCCTTAATAAATGAGACATGAAGTACTTCAATACATGGTCATTATATCTGGGCTAGGGGTGGCCATAATTTATCGACAATTGATCATTAAAAATTTCATCTGACATTTTTTAAATGATAAAAGAAATGCATCTTTAGAATGGTGTTGAAGTTGTATGTGCGCACATATTTTCCAGTACAACTATTGAATGATTTATCATCTAACTGGCACAACAATTGTTCATCTTGTAATAAAGATCAAAATGAAGAAACACTGTTTTCTAATTTGCTTCATTTTAACATAGTCTATAAATACTAAATTTTAATATAAAAATATTATTGATAAATCGAATGCCCATCACTAATCTGGGCTTTCTCTAGTATCATGACTTGAATTTGAAAAATATATTTTATCAGATGACCTTTGAGAGGGGCCTTGGGGCTCTGTATTAATATAAGTGGCTTATTGATCACTTGGCAAAAATTTAGAGTATCCCAGGATTGAGGTCAGCAGGATAATGACTGCTTTTCGGATCACTGGAAAGTTGTGCCCTAACAGGATTTGTCTGGCAATCTGAATTGTTTGTCAGGCTTATGTTGGTGACATTGAGGGGGAAATTTATGATTAAACAATGAAACGTAAAATGCATGTGTCATGGTTAAACTATTTTATTTCAATCTTTGAAATACTCTTGAACGACTGCCATTATCTTTTTCACATTTATGTGAAATAAATATTTGTCATTTAAAAAAAATTCTTCCTTTTCTTCTGTGTCTTCCTAGATCAACAAGTGCCCTAGTAGCTGGAGTAAGGTAATTAAAAAAATCAGAAAAAAATGAGTGAACTGGACCAGTTACGCCAAGAGGCAGATCATCTCAAAAATCAGATCAGAGTGAGTAATAAAGTGCGATTCCTCCATTATGTGTTTAGATGTCTGGTTATAAAAATGTGCTCAATTTGTTTCAATTTCTTCAGGATTCTAGGAAAACATGCGCAGATGCCACACTATCACAGGTATCATACAGCATTATCTTTTTTGCCTGTGATTTTAAAAGTTCCATTGTGGCCAGAAATAACCAGAATGTTATTTTTCTGCAGATCACAGCTAGTATTGACCCCGTCGGCCGAATCCAGATGCGAACAAGACGAACACTCCGGGGTCACTTGGCTAAAATCTATGCCATGCACTGGGGATCAGATTCAAGGTAAAAGTTAAACAGTACCTAAATTTGAGTTGTTTTTTTTTTTTTTAAACAGATTTTGGGTAATTTCATATGATGCTAATCTGCTAGACTCTGAGAGGACTTGGTCTCATTTGGGGGCTGCATGGTCTTCCAGACCGAGTTTGTGCTCATGCCACACTTCTTAGTCAAATTGGAACATTTCAGAAACATGTTTTACTCTTTGCCAGAGACAATACTGCACCAAAATTACTGAGATACATGACAAAGAAAACTTTCATCTGGTGGTTAATGCAGGATAACTTTGATTTCTATCACAAAACATTAAAACGTGGAGCTATACGAGATCCCAGCTGTCCTGGGTTGCTCATATTTCTGTCAGAGTTCTTCCATGTCCATTTATCATGGCAAGTGCAGCATATCATCCCACACAAGTGAATTTTGGTTGTGTTAACCCACAATACCTTGGGTAGAAGCCACAGTGTACTTTACTTTGTAGTCTGCTTCCTGTATTTGGTTCACTCAGAGGGTTGGAGACTAAGGCTACGTTCACACTACAGGCTGAAGTGACTTAAATCCGATGTTTTTGCCCCTATATGACCTGTAACCGATCTTTTCTAAACAGTCTGAATGACACAGATCTGATATTTTCAAATGCAATCCAGACCTATTAGATATGTGGTCCTAAATCCTATATGTATCTTATCTTTTGCCATGCGACTTCAGTCTGAACGGTCAGGTTGCATTCATCCGCGTCATTGACACACGACAAACGTCATTATTCTGCGTTTGTTGTTTATGAACTCTTTATTGGTAAATGCGCTCACATCACTCTCCCACCAATCTTGACAGCGACTCTTGTACCCAAACATTTCTCTCTACAGTTGTTGCTGCCACAGCTCCACAAAGGGCCTTGACCAAAACTTTTACTTTCCTCTTCCGTAAACGTCTCCTTAAATCGAACCCATTCGGAATGTTGTGGCTACGGTTGGACGAAACTTGTAACTTTTATTTAACTTTTACGGTTGGACAAAACTTTTAAAATAGCAAACGCTCTGCTCCCATCCATATTTACTTCCACAAACACAAAGACGCCAAATGCACGCTCACTGCACATCACTGTGTTTTCTACGCATGCAGGACGCTTCTGGTGCGCATGAGGTTCATACAGGAGATCACATACAAGTCATATTTGATCAGAAATGTGAACGGACTTTCAAAAAATCCAGATTTCACAAAAATATCCGATATGAGCAACAAGCCCTGCAGTCTGAACGTAGCCTAAGATTCACATTTGTAGGCGGGCTGAGTTCACTTCTTTGATCTGAATTAGAGTTCATTTGGGCATTTAAGATTCCCGAAATGAAGCACACTTGACTAAGTTTCAAATAAAAAAGGCTGGTATGAACATTGCAGTGATGCAATTCTTCTTTTTGTAGGCTTTTGGTCAGTGCTTCTCAAGATGGAAAACTCATTATTTGGGATAGCTATACCACAAACAAGGTAAGTATTGCTTTTTTTTTTCTTTTCATCCAAATGGTGTACAGTAGTAATAGGCAAATCTGCCCCAAAAAACCTCTTTGTGGGTGCAAATAAAGTTGTCATTACTTCTGTAAACTACTTGTAAACAATATTCTGTAAGTGCAAGAACAAACTTCACTGTCATCCTGGCAAATAAGATGAAAAGATGCTTTTTTTTTTTTTTTTACAACTAACTACACTTCATTCATTCATTCATTCATTCATTTTCTGAACCGCTTAATCCAATTCAGGGTTGTGGGGAAGCTGGAGCCTATCCCAGCTGGCTTTGGACAACAGGCAGGGTACACCCTGGACAGCTCGCCAGTCCATCGCAGACTAACTACACTTATGTGAAATAACTGGGGTGGGTTCAGTATGTCCCTGCTTCAACACATCTTACTTAAATTGAGTTGCTGTGCAGAACTTCATGGGCGGTTGAATCCATTTAATTTGAAAAAGGTGTGCTGAAGCAGGCAAATATTGAAAAACCTTCAGGGTTGTGTCCCTCGAGTACTTACTCTGGATATTGTTGAATATTGATAATATTGTGGTTGGGAGACTCCAAGCTTGCATGAAGCGATGCATCCACATGGAAGATAAAGGTTTCAAAGATAATTCTTAGGGATTGCAGATAGAAATGCTGATCATTTCAACCTTTGGTATATTAAACTGCATGATTTACCACTAGAGAGCAAATTATCAATTGGAATACTGTATTGCATCATTTTCCATGTAAATGGAAATCATGCTAGCAAAGTTATAGTGGATGCTGCCTAATATATTAATGGAGCACTGTTTTCTGTTCCCATCTCACTTAGTTTGCTTGTGATTACTGCATTTGATCTGGCTAGGTTAATGGTGTAATAAAGGTTGTTTTATCAGTAACCAGAAGAATTGTTGTGCATTCATCTCAATGTTATATTTATTCAGTGTTACTATAAACTCTTCATTAGTAGACTTGTAAGTTAAAGCTTTCTACAAGTCCTGCCGCACTTTTTTATGTTCTGTTTATTATTTATGGCAGATGAGACTGACAGACATTTGTTAACTTCCACCTTGATATCTGTGAACAGATGTTCTATTTTTGTTTAAAGTAAAAGTAAAAGCACACATATATAAAAAAAAAATGCCTTCAGTTGCATATGTGTGTATGTGCTTTGGTTCATGTCAAAAGATGAATGACTGGCTTAGTTTTAAACAGTTTCACTCCAGCAGGACCTAACTGTGTTTTGTTGTTATGAACATCCCCCTGGTTGGTGTTGTATCCCTATAGTGTGATGTTGCTTTCACCATGTTTAATTGCTTTAAGAAAAAAAAAGAAGAAAAAAAAGCTAGCGACATGATCAGTCTTTTCCCCTCAAGGTCCTTTTAAATGCTATTTTAAGGGCCATCATGTGTCTTTTGCTCTGTGACTTTTCTTCTAACTGCTCTACCATTTAGGTCTAATTATTGGTGGGCACCTGACTTGAATATAATCTGTACATCAGAACTTTTTGTCTGTCCAGTAGGGCTGGGCGATATATATTGTCATATCGTTAGGACGATAGAAAATGTCTGTCGATTCATATGAGGCTCTATTGTTTACGCCACGATAAGGTGCTTTACTGCAGTATTTTGCGTCAAGATGTGCTTTACAGCATGCACACTGCAATATATAAACAAACATGGAGGAAGACTGTAGCAGACGCATTTCAAAGCAGGGTAATTCACTAAAAGATGACCAGCCAACCAAAACTGATGAGCTTGTTCATAAAAGAGGAGAAATTTCTGTCGCATGGATGCGGTTTGGATATAAAAAGACCGCCGTGGAACCGACAACAGACTAGCTCACAGTCCTGACAGCGGACTGCGACAAAACTACCAATAGCTCATTTTGTCACCTGCACAAGAATCAGGATAAAGAATAAAGAATAGAGTAATCGTGCAAAAGCCGCTAAAGCGGAGTCAAGTGGTGGTGAAAGCGCTTATAATAAACTCCAGACACAAACTGTGCAACAGGTTTTTCCCCATGAAACGTCATCTGGCCATAGTTCCCCCAGATGGAAGGAGATCCCCGCTGCCATTGCCAAGCACATCTGACAAATAACTGATGACTGACACAAAATTACACAATTTTATATCGTTATGTATATCATTATGGGGATATAAAATTAGCTATATCGAGATGAGATTTTGGTCAAATCGCCCAGCGATGTCCAGTCAGTTTATATTTTATAAAATGTTAGTGAGACATTAGTAATGAAAAGCTGGCAAAGCTCTGAAATAGACTGTGGTGTCATTATATACTCATTTGAATGTTATCTTGTTGGAGGTATATTGGGTATAATGTCCACAGAAAGTATCAAATCCGACCACTATCTTTCTTTCTCTCAAGTCATCTTTATTTAAGAAAAAGGCGTGGAAAAAGTGAGGTTTCGTCTTGTCCACTTTGTGTTACAGGTTCATGCCATTCCACTTCGATCTTCCTGGGTCATGACTTGTGCATACGCACCATCAGGAAACTATGTGGCCTGTGGTGGCTTAGACAACATCTGCTCCATTTACAACCTGAAAACGCGTGAGGGGAATGTACGTGTGAGCCGTGAGCTCGCTGGACATACAGGTACAGCATTTTTTTCTGTTATGTTTTCATTGGCTGATTAAAAAAATAAATACATAACTGTAGTAAAATCTAGTTTCAGCTTCTTGTGCCACTTAGACTTTAGACAGTGTTCATACTTTAAAATGTGTGATTTAACTAGACTTATATAACCACTGCCTATTTCAGTGACTAATCTTGGTACTGTTTTGTTTTGTTCTTTTAAAATTACAGGATATTTATCCTGTTGTCGCTTTCTTGATGACAACCAGATTGTTACAAGTTCTGGAGATACCACTTGGTGTGTAAAAAAACATTACATACACTAATTCTCTTTGGTTATTGTCAAGCCAGCATTTTTATGTAGAAGTTAGAAAGTTTAATAAATTAAAAATAAATAAATCTTTAATCACTTTTTTTAAAATTTTTTTTTTTATAGTGCACTTTGGGACATTGAAACAGGCCAGCAGACAACCACATTTGCTGGACACACAGGTGATGTCATGAGCCTGTCTCTGGCTCCTGACTCCCGGTTTTTTGTCTCTGGTGCTTGTGATGCCTCTGCTAAACTCTGGGATATCCGAGAGGGCATGTGCAGACAGACGTTCACTGGTCATGAGTCTGACATTAATGCCATTTGTGTAAGTTTAACACAAAATCCAAATTTAAACCTCTTTGGTTTAGTTTTGGGATGTGTATGTTTTTTTATTCCTTCTACAAGGTGTCTCTTTTTTTTAATGTTTCATTTTACTTATGCATTAATATTTCTTCATCTATTTTTCAGTACTTCCCTAATGGCAACGCCTTTGCCACAGGCTCTGATGATGCCACCTGCAGGCTGTTTGACCTGCGCGCTGATCAGGAATTAATGATCTACTCTCACGACAATATCATATGTGGCATCACCTCTGTTGCTTTCTCCAAGAGTGGCCGCCTTCTCCTGGCAGGATACGATGACTTCAACTGCAATGTGTGGGACACACTAAAAGCTGACCGTGCTGGTTAGTTATGTTAATATAATGTTAAACTGCAGGCTAATAATCATCAAACAAAAACTGTTTTGGAGGGACCTCAGTGAAAAACATGGCTTTTTTTTGTTTTTGTTTTTTTACAGTAACAAAAATTGAAATGTAAAATTTGAAAGAGAGACTTAAATCTCAGCATCCAAATCAAGGAAAACAAAGTACTCACATTGAATTGTTCACATTACAGATAGAAATATGCTTTTGTGTTTTGGCACAGAACTTTTATCAGACTGTCTTCAATTCACACAATGTCAAACGCAGATTAAATACACCACCTCTAAATGCCTGTTGGGTGTTGGGTTCAACTAATTAATCACTTTCTAAACATCTCAGTTGTATCATAATAATCTATTACACACAGACATCATTGCATTTATTTATACCTTCCATTGAAGAAAAGACTAAATTCACTATAGTCATATATAACAAGAGACTTTTAAAAAGCAATAATAAATAAATTTATGCTAAATTATAATTGAGTAAAATTTGACATTGCTTTTGAATTTGAGTTGTAACGAATAATAATAAAAAACTGTAATGGACAAATTACAGCACTTTTGTGATGAGCAGTGGGCCAAAATACCTGTTAATGGGTGCAGAAGTCTGATTCGACAGCTGCAGGACACACTTGGATCACCTCAAAGGATTGGACCACAAAATATTAGTTTACCTGTTATTTAAACCAAATTAGTTTTGTGTTTTTCTGCTTGTATATATCGCTAAATATATAGCGCTACAATTAAAAAGTAATGTTGTGATTGGCATACATTTTTATTGATTGTTACTTTAGTCAATTTCAATTTGTTAATTTCAGTCACAATCTCAGGTCAAAAAACATCTAATACTAAAGTCCTCATTAATTCCATCTGGTGTCATAGTATTTAGTGTACATATCCAGTTAATCTCTTGAGCCAATTTCTTCAAAAGATCCCCTCCTCTTGTTGATGTCGTAACTTCTTCTCAATTCCACAAAACTTGTATGAAGAGGGTGAGCCGTGGTTTGCTTTGGCATATTGTCTAACAATGTCATCCATATTTCCCATACAGATTGCATTATGTGCTCAGCTATCCATTTTTAAGATGGCTTTTGATATTAGTGGATCTACAATTGATAAATTCTTTTATAGGAATTCTTTTCTCTGTTTGACAATGATTGGACTTTGGGTTTATCACTCCACAATAAGCACTGCTTCTGACCCTTGCACTTTTGTCCTAATATTTTCCAAGTGATATATTGTGTTGTCAGACTAAAAGCTAGTTTGTTTGTTTTTTCAATTCAAGGTGTGTTGGCTGGACATGACAACCGTGTTAGCTGCCTGGGAGTTACTGATGATGGTATGGCAGTTGCAACAGGATCCTGGGACAGTTTTTTGAAGATCTGGAATTGAAGTCTGAAGGTTGTTTTTTTGTTTTTTTATGGGCAGGTGGCAAGTGCAATAGTTTATCTAGTGTGTTTGTCCATTAGCTTTTAAAATATTCAAGATTGAATAGGCCAAGTTTCTTTTTTATATGCTACATATCCTAAATTTCTGTCTTTGTTTCTCAGATGTTATTTTAACTCCAAAGTTGACTGGAAGACCATTACAACTTGAGAATGTTCACAGCATCTTCTTCAACACTGTTTAAACTGACTTGGACACCACAAAACGAAGGGAAACAAATGCCTTTCCTACACAAAGAAGAGCACAATTGTTTATCACCTAGTTAAGAAAGGATCTCCTGTGGTATCAAATCAGAAACTTGTGCATTCCTTCTTGGACCATTTTATGTTACTTTCAAAGAAAAAACAACACTATCATCCCATGCAAATGTGTGTGTCTGGAAAGCAAATGTTGGAGTGTAATTGTACAAATTATTTAACTTTTTTTTCCCTTTTTTTTTTTCTTTTTTAAGATTTCTATTCTGATGGTTTGTTCTTGATGGCTTTCCTTTTTGTCATACTCCCTTAATGGTTTTAAATATGTTTGAATTACAACTTGTCTTTCTAATCCAGGTTAATCATATAAGACAAATGAGAACATGCAGAAGTAAATGCTTGGATCATACTACACGAGCAGTTTTCAAAATGTCCATAGTGTATTTATATTCTAGCCGTTTTTGTTTCATCACAGCTTTTTGCACATGAAGCTTTGCCTCTCAACTAATACTATGTTAACTAACCAAGCACATGCTATAAGTTATGAATGCTCATTCCAATACAAAAGGAGTAATGATAAGTAATCTATCCACTTAATCCCTTAATTATTCTACATGCCTTTTGACTTTTGGTGGGAAATGGACAGCGACATAGATGCAGAGATAATTTGAGGCATGGTTTGATTATCATTATATACCAGGGGATTTCTGATCTGTATCCACTTTGAGTAAAACACCTCACCTGGCAAAAACACACTTCCTTTGCTTGGGACTGCAATTGCAACTCTGTGAATGAAATGTACAAATCAGTGTCTGAAAATATTGGTCTTTTAATTTAAGACATTTAATTTTGTCTGCCACAAGTTAATTTAGATGTGCATGCTGTAGACTTGCTTTCAATGGTGCAAAACTTTTTTTTTTCTTAAACCTATAATAAAAGTAACCTATTGATTGATTTTAATAGGCCAATTTTATTGCTCAAACTCCGCATACATCACCTACTAACACTGGTAATGCTATGCACCAGAGCGAGCAAGAATGACGAAAGACTAAACACAGACTTCATACTCAGTGTAAATTCTGCTTACCAGTTCTATTGATGCCAATTTTTGTAATAATTATAACAATCATTGTGAGAATCCTATTCTTGACAAGTCCTTTTCTTCAAATCTTCATTCTTAACGGAACAAACTTGCATACTGTCCATATAAAAACTTTTGTACATTTTTTTTTTCTTGGTCTTAAGTTGAAAATTGGAGCATTTGAATGGTAACATTTCACTGTATACAGAAGCACTTTTAAGGTTGTGACATATTTTCACTTCTTTTTTCAGCAATGATGTACAATAAATGTGATGTATTCGTGTGTGGCCACAAGTGAAAATGCAATTCAACTGAGATGAACTCCCTTTTCTCTTTCCATTAATATTATAGAGCTCTGCACCCTCATGTACCTTTTCACTTTTTGTATTTCATTTCAGTCTGTTGGTGTTCCACGGTGAGCTGGATGCAAGATAGATACTGTACTAAATTGTACTGTTATTGATTGGAAAATGTAATAAAAAGCTGTTTGAGATCTCTTGATTGTGTTGAATCCAAAAAAACTGCACTGATTAATTTGCAAAGGTGTTTATTATAGTCTTATTAAATTCATTTTCTGCTTGGCTACACTAAACAAATATGCAGCTACATGTGGGTCATACATGATTATGAAGAATTACATTTTCTTCTATCAACATAAAATTTTAAAGCCTGACAGAAAATGTGAAATTGCTTATGTTTGCTGTTCTATTTGTCTAGTTTTCACCTTAAAAGTCACCAAATACAATAAAAATGCCATATCTGCTTTGCAATTGCTCTATAGACCTGCAAGATCAACTTAAAACACTCAGAATATTACAAATTATATTTAGGAAACATTGACTTGGTTGGTGGGACGGATGTTAGATTGAAACCAGTGAAAATTTCCTAGATATGTTCCTGAAAGATTTTAGTTTTAGATTTCCTGAAACTTGATATTTAAACACGAAAGGAAGATTTCTAAGTTAACATTAAATTCACTTATTGAGTAGTTAAAACTAAATGTGTTGGGTTGTTTAATTTTGTGTTTCTATTTAAAAAAAAAAAAAAATTAAAACTCCAAAAACGATTTTTAACGTGAAAGAATCAAACACTACTTTGACAACCACAAGGGTGAAAACCATTTTCATAAGAGAAGAAGATTGCTTTTCATGCGTTAGTTATTTTAGTCTTAGATAATCCAACATTTAAAAGTTGGTCACGCTCATGCTTATAAAAAATATGCATAATATTGGTCCGAACTTCAATGATAGTTTCTTTTTTTTTTTTTTTTTTTTTTGTTTAACGCACAGACAGCCCGCCATCTTCCCGTTTCCAACCGACCATCGTAACAACAAACGGAAGCTGTCGTGGATGAAACAGCTGGCATAAACCATTCCTTTTACAAGTAGGGGGGAGTAAACTGTGACAAATTCCTTGCCTACAAAATTGTTCTATAAAACTTGATTATTTATACACAAAGGACGTGATACATTTACAATATTGTTTATTCAATAGATTATCCCAAAGCAAATGGTTACACTGTTTATTTTCTTGACTTAGAAAACAGTCATACACCCAACATTAAATGAATCCGTCCAAGTGGATGACGTAGTTCCTTCTTCGCTTAGATAATACCATTTTGATAGGACGTACATGGCGCCCTGTTTTCGCCTCGTGGAATAAAGAATCTAGACGAATTTTATAACTTTACACTCGAACAGAAACAAGTGCTTCATTAAATTTAAATTACTCATTAAGCCCACACAAATTACTTTAACAAAATTGTGGTGTCTTGTTAGTTATCGGAGATTTCGCGTAGTTTACATCAGGAAGCACGTTTGAGCGATTGTCGTCAGTTGTTGACGACACACCGCCGTAGCTGCGAACAAAGGAAAAGTAAGATTCATTTACACTCGTTTGCACTATTGGAGAGATATCGTTTTTGGGGGCTTGACATTTAGGCATTTACAGAGCACATTTTGTTATTACCTTTAAACTTTAGTTGTATTTTATTAAACTATCAATTTGGCCTCAGCCAGTTCTGTTAGCAAATTTGGCTAAGATTAGCTGCATTCGTGGACGAATAGGCGGCTCATTTTTGTTTTGGTCCAGACAAGTTTTTTTTTCTTTTGCTGTTTTGAAAGAAAATGGCAGAAGGTTACATTCGAGTGGCGGAGGAGGAAAATGAAGAACCCATGGAAATCCCGTCCGAGGATGACGGCACCGTCCTCCTTTCCACCGTAGCGGCTCAGTTTCCAGGGGCTTGCGGCCTCCGGTTCAGGAGCCCGGTGTCTCAGTGCATGCGGGGAGTTCGGCTCGTGGAGGGGGTCCTGCACGCGCCAGAAAATGGTTGGGGGAACATCGTGTATGTGGTGAACTATCCAAAAGGCAAGAAACTGCTATTACTTTTCATACACAGAATTAGTAATCAGACACCTAAGTCAGGTTGTGTCCAGATCTTGTTCTATTTTTATGGCATGACATGCGCACAGGGGAAATGAGAAAGGCATGACTTGTATTTTGGCTCTTCAAAGTGGCACGAGGCGCTAAAGCCGTTCGCTGATGTGAACAGATCAAGAACGATACATAGATGTATTTTCCAATCTTTCAATGCCATATTAAAGTTGTAATAACGTAGAAAATGTCTGATTTCAAGCTTTTTTTTTTTTTTTTTTTTTTATTGTTGGAAGATGTTTATAAAGGTATCAAAGCTATGGTTTTGTAGATGATCGTCATTTTGTCAAATGTTTGATGATTAAAAAAAAACAAACAAGTTAAATAGCTCTAGTCTTCATAGGTGATGAGTGTTACTTTCTTTTTAGACAACAAGAGGAAAATGGATGAAATAGATGCCTCTTCTGCTGTAAAGATGAAGCGAGGGGACATGAAGACGTCTGACCTGATTGTACTGGGTCTTCCTTGGAAAACAACTGAACAGGACCTGAAAGATTACTTCAGTACATTTGGAGAAGTCATCATGGTTCAGGTACAGCATGGAGTTTCTAACTGAAACACTTATGCCTATATGAATGCAGTTGATTATTACAGTATTAGTATGTGCGTATTCTCAGGTAAAACGAGATGCCAAAACTGGAAACTCGAAAGGATTTGGCTTTGTGAGGTTTACAGAGTATGAGGCTCAAGAAAAGGTGATCTCCCAGCGCCATATGATTGATGGGAGATGGTGTGACTGCAAGCTCCCTAACTCGAAGGTGAATATGGTAATGTCCTTGTCTATACCCAAATATTATGAAAAGAAAAGTTCTTACTATGAATATGCTATAACTTGCCTTTCACCCTTTTCGTTTACAGCAGGGACCAGATGAGCCACTAAGGAGTCGAAAAGTGTTTGTAGGCCGTTGCACAGAAGACATGACCACAGATGATCTACGGCAGTTCTTTATGCAGTATGGAGAAGTCACAGATGTCTTTATCCCCAAGCCATTCCGTGCTTTTGCTTTTGTTACATTTGCAGATGATCAGGTATAGCATCGAAAGATGTGTGATATTTTATTGTAGTCCACATCCACATCTCTTAACTCACGTCTTTCTCCCTCTTCCATCCTTTTATAGGTTGCCCAGTCTCTTTGTGGAGAGGACCTTATTATCAAAGGAGTCAGTGTTCACATCTCAAATGCTGAGCCCAAACATGGCAATAGGCAGTTTGATCGTACAGCACGGTTTGGAAATGGTTTTGGAGCCCAAGCGTTTGGTAGTAGCCGTGGTGGGTTGGGGAGCAGCACCAACAGTAGTTTGGCTAATTTTGGTTCCTTCAGTCTGAACCCTGCCATGATGGCTGCTGCTCAGGCTGCTTTGCAGAGTAGCTGGGGGATGATGGGTATGCTGGCTAGCCAGCAGCAGACATCCACCTCAGGCAGCACCTCCAGTGGAACAAGTTCTAGTAGGGACCAGAGTCAGCCTTTTGGTACAGGCAACAGCAACTACGGCACCAGCTCAGCCAGTCTTGGATGGGGCACAGGGTCAAACTCGACAGCAAGTGGTAGTGGGTTTAGCTCAGGTTTTGGGTCCAGCATGGAGTCAAAGTCATCTGGGTGGGGTATGTAAGTTAAGTGTTTGTATGGTAAGTATTGTGAGAAAGATGAGTCTTTTCAAAGTTTATTTCTGGTGTTAATGCGTATCTGAAAACACTTTTGAGGAAGATGTTTTGTACATTTGGAGAAAAAAAAATGCTTAAGATTTGATTTAGGGCGTATTGAAGTGGATTGTTTACCATGATCTGACTAAAGTGCTATTTTTGATGTCTTGTTTGTTTGTATCCATTTCAACTGGATTCTCTAATGCATGTATTGTGAAATGTAATGCCCATCTTGAAAATGCATGAATGTCTGTGGTTCACCATTATCCGGCTTTTGTCATCGACTTAAAAGGCAATCGTGCATTGGAAAGAATCTGGTTGAAACCTAACTGTTAAGTGCAACTTTATTTGCAGTCAAGTTCTGTGGAAAAGCCTTCATTGAAATCTCTTCTGCAGTTCACCTCTCTTCCATTTCCCTGTGAGGAAGCTCCTCTTTGGCAGCATTCTTGGGGTGATATCGGTATCATTGTCCTTCTTCCTACCTGTAAATGCTATGCCATCAAAGAACGGCTTCACTCCGCATGTTCTAAGAGACGGTGGGTGTTTTCACTTTTATCCACTTTTAAATGGAAAGAACTGCGCAACTGACGTTTTAAGAACTGATGAGTGCGATTGAGGATGGCTTGTGGCGAAGAATGAAGCGATGAGTGAGCGAACGGAGAGAAGCGTGAAGCGGACTGGTTGTGCAGTGAAAGAGCCCAAGTTGACTGCTTTCTGAGTGTGTGAGTGGAAGCTGCAGATGCTACGAGCACCTCCCCTAACATGGACAATGTTTAATTAAGTACTTCAAGATTTTCTTTTTTTTCCTTTTAATTCTTTGCAAGTTTTTCCTTACTCTTAAGTATGTCTACCAAGTGCAGAAATATCACATTGTAGTGGAATGCTGTGATGACTATTTGTATTGCTTATATTATCTGATTTGAATGCTGTATGGTGTGTGCTTTCATGTTATTGAACTGATCTGTAAGTGCGTACTTGATGTGGATGACACCTGCTGAAGACTCTGGGGGACGCGAGTGATGGTGTGAGAACGTGGAGTGGTGTGCCCAATGGTTCCCAGTAGCTCTTGATGTTTGTGAGGTGTTTAAAAACATGTCAAATGAAGGGAGTTCTCTAATAAAGTTCATTTGAATAGTTAACATAGTTTATATTACTGGAGTCAGTTTGTAAAATCAAAAACATCTAATCCCATTCACATATCTAGGGACCTTGGGCTCTGCTGGTCGAGGTCTCCGTTTGAACCCTGACTGAAGTCCATTCTGAAGGACGAAGACGGATGTTTCGACACTTTCAGTTTGTGGCCTTCTCAGACATGACATGGGGTAGTACCTGTGTTTCTGCTACTTTTAATGGCATGTTAGAGGGAATTCTCTATTATTACCATCCGTTCCCGAGGGTTAGTGGTAAGTTCTTGGGTTGATTTTTAAATTTCATGCAGATGAGCTCAGCAATGTGGCCTCAGTTTTAAAAGTTAGTTGCCATTTGATTTAGCTCTACAGACACATTTTAGTGCTGGTTCTCAGAATTAATTTAGGAAAGTATATTTGAGTCCAGCAGTCCTAAGCTCCAAGGTTTTTGAAGTACTAGACAGCAGATTAAATGGTTGATTCTTATATGGAAAGAGAAATCCAATTTGCAATCAAGATTACTCATGACAATATAACTTATATAGTTACTGTAGTAAGTACTGATAAGGTCTTGTAGGGTGATTTTGCCAAAAACTTTTATTTGCTTTTAGAGGATGTAAAGTATTGATGAAATGTTTTAGTTCAGCCTTTTAAATCCACATTAGCTGATGTGCTTGAAATGCAAAATAAATCAGACTTTTGATGACAACTCTTCATGTACTGGTCTTTGTGTTTATTTTCATATTGGGCACAAGTTACATTGCAGACTTTTCTGAATGCTTTCCTCATTCTCTGCTCTCCTCTGTTTCTCTGCTCTTCCTCTTCCCAGTACTCTTCTTTTTCATATCTTTCTGCTCCTGGGCCAATTCTTCGCTTTTATTTTGTATATAGATGGCCTGAAATAAAAGCATTTTTAAAAATTAAATTTGCTGTCTGCTATAAGATGTTTATCAAATATAGAAGTCGAGTATAATGAATTATGATGTACAGTAAACACTGAATGTTATTGCTCACGCCCTCCCACATTTTCAAGTTGCTCTAGGGTACACACACTACGTGCATATCATTGTGGCGACAACTCACCAAAGCTGTACTTCGACGGGCCACAAGTTTTACATCCTCGGCAGAAACGGTGGTTCTCTTTGCATGCCTGAAATAATGAAAACAGTTTAGTATAGTCCTAAGGGTTTTTTCTTTTGGTGACAAGTTTGAAGTACTTATTGAACAGCTAATATTGTTGCATAAAATGCTCACCTTGCAAAGGCTTCCAGGTCTTGAGCAAACACATCTGGAAAAACAAGAAAAACGTTGAGTTGAGGCTATAACCAAAGTTAACTTTAAAAAAAAAGCACGCATTATAAGTGTAGAGGCCATTTATGTGTTTTTGTTTTCTTTTATAAGTAATGGCTGTTATGGAAGTTAAATTATTTTTTTGTATCATACTTTAGTATATTGGGCTATATTACACCGACAGATTTTTATTTAAAGTCCGTTATTAGCTTTTTGATGAGTGTGAGAATGGTGAGGGAAGACAGGTAATTTATGTCATGTCCGGGGATGGTGGGTTTTTTTTATTTTTTTTTATGTTATTTTTTGTTGTTGGAAATCAGTGTCAGGTGGTGTGAGACAGGATGAAATTATATTTTTGACCACTTTCAGGCATTTTGATGGTTTTTTGTTAACTGGAACAAATATATAACGATCCACTTTTATTCTATTTTTTGGTTTAAAGAAAAATTATTTGTAATTTTCTAAATCCTTTCCCTTTTATTTTTTATTTGGATCTCTGGAAGTGCATACAAAAATCAGACAGTCCACGCTGCCACCGCCTTTAAAAGGAATGTGAAAAAGGCTGGTACAATAAGAAAAACGGTTTGGTGAAAATATGCCATGTTTGACTTGTAAAAACTAAGAACGGGGTGTACTGTGGTAAAAAGAAAAATATCTCCTAAATGGACAGTGCTGTGTTGGAATAGTACATCAGTATGATACATGTAAGTGAGTGCAGATTTGCATTCATGTACATATGGAGAAGGAAGAGAAGTTAGTTGGGTAAACTAATCCAGTTATAGGTAATAAGTAGTTACTGAACTGGCGTTTTTTCTCTCTCACTTTTATTACAGAAAGCATTTCAAGTGTAAGTGTTTATGTTTGACTCCTTATCAGAAGGTGCTGCTTTTTTTAAACTTCTTGGTATAATTGTGTACAATAACAGTAAAGCCTTTTTTTAATCTTATCAATTACAAAAGATCACTATGCAAAGTTCACACTATAAAACTGTCAGACTCCCTGGACTTGCATATTTGGCCTACAATAAAAGTAAATATGTCATAGGAAGCCTTAACACGGAATATAATGGATCACAACATCTGAAGTTTGCAATTTAAAACAACAGTCTGTTTCCATGTTGAGTAATTCCTCATAAATTTTACTAAAATCTGACAATTATTAAAGACAATTAACCAAACCACCTTGTGCTGACAAGGATGAATATGTAGAGTTGTGTTTCTATACAGAATAATCATTACAGTGTCTCTTCATGTGTGATCCTTATTTGACTTAAATGATCAGAATGAAAAGTTTTTGTCTTTTCCTGCAACAAACTCAGTTTTCTCACCACAATGGGGCGTATGCCTAAAATCAAACATTTTCATGTTAGTGGTAAAATGTTGGATAATCTTGTAGATACTAACACGAACGCTGAGATTTTAGATATTGAGCCTAACTTTTGATGGTTTGCATTGTGCAGCCTGCTGATCCAGTCACCCACCACACTGTCTGAAGGTGGTCTCGGCTATCGCTGCGACCACCTGCCGGCTAAACTTCCTGCGGTGATCTTCTCCGATCTTCTGGCAAAGACGGCTCACTGTGTGATGTACAACTGCCTTTAATCTCTGAAGAAAAGGGAAAAACTCTTATTGGAAGATATCTGGATATTGCAGCAGGTTTGGTTAACTTTATTAAAAGGCAAATATTATGGTCTAAATAAAAACTCTTACCTGACGAGTTTCGTCTGTTTCTACTGACATTTTGCGGAAAACTTTTTCACAAAAGGATTCGCCTTTACAGCTGCAATGAATTACGGCTGTGACAAAACATTAAAAGTTTGGGGGCATCACGGGCAAATGATAAAAACCTTAAACATCTATACTAGATTAGAATAATGGCTTGAGTGAGTTTGACTCACAATGTTTACGACGACATACACAAAACCTTCGCGGTACAAATTTGTCAGCAAACCAACGAGTCTTCTTCAACATGAGGCAAATTATTTCCTTTGCTCGTATTTACGTAACACATTTTACAGCACCACCCTGTGGTCTGGTGGCGGTACTACAACACTTAATCTGCAGGTTTGCCTTTCACTGCCATAATGTCGTATTATATTTTGACTTAACTAGTAGTATTTTATAATCTTATAACAAGCAATTTATATTCAGAATTTTTTTTTGCATCTCTGTGTTATTATAAAAAACCAGGTCATAAACCACACATAGGCTTTGTATTAAGCAGTTCATTTTTTTAAAGCCTTTTAATTCTTTGTTTACGCACATCCTCAAACCATTTGGGGTAAAGTGACACTTTCGGAGAACTACAATTATTGACCAAGCAAAAGTAAACAGGTCCATAATTTATATCTTCATTAGAAAGATATGGAGAATTCAGAATTGTTGAACATATTAGATATCTATGGATTGATGTAAAATATTAGTGTAATGAGGGCAACATCATCTGTTATTCTCTGCTTCCTGGTCTTGTTCTGATTGGGACACAGAGAGAATCGAGCAGTAAAGGTCTACTTTATGTCTAGGCGACAGGCGAAGCAAACGTATGCACTGAATTCTAGATAAAAGTTGAGAAAACAGCATTTTTCAATGTTTTATTTAACATTTGTTTTATCTGGTAATGCATGAGATCAGATTATCTTTTATTATTATTATTATTAACACAGCTTAGTGTGAAGGTTAAACTTTTAGTTTAATTTTGATTAAATCCTTTGCACCACATCAACACATCTTATTTTTGTGTTTATTCATGGTAATACTTGCATTTGAGTCTTTAATCAGAATTATTTCAGCCAAATCAAAGAAGTATTTATCCATGAACTCATAGCTAGTAGCTCAAGAACAAGCTTAATATTTTACACAGTAACAATATTATTCCTTACATGTTCAGAAAATGAGGATTGATTAGGGTGAGTAGGGTACTGGTGCAATGTTCACTTTAAGCCATTAGAGGTCACTACCAGTTAACATAAATAATAATAATAATAATAATAATAATAATAATAATAATAATGATAATAAGCTTCTCTGTAAACCATAATCAGAAAAAGCAGTACATGTAATGGTTGAATAATAATAAAAATGATAATACATTTTTACATTATTTTTTCCATACACAGGGAGACAGGAAGATTAAAATTGTCTTGAAAAATGCAAATACATAAAAGACAAACACAAACAAATTTGGATCTTTATTGAGCAGGGCATCTTCATTAAGTGTCTCAGCTCATTTAATGGAAACACACGTGATGAGTTTGAGACAAAATTAAAAGGCAAATTCACTGGCTCTTTTTATAAATTTGCTTGCAAACTTGATCTTCACACGTAAGCTCCTAAAGAGAGAGATATGAACATAAAAACATTGTACTTATTTGCTAAATAGTGAAATTGAGTTGTTCAATGAATCGCTGTATAAGCTGAAAGGGAAGAAATATTTTCTTTTTACAATAAGAATTAAAAAGTACAATTGCATGTGAACCCACAAATGTTGAAAACCTATATAATCTATTAGGAATAGATAGATAGAATATACAGACTTTTCATGGTTCTTGATCATAAATAGTCAAATCTGCAGTCATACCAGATGAAGCTCGTCTCCTTCGATCCAGTGAGTCCAGCCCCTGTTTCTTTTTTCTCCCTTCTGAACACACACCATCTTGTCTCTTCTCCAATTGACCACACTCTAGCAGAGGACCAAATATAAAATGTTTCAGGGTTACAACAGGACATGTCTCACATTACTTTATTACAATATTTTATTATACATGAACATAAAAGTTATTTTGGCTGAAAACTGAATATTGCTCATTGAGCCTGAGGACTGAAGAGGATCAGTCTTGAGACCTGAAAAAGGAATTTTTCATCGACATTTTTACCTGGCATGTTCGGTTGTCCATTCCTTTAGTAACCTCTTTGAACTCTTCCCCAATTCTGAATGAGCACTCATAATTTCTGAAAGTGGTGAAAGTGTGGATTGTGAAATTGTCTCCATCTTGCTTTATCACTTTCTGAGGCTTCAGCAGAGAGGCAATCTTGCGTGTTGCAAAGTCAATGCCTGCGTAGCAAAGTGAAAGGAATTTTAAAAGTATTTTACTCTAAAAAAAGTTACATTGAATTAGAATTTCATATCTCCTAAATTAGGGTTTCCAGCTTTTAAATAGTGGGAAGAGTGGGTACCGTGTTGAGGAGATGAATGACTTTATATCATATCTAAAGATTTTAAAGCAGCCACCTAAATTAAAGAAAAAAAGGAAATAAAAAGTTAAGACTTACCGAGTGCAACCATGTAACCTTCAAAATTGACATTACTGACAATGTCCCATGTTCCACTGTAGTTGACAGGCATTTTGGATGCTGGTTTGACTCCCTGTGAGACTGTGCTGCGTGAGTATCAGATGTGAATGAAATCAGAGTTAATGTGCAGGATGTTTTATTATGCATAAATATGGGACAAAGGTGATGCGACATTTTCCCCAGTTATTTGGACGGGAAGAGAATGGGAGGGTGGAGCAGATCTCTACATTATAAAAAAAAAACAAAAAAAAAAAACAACCACTTGTTTCCTGATGAATCCAGACAGGATACGAGACTTTTCATGAATATATACTGCATGTGTATGACTGCATTGACTAGAAACATTTCCACCTAATCTCCAGGTTTAGTCTTTAGAGCAGATGTTTTGCTTTAAAGGGGAGCACAAGATCCACACAAAGTTTCTGAGCAGGGACGGGATGAAATACAATCCCCCTACTGAGCACATGCAGCCGGCAGAACAGTGTTCAAGCATGTTTGCCTGGATGTGCAGCATCCATGTTTCTCTACATGCTAATCTTCATGGCGTATCATGGCAGCAGATGGCTACCACGGAATAAGAGGCTGAAATTGTAAGTACATTCACCAAGAGAGACATAAATTAATATTTGCTGTTGATGATTTGCAGTTCTTTATTTTCTATTTACAGTCAAATAGTGAATGCAGTGTTCATAATAGTTGTTCTGGCCCCTCAGCTCTACGTCATGGGAAGGTAACTAGGATGCATATGCTGGCATTAAGCCATGCAGGTCATGAGTTACTTGAACAAGGGGAAAAGTAGCGTTAACAATTGGTTTTTGTTTTGACTGAAGGCCAAAATCCTCAAGATACTGCAGGAAGCCACTTCTGAACAACTTGTCGACCTCTGTTGCCTTATCATTTATAGCTTCAGGTGAGTTCATTAGATCGCACAACTGACACAGTCTTAAAAAAATATTAATAAACATTTGCTCCCCTGTCAGGTTTTTCCGTGGTATTCACATTAATAGATCCAGTTCAGCAGAGCTTGTGGGCTGCCTATAATGTCTTTGGCCTGCTGTCGTTTGGACATGGGTTGTGTACCGCTATCCTGACCATCACAGCTGCTGAATGTGTAAGGCAATTTTTTTCTTTTAAAAAAGGAAACACAAACAAACAAAACAACTTGCATTAAAATAATTTTATGTGCACAGGCCAAAACCACTCCAGAGCTGTATTACATGTCCTTAACGCTGACAGTCACCTCTGCTTTCAGTGCAGGTGAGCAACGTTTCTGGCAAACATATATTTTAAGAGTTTGACAGAGTAACACCTGTTCGTGTCTGTTCAGGGTTTTTTATGGTGAGAGGAGGATTGTGGTTAACCGACAGGCGGCTTGTGATGGAGACAAGCAGAAACACCGAGTGATAAAACAGTCCAGCTGTCTCTACATTGACAACTGATACGACACATTTAAAGAATTCATGAGGTTTCTGGAGCAGCAGCAGGAGGAGGAAACTTTAGACCATGAGGAGGGAAAAGTGTAAGTGAGCTAATCTGGCTCTGCTGAAATGTTTGTTGCACCAGAATGTATGTATCATGTAACAATTTGTCACAGCAAGCACATGTAGTTTACACAGCAGGATGAAGAGGATTTATAATGTAATGTCAAACAGATATATATATATAAAAAAAACACATTCTGGTCGGGCAGCTAAATGAAAATTGACTGAAAAATAAGCCAGTAAAATGTCCAAATAAAGCTCCTTTAGAAGTTTGTACCATAATTGATGAAACATCTTTTATGTTTCTTTGTAAAGTGTCTTTTTTCCCCCACACTGTTTCCAAACCATTTGGCATGTGTTACTGCCATTAAATTTAAGATGATTTGATATTTTAACAAAATAGTAAAATGTTTCCTTAAGCATTTTATGAGTACTGTGTTCTTTTGTACATATACATTATGCATTAACATTTTGCAGAGTCCCAACTATTTTGGACTTGAGTTGTACTAAAATTAACACATTTTTTTAAGACAGAAAATTATTCAGATTTTGTTTGTTAATATGAATCAACCAGATATATAATAAAAGCAAATTCAGTATCATCAAACTTTTATTTAAACAATACCAACAATAGTAGCATTTCATTCAAAGCTCACTGAAATACAGATGATCTCATTAGAAAATGTCTGAATGTGTAAAAACCATCAGCAGGTTTCATTCAATGAATATTCTAATAGCAATGTCTAAATAGATGGTTCAGAAAGGCACTTTTTGTGCTACTTGTGATTTTCCCATCACGAATGTTTGCTGCACATGCATTTCTTTTACTCATGAGATAAAATATATTGTTTTGGACCACCAATGTTTGACCAAATTTCATTATAACTGCCTCTCTGCAACTAAAAGACAAAAATACAATTGAGAACTGCAGACTAAAGATGGAACTGGATATCTGCAAACACATCTGAGATGTGATGTAATTTACACATACTAACACATTGTGTTATAAGTAAGTCAGAGTTTGTATTTGCTGCAACCGGCTTTCATCAAAAAACTCTGCATTGTAAACTGCACACATAAATGCTTCATGGTCACATCACTCAACTATATTTATGCCAATTAAAAAAAATGCATTTGCATTCAAAACTCTCACACAGAAAGAAAAAATTGTCCAAATAGTTTGATCATTCCTTAAGAAGAACCAGAACCATCACTATAAACATAAAAATTGCAAAGAACTGACATTTCTCTCCATCCATTTTAAAAGGATTTAAGTCATCCTACTTCAGACATTAAGTTCAATGCTGAACTGTAACGCATCTGCAACCCTTCCTGTTGACTTCCTTTGCTAATAAACTACACATTCTTTTCCTAAGCATTACTAGTTGGTTGAAAACAGTCCTTTCAATGTCAGAAACCACAAACTTCTTGGGGTCCTTTTTAGTCTCAGTTCCCCCAAACACACGATTCATCCAAAAATGGACTCATCTGAACATATTTCTTCTGTTGAAATGAAAATTTCCTTATTTATCCAAGAGGGGATATTGCAGCACAGGAACTCTTTTCTGACTCAGCCTATGTTGAAAAGGTCCTGAAGAATCCAACAAAGTTGTAATGAGTAGGTTTTCAGAACCTACTCATTACCTTGTGCCACTTCAGTTTCTCCTGTTTCATCACCTGACAGCAGGAGTCAGGCAGGCTGGAGGTGGAGGTAGAGGAGGTCTCAGTGTGTTGTGATGTGGAGGGAGATGAAGCTGTCTTAAGGTCCATGACTGAGCTGCAGGGTGATAATGGAGGCATGACAGAGAAGCTGTGGGCTTGTGGAGGGTGTGTGTTCGGTTGGGCTAGGCAACACAAAGAACATGTTCAGCTAATTAGTTCTGTCCGGACTTTCATCAGTTTGATCCCCCTTTAAACCGGTAATCTTTTTAATTCCTGACCACACATTACTCAAGTTGTTCTGCTGGAGCTGACTTTTTAACTTTCTCCTGTAGTCCTATTTGCACTTTGTGAGCAGTTTTTTTTAGATTACTGGTGATCTAGTTTGTTATTGAGAAAGCACCTCACCGTTGTTGGGCTGCTGCCGTCCACACAGAAGTTGATATAATTTGTCACACAGTCATGGCATTGATGTAATTTCCTTGTGGTTCAAAGAGGACATCCCAGCCTGTGACTTCAAAACATCCTATTAGAGCATCTCCAGCTTCATTAGACCAGGTTTTAATAGTCTGTGTGATTACTGGTTACTGCTGAACAATTGGTTTAAAGGTAGAGGTATAAAGAACAAGTATAAGGCTTGGTCTTCCTGGAGGGGGAATGGCAAAGGAGCTGCATGTATTTTTAACATTTAAATAAAATAAGTCCAATATTTCTAGTGGAGCAGCTAAGAAATTGTCAAAATGTTGGAAAACTTGCAGAGCGGGAGATGCTGAACGTGTTACAATAATGTTTGGAGCTAAGCAACAATAGAGCTGATGACATCACAGGCTGTGTCTGCAGTGGTATCAGGTATAATACGGATGAAAACTCACAGCTAACAGTTTGTGCAGATCTTCTCCTTTACGGCGACATGTCCAGGTTGCACCAAGAAGGTTATAAAGTACTGCAATTCCACCTCCCTTTAGCTTTCTGCTTATTTTCATATTGCAGTCTGCTCACACAGTCTTTAAGAAGAGTACAGACACATTAGAATGAAGGACGTGGATATGCAGCCGTGTCTCGGTGGAGCTAACAATACCGCACTCTCTGTATTCTTTAGACTTTGTTAGTGCTTCAAGTTCTTTCATGATGTTAGCTTGCTATCTCCTGTGACCAATCAAAAGTGTTGGAAGAAATGGCTTGAATGTAATCTTTATTATGTAGTTAATAAGCAAAACATGAAAAACTAATGGTAATTTTTTCTATGCTGGTTTATTTCCATCGTTTTTCATCAACCAGTAGTTCAATGATAGCAGCTGCAAAAATGTTTTGATTGAAATCTGGAAATAAAGAACCTCCCCCCCTACCCTAAAAGTGCATCATAGTCTATGTACCAAACAAGACTACCATGAGCAGGCTTCACCCCAGTGACAGGATATTTGTCTGGGATGTCTTTCACTCGACTTAACTGGGTGACCAGTTCATGTTTGCCTTTCCCCATCACCAAAAGAGCAACTTTGTGTGCTCGGTTAATGGCACTGAAAGTGAGGCTCATGCGCTGGTGAGGCTTGGTGGGGCTCTCAGTGAGAGCCACCAGACTCTTCCCATGTTGGTCCACTTTTGCACCAGGGAACAGAGAAGCTGTGTGGCCATCATAGCCGACACCCAGCAGTACAAAGTGGAAGCTGGATCCATTCACATATTTGCTCAGCTCTTTCTCATACAGCAGTGCTCCTCCATCCTCCTCCACGCACAGCCGCTGGTTGAGCTGCACTGGCATGGGGTGGATGTTGTAGTAGGGTATCCTCACATGCTTCAGTAAGTTTTCATGCACTCTGTAAAAGTTAGACTCCTGTTCAGTTGGTGGCACGCAGCGCTCATCCACCAGCCACACGTGAGTATTTCTCCAAGGAAAGGAGAAGTGGTGTACAGCCAACCGGTAATACAGAGCAAGAGGAGTCGACCCACCGGAGAGGGCGAGATGGAAAACGCCACTTTCTTGTATTGCCGTTTCTGCTGCCTCCTGCATATGAGCAGCAAGCATCTCAACTAGCTCCTCATTCCAGCCAGACACCATGTCACTACTGCGAAATTTGCCTTGCGTTACTTTAAAATTGTCAGCTGATGCGCCACCCATCTTATCAGAGTTGATTATCACTACCTCAGTGTTGTAGCTAATGTCTTTCCCCTTTAGATGAACGTCCAACATGTCTCCATTGTCGGCACCCCCGGGATAGATTCGAGGAAAAGAGCTGGTCAGGCTGCTGAGAAGTGGAGTCCATAAGTCCCAGGAGGCCAACAGGTTTTCTGTACTAATGAAGCAATTCTTACGTCCAGCAAAGATTTGAGAAATAAGTTCGGCGTAAGCTTCCTTCTCTTCTGTCGGAGTTTGAACATAGTAGTCTGAAATGTGCAAACCTAAAACACTGACATCTTTGTGCTCAGTGACTTCCTTCCACTTGCTGTTTGTCATAGCTGGCTTGAATAAATTCTTACTTACAAGAATTGCTGGATACGAAAGGCTGCCATGGCCAAAGTAGAAAACTATCTGTTTGGGCTTGCAGTGAATGCTCTTGTGGTTCTGAAGACAGAAGACGTCGTTCTTGAAAAGTATGCGTGCATACCCTATTCTTTCATCCAACATCTTCCCTGAGATCAAAAGAATTGGCACATCTTCATACTGGTTATCATCGATGTGAGCCAGAACAGCTGAAACACAACAACATGGTTGGATCACACTGTGTTCATAAACAGTACAAAACATGCATAAAATGCACTTTAATGATGAAAGAAAGTGGATTCACCTGCAAATGTTGGCGTTCGACTGACATGATCTTTTGTCTTGTTCAGCTCCTGCTGGACCTCTTCTTTGTAAGTCTTGTACTGTCCAATCACAGCTTGATTCTTTCCTAAAGGTAGCAAAGAACTGAAGATTTCCAGCTTTTTCTGCAGAACTTCTTCACTGTTGCTCACATTTTCAGGAAGCTTCATGGTCAACAGCGTCATGACTTCAGTCAGGTGGTTCTGCAGCACATCTCTGATCACCCCATACTGGTCATAGAAGGGAATACGACCTTTGAGGATAAAATGATAAAAAGCAATGAGCTCATGCCATCTTCAATGAGGGCGATGGAACTGTCATATACCTTTAACATCCAGGGTCTCTTTCAAAACGATCTCTATTCTTTGGATGTGGTGCCTGTTCCAGATGGGATCCAAACATTTTCTGTTCTCGGTTCTGAATGGAAGTATCTTTGACACCACCTTTGCACACAAAACACCATTAAGATCAAATATTTTAATTGCAAGGACGATAGAAAGATGGTGCGCCAGATTTTCCGCACCTGCTTTCCCAAGTAGTGATCAATTCTGTACATTTCCTCCTCCTTCAGGGAGTCTCCAAGTTGCGATGCCAGGACTTGAGCACTCCTGTAATCATGTCCAAAAGGTTTCTCTAGTACAACCCTCAGCCAAGCCCCACTGGCTGGCCTACAACTGCTGTTAACCTTCTCAGCAATATCTGCATATGCGAAGGCAGGAACAGAAAGGTAGAAGAGCCTCCCTGCCTCCGTCATTCCCTCCTGCTGAAGCTGTTGCTCAATATGCTTGGCCAGTTCTTGGTAGTCCTCTAGAGTCTTCAGCTGCCGATACTGTGATAGCCGCAGGAACTGCTCTTTCAACACAGCACAGCGTTCTTGTGATACATTCTTTGAGCAGGAAACTGCTTTGAGGATCTCAAAGAACACTGGCAGGCCTTTTTCAGAAGGCAACAGTCCTCCGCCATAGAAAGAAAAGCTGTTTCCACTACTGACCTGGTTAACATAGAGCTGGAAGAATCCCTGCCACAGGTATTTCTTTGCCAGGTCACCAGTGCCGCCAACTATGATTACAGAAACATGGCCAGGTCTCTGTGCCTCTTCCATCTCCTCTCCATTTCCTCTGTGGCCGCACAGAGCAACAAGCAGCAGGAACACAGTCACAAGCATTCTCTGGTGCTAACCGTCCAAAACCCTGAAAAAGCACAGCCAGGAGACACATTACATACAGCCACATATCCTAGACAGACACAGGATAGGCACCTCGTACATCGTAGCAGGCTGCTCAATGCTTCAAGATGTGCCACTCTATGATCACAGATTTCTCCTTTCAGCTCTATATTTTTCATGAAAAGCTAATTAAATTGATAAATTCAAGTGAAAATAACTTTACAATGATTAACTTTGTCTATGATACAGTCATCGACATGCAAAGCATCTTTTACAACATTAAAACTAAATGATTGTTCCACAAACGATTTAAATCATACCAACTAATATGAAGCCCGATAGAAAAGGCAGAACAGAACACTGGATGAACATCATGAATGTGAAAAAATATAAACATGAAAAAATAACCCAAAAACAAACACAAGAACAACAAACTAAACACTTCTCCAAAGACAAAAGAGATTATTTACTTAGCAAAGTTCCGGTCCCCAGCTTTTACTCTTTTTAAGTCCCCAGAGAGCATGTGATCCTGTCCTGAGCGTAGTGATAACGTGATAAATAGACACTGCTGGATTTAAGGAAGGGGTGTAGACTTTGCACTTTGCTCAGGGGCGTTGAGCTTCTGGTAGAGGAGCTGTAATGCTGATCTCTTCTGGGAAAATATCCTCAAATAACATGATTTCATAAGGAAAAAGTAGTAAAATAAAATAATTGTAAAGTGGAAAAAACCATTACCATCTTGGCAGAGGCATGCGTGTCGTTTCACCCGGAAAATACAAATATGGGCAAAGACGTGGAGCTGAGAGGGGGGCTGTGAGTGTCATGGTGAATGATTGACATCGAGCAAACTCCGAGCTTTCTGTAGCTAAAAGCTAACCGAGCTAACCCGGAGATAACAGAGGTAAGCGGGCTAAAGCTAACTCACGTTGTTAACCGTTTAAAAACCGCGACTGTTCTACGTTCTTCTGACTTGAAGTCGGAGATTGGTACCTATCAATCAAAAGGACACGCCCCTAAATATGTTGAACTTCGAGATTAAATTACTTTTAAATGGGTGAGTTAGAAAAAAAAAATCACTCCCCCCACAGTTGTCATGAAGGTAAACCTGACCTATTAACTGAAAATGGATTTTTGAACCAGGCTGTAAACATGTTTATTTTTGCCGTGAAGTTGGTCTTTTTAACATGGGAGTCTATGGGGATTTGCTCTGTTTTGCAGCCAGCCCCTAGCGGATGAAGGTGGAACTGCAGTTTTATGCACTTCCGCATAGGCTTCACTTTTAACCGCCTGAGGTTGCCGCTTGGTGTCATTCAAGTCCAAATGGGTCAAAATTAGAACAGAAAATAAAACTCCTAAACATACACAGCTTACCTTAACCAGAGCTTCTAAAGACCACAAGAAAATCTTTTCTAAGCACTTAATTAACTTTCTCCCCACACCAGAGCGTCCAAAGAGAGAGACCAACATTAACAATCGATGTCTTCATGAAGTGCTGTTTTCACTCAATTATTTTTTTTTTTTTTTTTTTTTTTTTTGAGAACTTTGTGTCTAAGCCTAAACATTAAAGCATAAGCACCACATAACATCAAAGAGTCAAGGGCTGGGTGTTAAAAAAAACAAAACAAAACCTTTAATTTTTATGATATTTTATCAGGTAACATGTAAATGATCCAATTTCTCAAGGAAGGCTTGATAAAAGAGCTTATTTTATGACTGAGTGCAGCATCTGGAACCTGTCAACCCACAGTCATGTTTACCTAATGCCAATTCAAACAGCAAAGGCCACTTCATGACTGCTCAAGCAACAGCTGGATTTCAGTTCTTATCCACTTAAATGGGTACTGCAGTCATTAACACATATTGCAGATGTTTACAGTTAATACTTGTTAATACCTTCTTTGCAATGCATCACACTCTTACAAAACAGTTATATTCCTTTACTTTCCACAATGGCCTGAGGAGTACCGTGTACTGTACTTATTTGTACTGTACATTTCACCACAGCTAAACAGAGTGACTTAAAGCATACCTTAATTTAGATACAGACATTTCTGCTCTGTAGTTCTCGTACCCAGCAGCCCCAGGTTACATCACTTTCTGTCAGCTTGTCAACTCCTCCTCTGCAGTACATTTATGTTGCAAATCAACTGTTTTATTCAATAAATTTGCCAAAAAAGTCAAAATCAATTTCAAAAAGTCAATTTTTTTTACTCTAAACTGACTTTCACATACTGCATGTCTGTTGAAATCATTTCTTCTTCCCAGCTATGAGGAAATCTATCTTTTAAGCGTGATAGGGTCTGAAACTTGGCCTCATGCGTAATGTAGATTTGTCTATTGACTACAAAATTCTGTTCATGGATTGAGAAAGCACTGAGGAGATTCTGTTCCATCTTTGTCTTTGGGGCAAAATTTGTCACAGTGGTCTTCAAATGCATCTCAAGGAATGTTCAAACTTCTCTCATGACCAGAGGACATTTAATCTATGATGCTATGTGACTAATAACCAAGTCATTATCCCTCTGTGAACAGTACATGACTCTGAAGCCAATGTGACCTTACAAATAGCTGTGAATTTAAGATATGGCTTCACAATTCGAGCTTTTAATTAACTAAACACAACATGTGGGTTTTAAATTAAAGCTTGTCATTTACCTGGTTGAAAATAATCTTGGCAATTTCTAAAATGTAGTAAATGTTCATTCATTTATTCATTTTCTTTACTGCTCAGTCAAATTCAGGGTCGCGGGGGGTTGGAGTCTACCCCAGCAAATAGCAGGTGTGAGGCAGGATACACCATGGACAGCTTGGCAGTTTGTCACAATCCATTACCCTGGAATCCACACTTTGTCCACTTTGATGCAAAGGAGAGTAAAATTTTATTTAATCGATCGATAAAAGGCAAATGTGGCCAACGTTCAAACTGATAATGCTAAACTGCAGCAGAGTCACCTGCCATATTGGAATTTTGTTTGCATTATCAGCTGTTTTGGTTTCACCTGTTACCGTTTAAATATTTTTTGTCTTTAATTTACATTTTTAGTCTGGAATTTAAATTTTACATCGATCAGTGTTTTTGCTTGTATTTAAGTCATTGGTACATGTACAGCGACATGTAAAGATAAAATTGGGATAAACGGATAATGTTTACGTGACAGTGATATAAAAGTATCTCAGATTAGTGTGGTGGGAGAAAGATGAAGATAAAAGGTATGATAATTAGTGCAGGAGTGCACATGCTTCAGGGAGGAGATATGGAACTACAATGTAGGCATTGTTATGATGAAAGGGACAATGCAAATAGAAAACTGAAAACCTGAACAGAAAATTGTTCATACCTGGAGTTATGTAGGAGACAAGAGCTTACAGCATTATTAGGTAAAGAACCACAAGAATAAAGTAGAGATCATCTGAAAAGTGAATGTTTTTAGGCATCTTTGCAGTTGGAGAAAAATTCCCTTTGGTGCATATTTAACCTAAATCACAATAGAATTAAGGATTTTCAGGTGAATCAAATTTTTTTACATAGATTATTTATTTATCTTTTGCATATTTTCTCCATTACTCATATCCTCTCAATGTGCAGTGCACATTATTGATGCAGTCAGTCTTTCTTGAAGCAAACAGGTCAAAAGCTTCAGTTAATGTTAACCATCAAAGACCATACTGCGACCTTCACTGTGGGACACACCAGCAAGTGAGCTCAGAATTACTGAAACCACATTTCTCTTAGCAGTTTCTGGGGGGGGGGGGGGGGAGAAGACAGTTTTACAGAAAATTTAGGAAAGTTTGAAAATAGTAAAGATCCAAAAAAGGGACTTCTAAACAATGTGGTTAGCACAGAAAAGCACAAATCAGATCTTGGATTGGATGAGTTAATAGGTTTTAGTAACCAAGGTCCTGTTTTTGCCACATTTGGTATGGTTACATTATGTTTTTTTAATTCAGAATTAATAATTCGGAATAAAATCATTCAACATCAACGTATTCTCCAATGAGTTTACATGAAAATAATAATTCCAAATGAACGTTTAGATGAAACATGTCGTCACGTAATTCCTCTTTAGAGTGGTGGCTTGAGAAGGGTTTTGATTGGACAGAAGGTGCATGTGACGTATGACATATACCTGAAATAATCAAAGTTGGCTCCCTGCTTCTCATCTTTTCAGTCATAGCTTATAAAAACTACATAATAATCACGAGTTTTACTGCTATTTTTATTAAAAATTTGAAGTACCAGCTCACCACGAGCATACTACTTCACTTTTTGCAGCAACAAAGAAGGAGAAGAAAGATAGACCACCGAACAAAGGAAGCAAAACAACGCGCGTCATCGGGACAGGACAAAGTAACGAGCATGCGCACAATGAGCAGAATTAACTTAGAGCAGAATTAAGGTTTACACGACAGAGGAATTAAATAGTTTGGAATTAAAATGTGAATAAACCAGCCATTTACATCGGAATTAAGTTTAATTCCGAACAGAAATTTGCATTCGGAATTAAGTATTTACATGGTTATTTTTTTCCCCATTCAGTTTAAAGCGAAATTAACTTTTATGTGGAATTAAACAGGAATTAAAACTCCCAAGTAAACATAGCAATTAAAACAGTAAAACAAATGTTTTGTTCCATTTTTTTGTTCTCATTTCCAAGGTTACAGAGTATTTGGTGGGTCAAAGCGCAACAATTTGACAACTGCCACCTGTGTTTTTTTGTAACACAGGGAGAGGCCTGAGAACTGGATTTGGAACCTTTGGGTGACTTTGACTTCCATATCTTCTTTCACTTGCGCACTCAGACCCTGTTTTACCCGCAAAAAGCACAACAACAATGGAGGATCTCCAGGTAATGCTTGTGTTTTAATTCATTTGGTCTGGTGAAGAAAAACCCGGCAGAACACTTGTGTTGTGTTTATGAGGACATTAAAGTTTAACTTCCCTCTGGAGGCCTGGCATGTGGACTACATGGTTTATGGTCCTATTTGCATTTTCCCCGGCACGGACAGAGTTGTAATTCCGCGGTCGTTTAAATGCTTTTTATCTTTTTCAATTTTGCTAAAGGAAAAAGTTTGGCGTTTTTTCACAGAAACGTTGACACAAAGGTGGCTCTCCACTGATGAACAAGCTGGACAGCTGAAGCCTCTTCTGATCATTCCGATTTCTGGAGGCGCTGTAGAGTAGTTTCAGAACATGGTATCAACAGCACCGATCTGTTAACTCACTGAAACATAAGGTTTTTACACACACACTATGTCAGAAGATTTAATACTTTCCTTATCCATAGAACTGCTTTTAACTGAAGTTGTGCCCGAAATACAAAAGATATCAGACCATTTCTCTACCAAATAATACAATTTCATGGCTCATTTCCCCATAAATATTAATGTAAACGTTGGGGTGCATGTGGTGGTGGGCCCTTTAGAAGAGGTTTGGAAACCACAGTGTTAACCCAAACTTTCACCAAGTCCATAGTCCAATCTGATGCAACCGTGCCGGGAATGTTTTCTTTGCACTTTGCGCAATCATCATTTTAATGGTGCAACACCCCCCAGTAACACTGACTTCCAGCATGAAAAAGCACAAAAAGTTGGAAGTCAGATCAAACTGGTTACAGACACAAGAACACTACTTAAAAATTACTTAATTTGCCTCTTTAATCCCCAGAGATCTATCAACCCACTCTTAAACTGCATGCGTGCCAAAAACTTAATAAAACCACAAACACCTTGATGGTGACTTATATATAACATATAAATATTTAGTGGACCAGCATCTCATCTGGCTTTCTACATGCTCCCATTTACCAGTTATTGCTGAGGTTTTCTGTTCATTAAAAATCTCCATGGAATTGAATGCACATGTGTGAGGTGACGGCAGCTGCCTTTTATAATACTATACAAAGTAAAAGAACATTACTGTTTTACCCATTGTCCAATCAACGGTGGCTGTTCTTGATGCAAGGGAAAAAAGAAAGAAGCTAGCTGCTAGCTTATAAAGACAAACAGATGGTAAAATTATAAACAGCAGTTCTGCCATTAGAGATGATGTAAAAGAACACCATGCATCAGTGGATGTGTTTGAGGACAAACAAAGAGAGGGTGACTGCCACTCTATATGTGGAAAATGAATATCAACACAGTAAGCAAACAGGATGTGTGTGTTCTTATGTCTCATTCATGTGACACAAGAAAAACATTAGTAAGTAAAATGACCACATCAATGCTTCAACACACAGCCCCTCGGTGGCTTTAAAGACGCATTACGTAACTTAAGACTGTGTTCCCGACTTGTTTGTGGCACAGTAACAGTTATTATGAACCTTTCTGGAGACCCTGTAGCATCCTGAGGCTGAGAGTCTGCAATACACAACTGTTTATTCCGGGAAAGGGTCCGGGGCGTGATGTTTGAGATTTATTTTACACACTGCGTCTCACCCTAGCAAGCACGTTTAAACACACGATTCGTTTTAAATATGGGTGATTCAGCAAATAAAACATTTGCAGAGGAATAGAGTAAATAAAAGAGAAAATGGACAGATCAGGAGATAAGAGTTAGATAAGACTGTGTTATACTGGCTGGAAGGAGCTCACAGTACTGGTAGAGTGCGAGGTGGATGCAGAATTAGCTGATGGCCGGGGCTGCATCACTGGGAAAAAAGTTTGCAAAAGTTCTGTCTTTAAAACCAAAAAATATACCACTGTTCGACCCTGTGTCTGTGCAGGCGACCAACTCCGGGATTTTTTTTTTTTTTTTTACCAAGCAGCAAATCAAACCTGCAGGACATCTATATGCTCAACATGACTAACGAAAGAAACATTTAATATAATTACTTCTGCCATGAAGGTTTTGTGTTTACTGGCGTTTATCTGTTTGTTTGTGTTCAAGATAACTCAAAAACTTATGAATGGATTTTCATTAAATTTTCAGGAATTATTGGAAATGTGAAAAAAAACAGAACTTGGTGGCGATCCTGATCACTGTTCGGATCGAGGAATTTTTTTTACGCTTTTGACGGAGGTTTGTGCCCACCGAGTGCTTTTCTGGTTCAAAGTGGTGTTACCAATTATTTTGCAGAATTTAAAGATAGAGCTACTTATGAGAGTGTAATGGTTCAGTAAAATGTACAAATAACACAGCTCTTTTAAATAAGTCTGATGAACTAAAGTCATATTAAAGAAGAAATCTCTAAAACACACAGCAAATTTTATACAATCTGTTCTCAGCTTACATTTTCACCATCAGCTCCACTAATTTCTCATCTAATAAACACCAGAATGCCAACTCTCCACTCAAGTTTTTTTTTTTTTTAAAAACAGGATGTACAATATGTCCAAATTAAATTACTGTTGTTGCAAATCAACACGTACAACATCTATATCGCAAAAACAATCAGGAAGCCATGATGACTTGTTATTGGGCAAGAACAAGTGTTTCAATAAGGGCTCCACAACACCTTCAGAAAGTTCTGCTTTTGTGCACATTCTGCATGCACAAAAGCAGAAGTAGAAAGCAGCCTTTATAAAGGCAATATTGCAGTATTCAACAATGAAATCACATATTATCTTTACCCCAGTGAAAAGGCTTACTTTAATTTACTTTACTGCACAGTTGTAGTGTTACCTTTTGTTAACTAGAAAAGCGCTCAGAGTGTAGACCCCTGTCATTTCTCCCCTTTGTTATAGTCCTACATTGATTTCATATACAATATTAGACTCATTAATGATCAAAACATACCTTTAGCATGTGAAATGGCATTATTTTTATTGGTCAAACCTTTATGAATAACATAGCAACCCTAATTACAGCTCTTATTTTTCTTCTTTATTTTAATAGTAAAATTAAAGTTGTGGTAGGTAATGTTGGGGAACAAGCAAGATGTGAAAGTAGCAGCATGTGTCGGCCCCTCTCCATCTGGTTTTGCTCCGTCCGTGATCCAAGGCTTTTTTCTTACCTCTGCCAAGGAGGTTATGTTTTTACCAGCGTTTATCTGTTTGTGTTCAAGATAACTCAAAAAGTTATGAACGGATTTTTATTAAATATTTACCAGTTGTTGGAAATAAGAAAAAGGAACAGGTTTAATTTTCGTGGTGATCCGGATCACCGTTTGGATCCAGGAATGTTTTTAAGGCCGTGGCGGAGGTTTGCGCTCATCGGGTGCTTTTCTAGTTCGCAGCTTTTTCCACCAATGATTTTCTCTTTCTCGACTGTTTAGCGGGAGGAGGTAAATAAACCGAGAAGGGTCATGAATTCCTCTCTGAATTTTCTCAGCCGTGAAGAAGCTTACAAAATATAAGAAATAAACAACTTCAATTTGGCCCGAATGTTTTGAATGGTCAGAGTTTTTACAGATTTACAGTAAACTGAGGGGTCTAACTATATTTCTTATTGTTCATGATTCAAAAACGCACACACTACTATCAGGACGAGGAACCACTTCACCCAGAGTATATAATAAAAAAAATAAAAAAAATTTAAAAAAGTGTCTATGCAAGATTACCTACCCCTGTTTTAACATCAACATAGCTATTTACAAACTAGTGTTATGTATCTGGACTCAAAAACACTTAAAACGCTAGACCAGGGGTGTCCAGTTCCAGGCCCTGAGGTCCAAAAGCCTGCAAGTTTTCAATGTATCCCTGCTCCAACACAGCTGACTTAAATTAAGAAGTCTTGTGCAGACATTTGTAGGTTGGTGTGTTAAAAATCTGTGGTATAGCAGCCCTCGAGGACAAACTTTGGACATCCCTACCCTAAGTTTGCTGTTCTTTCAGCTTGTGCAAAATAACACAATATTTATTTAGTGAAAGTCATTTTTAAATCTTGCCAATTGCTCTATGTTCAGCCTTTATATACTTTTTAAATAAAACTTAAATAAATCTAACCGCAGCTAAATTTCACCTGTGTTTTATGTAGGCTACTTTCTGGTAAATCTACTATTCCATTTCGGTAGTTCGAGTATTATAATCTTGCGTAATTAATAGCGTTGCGTTAAAACATGGTTACGCAATTTCTCTATCTGGCAGTGATGAATAACCCTTGTTTAAAATACTGTGTCCTTTATTTCCATCCAGATCACTCACAAAATCTAATGGCATCTAACTTAGACCAAGACCTATTCTCAGAAAAACAAACAAACAAACAGAAAGAAAGAAAGAGAAAATAAACACAAACATCCACAGATGAACACATCCCACTACCTTGATTTTCCCATCTCTTCCCGTTCTCTCCCTTTTTGGTTCCTGAGTGGCTATCAGTATCACATCTTCACACTTTGTCGCTATGTATTTAACTTGTACAGGTTTTGAGCATGGTCGGAGCGTGGTGTTACGAGAGTGGTTTGTGTGTGTTAGTATGGATGTATGATTGATGATGACTATTACATGTACTACATATGTTGTTTACTTTTATTTTGTTCTTTATATATTTACTTATTCTTTTTTTCCTGTTTGTAAATTTCTTTTTTTTCTTTTGTAGACGCTGCTGCTCATTTTGTGTTGTTACTTTTATTTACAGGACCCCCTTAAAAACGAGATGGTGCATCTCAAGGGGTTATTCCACTATAAATACATAAATGTTAAATAAATAATTATCATTACCTACACAGTTCTCACTCATCACTATCAAACAAACGACAAAGCCAAAAAGACGTATATAGCTACTTATCTGTCGAAATTTTTCACTCCATCCAAAACCAAAACTTAACCACGGCTATTTGGTGTAAATGTGACCGACTGAGCATCACTGAACACTACCTGTTCTGCACGAACAGCGTTGGCGAAGATCCGGTCTGTTTGTACAAATGAAGTGAGAAAGACGATGTCTCACACAGACACGCACACATAAGTGAACTGGCTAATTAAAACATGAACTCATTTATTGCTAAAACAGTAGCTTACTGTCCATACACGTGTGGTGTCAAGAAAAACACGCTCAGAGATGAAAAGTGGGCAACACGACGTTCATCCCACGAGTCCACCTGCTAGCTGTCAAACTTTACTTCCGCTTCTGACACGCGCGTTTACCTTCTTTCTAACACATGCTACTGTAATATCACCAGAAAACGGCCAAACAATGTCACTTCAGAGTTATAGAGGTTTAACTGAGAAACTACATTAAAAGTAAAAGTACGAACCTGTACCGTGCTGCCAGCACCATCAAGCCTCTTCCTGTACCAGTCACGTGACACAGTTCCGCTCAATCCACGCGGAGTGTGTTGTGGATGTTTGATAAAAGCCACCCCTACTCATTATATGTACCACACTGTGTTTTAAAGTGATACCTTATCAAAAATATATGTAATTTTGAAGTGAAATGAATGTTTTCTGACACTATAGTTTGAGAAACGGATGTAAGATCTTGTAAAACTTCAGCACGCTAGAGGTAATGTCCCCAAATGGCAGGTCTAGACTGATATCTCCTAACTACCTAATTTCCTTTTTATTGACAGAAAAATAGGGTTTTTTAAATATTAACTTATGTTTGCATAATGAACTACTGCCATTATTTTAAATTGCCAGTCGTTATGCTGAAATTAGAATTAATTGACTTGAAATGTCAGAAAGTTTTCATTGATTTTCATCATGGTGTGTGTGCTGTTACGACCCCAGTGGTGTCTAGGGGAAAAAGGGGGTTGCAACACAAAAGAGTGGCAACTAAAATTTCACCAATAAGATTTATTTACAACGAGGTGAATTTACCAAAACAATAAGGGATAACTCAAAACTTCCCAATACAAAAGAGATAACTTAATACACTAACACAAAACCCAAACAACTCTAATCACAGACAAAATACAACAGGTTCTGTAACTCTACAGCAAGTCAAAAAAAGTCTTAATAAAATAAAACCCAAACAACTCTGTAAACACAGACAAAACACAACAGGTTCTGTAACTCTACAGCAAGTCAAAAAAAAAAAAAAAAAGTCCCAGAAGCCAAAATCTCAGCAAAACCCACAAACAGTCCAAAAGTGGCAAACTGTGTTACACTCAAACACAGCTGCCCTGAATGAGGCTGATGATGTCCCTTAAATAGGAGAGTGGCAGAGGAGGTAGCCAATGAGCCTTGGCCCTGAAAAGTCCTCCACCAATCCTAAAGCGCCAAGGGGTAGAGGCTGAGATGCAGAAGGCTGGCCAATCCTGGTCTTGTGCGGCTGTTGGGACATCTTCCTCCACATTCCAGCAGGCTTGGGCCGTAACAGTGCGACTGAAATACTCGAGTGCAAGTCAAGACCGCCTGTATTACTGAGGGTTAAATAAAACAGACTGAAAACAAAGTAATCCCTTAATCACTTTATTCAGTTTTTTCTTACTAGTCAGCAGAGTTTGATGGCTATTAGTGGGATAACTGGGGAGTTAATGGAAAGGATCTATGTGAAGGAAGGAAGCTTTTTTGTGACTTGATGTTGTGAACACACACCACTCCGGTGCAAAAAACGAACCAAAGAAAAAAAAAACCCACAGCTTTCATAAAATACATTTTACAGTACAATTTCAAACACATTATAGTTCAACAAAAGGAAATGCGCTGTCTTTTACACAAATGTTGATGTGTTATTTAAAATCCTGTGTCCTGGATTACCTTTAACCCTCCAACTCCCCCATTTCAAAGTCCAAAGATGACATCTGTCTGCTGCATGGCTGATTCTTCTGAAGGTTTTGTGGTCTATTGCCGAAACAAGAGGGACCCCTGTTGATCACTGAGTGCTATGACCCATTTCTACATCTGCCTTATTACCTCCCATTCAGTGTGAAGTAGCTCATACCATCATTAAGTGTGGAAAAAACGGATAATAATAATAATAATAATAATAATAATAATAATAATAATAATAATAATAATAATAATAACAACAACAGCTCTAAAAAAAAAAGAAAAAAAAAAGCAATAGCTTGCAATTACTGAAGAATGAACAAATAAACAATCTAAAGGAATGAAAAAAAAAATTATACAAATGGCTGACTTTTGGTGGGTGGACATCAGCTCCTGTGTGCTCGACATAGTTCAGCTGTCCTGTGTCATCACCCTCTGAATTTAGGCCTCACACAAAGCAGGTGTCCTCTTGGCTTAGTAATGATCTGATTGTTGTGGACCACACTGCCAGTCGTTCTTTCTGGTCTTCCCTTTTATTCTTCTGAACAGATGTTGACGTCACAGCTCCCTTGACTCAGCAGTCCCTTGTTATAAACATAAGTCAGCAGCTATTTAACTGTACAATTTCTCAGAATTTGATTTTAAATATACATTTCATCCATCTTGTAAGGGTTTGTAATATGTGGCTGCTTGAAGCGGAAGCTCAAAATCTTATTTAACTGCTATGTCGAAAGCCATGAATGAGTTTTTAGGCTCAACTTTTTATGCTACGTCATGAATAAGAAGTTTTAAAGGGAGCAATGATGGACACAGCAAGTGTTGAAAGAAAATAAATAGAAACTGGAACACCTACAATTACAAGGCAAACTGCTACCTTACAGAGATCTTGTGATCACACTGTGGAAGCCCTCCCAAGTTGGCCGGCCACTGTGAAGTGTAAACAGTAAACAGGATGGAGCATCCTGTGTTTGTGTGTGTCACAGACTGGTGGTGGAAGGGTGGGGGGGGGGTGGGGGGGGGGGGGGGGGGGGGGGCAGCTCGGCTGCTGAAGAGAGAATGGGCGCATGCAGAGTGTGCTACCCCAGCTGTCACTGCTATAACATCAGACTTGAGAGACCACAGGCTGCACCCTACACCTCGGTGTGTGTGTGTGTGTGTGTGTGTGTGTGTGTGTGTGTGTGTTATCACCCCACACCCCCAAGGCATTCTCCACAGCCCCCTGGCTTCCTTCCTCCCCTTTGTTAAGCCTGCAGGCCAGACTTCGTCAAGCTGAGCACACAAACGAATGCATATGAATGTGTGCTGTCATCTTTATGTGGCTGCTTTGCCAACACTCATTACATTTAACACAAGGCTTTACTGAAGGCAATTTCACTTTCAGTCTTACGCTCAACCTCCCCCCGTTTGCTACAAGCGAAGGATTATAGTGACCTCAGTCTGGGATAAACTTGAATACACAACCTGTTGCATACTAAAAAGAAAACATTATACCAAGCATTGAATGAAAGGCTCATTGTCAAATGACTCATTGGGCCCTGCGGTAATTTTATGGTTGTAATAGATGTTATTTAATATGTAACTTTAAAAGCAAAGGTAATTTGGGGTGGTTTAACATTTCAAAGCATTTTTGTTTTTCGTTTTCCTAAAATGTCTACCTATCTCCTATGTTAATTTTTCTTCTGCAGCTGCTCTTTGATGCCTGAGGTCAGTGCAAATGTAGGCAGCGTTGACTGATCAGAGCAAAGTCACAATCGGACCAAACTTATGTTCGTATGAGTAATGCATTCTCACATTTCTTCTCTCCATAATACAAAACCTGTGAGAACATGTTGCTTCTTTTGTTTCTGAGTGCTCTCCTGCACAAAATACAGCCCACACTGACAACAGACACCCGCCCCAAGTTCCAGCATAGAGAGGTAGTGTTTCCAGAGGTGGCATGTGGAGCTTTTAAAAGGAAATGACTGAGGACATGAAGGAGGGAAAAAATGCACAGGCCTTTTAAACAAAGAGTAGACAAGGGAGTGGAGGGTAAAGAAGCTTCCACAACCTCTATTCACTGGTTTTGTTTGTGAAAGATAAAAACATGCTGGTTAGAGAAAAGTTTTATTTTGTCATTTGAGCAAAGTTTTTGCAGACACCTGACAATACTACGTTTCTTTTTTGTTGTTATTCATATATTTATTTTATGTTAAATCTGTAAAATTCTTGCAAGCATAATGTTTTGTTATACGTGTGAAATGTTACCGGTGAAATGGAGGATGTAACTGTTGTAGCCAAGAAGTAATATCTTTTGATTTCTCAGCCTATAAGTTGTTTTCTGTGATAGAAAATAAAGTGCATAGTTTATGTGATTTTTATAATTAGAGAAAGTATTATGGAGTAGTTTGAAATTCATCTTGTTGACTCACCGAAACTTCTCACGATCAGGTAGTTTATCACCAACAATCCAATAATTTCTTTTAAGTTACTGTAGACCTCAGAATCGTGACTTTTAAATGAGTCACATCCTGTCTGTCAGCTAGTTTCTTAAAAGAAATCCAGTAAACATTTCAGTAAATTTACCTTTTAAACACATATTTGAGCCACTATTTATTTTGACATGTGGCTAATTTTAACATTTCCATACACTGCATCTAAACTTCCACAGTTATTTATATATTTTTAAGTTGCAGTACACAGTCATTAAAGTGAAATATCAATGTCATATTAGACTTTTATTTGATATCATTATGTTATAAAAGCAGGTGTTATTGTTCCAATTTAAATTTATCTTATGAATTAAATCAGCCCAACTATATAAAGCATAAAGTTTCACTTTTATCACGATCAGTATAATTCAGTAATGCCCCCCTCCTTTCCCTCCTTTCACTGTGGGTAAGGTGATAATTATACAAAAACGTGAATCCATCATCTCTTAACAAGGGGTTTAAGGCTCCTCGCTGTGAGAGATGTGGGAAACAGTAGGTACATTTTATGTTAGCAATACACAAAAACTCCCCGGTGCTTTCAATAGTGTTCCACCTCTCTGTTTGCTGATACCACAAGAAGTGGGGGTATGTTTGGGGGGGGCCAGCCAGGTCTGAATGACATGGTGTTGCTGCATCGGCCGTTGTTCGCTGACCCACAAAATGCAAACCCAGCCCCCAGTGTGAAGTACTTTTGTGCTGTCATCACCATCAGAAGCCCGGGACCTGAGGGGCAGCAAGGAAAGGGAGGGGGTCGTTTAGACACCCGGAGGGTTGAGCGATCTGTGAGGCGGCAGTTCAGTCTCCAGCAGGACACATGCTCTGTTAGTTGAATGAAAGGAAGCTTGTATTGTAATAAAAGCATTTGCATACTTGTGCGTTAGAGCGGGTGTTAACCTTTGACACCTTTGAGAACTGGATGACAACAGAAAGCACTTCTCCCAGTCCAAGCATTAACACACTCGAAAATAACACCTATGTGTATCTCGATGTGTATCAAAACCAAAGACAAGTGGAGAGAAAGAGCTGTGAGAGTGCTTGAGGTGGATATTTCCTTCAAGTGTGAGTTTACACTTCGAACTACATGTCTTGGAACATTTGTATGCACAGGCTGTGTGGCTCTTAAAGCACAGTGTTGACATTTATTTTACATAAATAGATTCATGTTGTAAAACTAAAAATTGAATTAATGGAAAACTGATATAGTAGATGTAAAGTACATTATGTGTTTGGAGGCTTGGACTAAAGTTCAACAACTAAAGTTATTAGATTAAGAAAAAAGTGTGTCCTAAATGCTGTCTTTAAAGCAAAAAAATAAATAAATAAAAAAAAAAATGGCAGACTGAAAACATACATTAACTGTGAATCTGTAATCAGTAAAAATCCAGATAAAGATATGGTCTGGTTTACTGCTTATTCTAAAGAGTGTGCTGTTAACTTGACATTTGGGTTAAACTACAATTAGCTTTGCAAATAGTTAAAGTGCTTGGGATATTTAGGGTCAGGAAGCCATATTTCAACCCACACTTAACTTGTTAATCTATTTCTTTTACCAGCATCTTTCATTCTGTCCGTTGTATGATTAATGTCCGTGTATGGTAACACTGGACAAGACAATGTTCAACCCTTCAGTTGATTTTTGGAGGCTCTTTGTCACTGAGATCGGCTGTCTTTGGCTCTCAGCCTAAGGAGCTCTTCTTTCCAAGTGCACACCGCTTCACAAAAAAGACTTGACTCTGACATTCCTCCAGATGAGAGTTGCTAGGAGATGCTATTGTTAGATTTTCTTTGCGGCTACATATTCATACCCAAATTGTGAGGTTCTTTTAAAGAACTGTCTCATTAGTAGTCATATATTCATACCAGACCACCCCCCTACTTGACCCCTCCTTTACTAGTCGTGGGAAAGACAAGACCTGGGCGAGATGTGGTGGATTCAGGCAATTACTTGGACGGCAGTCTAATGATGGTCTAACTTAAGCACACTTTTAGTGTAATCAAAGAAAAATATACAGTATTTGTACTGTATTATTCACACTCACACTTTGAAACATTTACAATCACACTTGGATGGACTAAACATCCAAGATGGCTTTTAAACACATGATAAAATGTCAAGTGCAAGTGTACCTTGAAAAAAACTGCATCCAATTATTTCCTTCCATACTGCTCATGCTTATGCCATGTGCAAGAGTATCAAAGTGACACCACAAAAATACACAAGGACAGCTAAGAAAGACTCAAAAGGACAATGTGATGCTTCTTCTTCTTTTTCTTTTTTTTTTTTTTAGAAAGCGAAAGCTTTTTCATATGTTGTACTTTCTTTATGTGTTACACTTGGCATATGATAATGAAATAAGCAGAATAAAATGGTCTTGTTTTCATATAAATAAATTTAAATCACAAAAATGAAACAAAGTAAAACATCACATGACATTTTCATATGCTATCAATGCAGATGTGTTACTTAAATAACTGGAATAACTATATCAATTGATTCATAATTTTTTGTCTGGGTCTGAGTTTACCATAATTGATAGACACATAGTGTTAATTCTCTTCTAATTTTATTTATTTTAACAATTATTAGTTCCTTTCTATATTAATTAAAAAAAAAAAAAGTCCCAATTGTGTTGACTTATACCAACCACAGTAGCATATGGTTAAAATTCACATTTTGAGGAAGTAAAGGTTGAAGTTGAACTTTAACATAGTTTATTGTCTGAAGAGGTTACTCTTTGTTATGCTTTAAAAGTATTATAAAATATTCTATAAGAAACAAAGAAAGCCTTCTGACTAACTCAAATAATCTAGAAAGCATCGACAGTGATACATAACCTAATCAGAACTATAAAAAATACATATACTTTTCAAAATACCAATGTCAAATTTTAGTAGAAAATAAAATAAATAGCTGTTCACTGGAATCCAAAAAATTAGTCTTGGGATTATGAGTTGTAAATGTAAAAAATGTACTGTTATTAAAAAAAACAAAAAAAAAAACAATTTAGATTGGGAGTTGTATAGTTATGTAAAAGTTTTAATTAATGTGTATTTATTTTCCAAAATAAATAAATAAATAGATAAATAAAAAGAGACTTACTCAATGAAACAGGTGCGTCAGGCGCGTCCACATAAGGCCCCGCCCACTTAGCACCATATTTGGAAAACTTCCCAGTCCAAAGGACGCGGGGCGGAGCGATGACGCCACCTGTCTCTCAATGGGCTGTGGGCTCGTGCACAGCCGGCGTGAAGAGAAGAATTCAGAGAAGCGGAGTCGCGCGACAGGCTGAGGAGCGCACCGACTTCGAGATTCACAACTTTCCCAAAGTTGTGTGGAATCATGGAGCTACGTGGGGTCACCTTATTTCTGTTTTTATTTATTAACCGAAAATTTATCAGCGTCCAGTCTAAAGAACGTAAGTATTTCTTATTTTCTTATGTAAAGAAGATGTATAAAAACAGAATAAGTGTAACTCATCTCATGAATCAGGACGTTGGAATTTGCTTGGCAGTTTTAAAGCTTTTACATTTTCGCCATGTGCAGCTTGAACTCGCTTATCTAACAATAAAACTTTATGTTTTTTTTTTCTTTGATTTTATAGACTAAGTGATAATACCAGCCTGCCTTGGCAAATGAAACAAGAGAATGGCACCAGTATGATGGTTTAACATGTGACAGTTTTTGTTTCACTAAGGGTGCAGATTCATGTATTTCTCCCGTCATGGCAATTTAACAGCCCACGCCTTTCTCAGACATTATTAGTCCTGCATCCTGGACGTGGAGGACACGCTTAGCAAAATCCTGAATCAGACCGACATGCTTGATTAAAATGTCAAAGCCTGGCATGTGCCCCCCATAAAACTGTAGCCCCCAGAGTTTAAGGCAGAGAATTTAACAGTGGAGTCAAATCAAGCTGTTTCAACCCTTTTAATAACCTAACAACGAATAAATACATTTAGAAGGGGAATCAGTCTGTTAATTTATTTCTGACACCCCCCCCCCCCCCTTTTTTTTTTTTTAAAAACTTTTTTTCAACTTATTATAATGTTTAAAGTTCATAATATGTCCTTATTTTTACATTAGTCATTTGCTGGGCTTGTACTTGTCATAACTATGTCATAAGTTTTTTTCCTCTTTGTCCCTGCAGAGGTATTGCTGGATATGAGAGCTTCAGGATCAGAGTTGGGATGGTTGACGTTGCCATATGGGAGCGGGGTGAGTATTTATACCTCAACAGGCATTTTTCAGACTCTGGGTTCATGACTTGAGACTGTTCTTCTCTTATAGAAGGACTTGAAGTGAGTAAGCCAAACTTTTTCTCTCAAGAATTTTAAACCTGCTTGGTGACGATAACTGAGGCCTGTCTGCTCATTCAGCCCACTAAAAAAGCTCTCTGGGAGAGATGGAATGAGCGGCAGCTCGGTGAGGTTTGGCAAAGCTCAGCTAGTCTTGTGTTAATGCTACCCTTTCATAAAGAGATTATGAATACCATTAAAATGTCAAGGTTCAACCTACATTTAAATTTATAATACCAAAGTGCATTTTACACAGACACAGGAGATTGCTTTTTTTACTTGGCTAAACCATAAAACTAAATTTTAAGATGTTTTTTTCCCTCCGATTTCCTTTTTGATTTAGAGATAGTACTAACAAGACAATGGGTATGACAGAAAACCATAAAGTTCAAAGAAACAAAAACAAGAATGTAAAAATCTGGTCCAGATGTAGAACTATCCTTCTCATCCCTATCTATAGTTCAGTGGCTTTCCATCTAAAATAAGCAACAGGACATGGCCAGTTGAAGTGTGTGGGCTGTTTTTTGTGACTGTTTGCAAAGATTTAAGGATGTAAGGATTGTCATTGTACTGTGAAGGATTTCCTCTTGTCTATCCAAATGAGTTGTGTGTTTCTACAACTTTGTCACATTTATAAAATATACTTAGATTTGTTCTGGGACGAGTCCTTTTCCTGTGGGTTTTCCTGGTTTCATCATTTTTAACAGTTTAGAGTCAAAATCAACTAGAAATGTAGTATAAATATAAATTCCCCAAACGACAAACATGTTTTTTTTGGAAAACAAGCAAATTTAGCTAACATTTCCTTTCTTTTTTGTAATAACCACAGTTATAAACTTTAAGCTTTTAGTTGTTCCATGAATCATACCTGAACATCTAACATATGAGGTGCTAAATTTTAATAACAAATTAAGCCTTTTAGTCTTTTAACTCTTCATTGCTTCCCTCTCATAAAAAAGCCTTAATTGCTGCCAACTTGACTGCCATGCCTCTTGCAGCTCTGTGCTTACAAAGCTTGTTTAACTGTCATAAATGTTAGTTGGTACTCTGCCGTAGTATTTGCAGGGTTTATGTCTCACATGCATGCACCCGTCTGCGTGTGTGTGTGTGTCAGTGGAAAACCACACACGTTGTGAGTGCCACACATGTCCAGGCCAGTAATCTTAATATACGTAAAAATGCTGCAACTCACTTCAGTGCTTTATGAGGGTTTTTTTTAGTGATCATGAAACAAAAGAGGCATCGCATCAGTAAAATGTTTTATAGTAAAGAACAAAGTGCACAAAGCTTTTAACTTTTCTTTATTTACCAAATGATTTATGTGATTAAGCGCTGATGACTTTTGCCCCATAAACTTATTTGTCTCCTCTTTCTTTATCTTCTTCTTGTCCGCAGTGGGAGATTGTCCAGACGGTTGTAAACGGCTCCCTTTTTTATACCTACAGTGTTTGTAGCATAGACTCTCCTGATCAGGATAACTGGTTACGCACAACATTCATTCAGCGGCGCCCAGGAATCAGCCGTGTCTCTGTGGAATTGAATTTTGTTGTGCGAGACTGCAACACTTTTGACAATGCTTATGTGTCCTGCAAAGAAACCTTCAACCTATTCACTTCTGAGGCCGATGCCGATGTGGGAACCAACTTCCGTAAAGGCCAGTTCCGCAAAGTGGCCACCATTGCTCCTGATGAAGTCACCCGGGGCCGTGTGCTCAAGGTCAACACAGAGATAAAGACGGTGGAGCAACTGTCGAGAAAAGGCTTCTACCTTGCATTTCAGGACATGGGGGCTTGTGTGGCGCTGCTCTCTGTCAGAGTATTCTACAAAACTTGCCCGTCCACTGTGCAGAGCTTGGCATCCTTTCCGGAGACGGTGGCAGATGCTCTGAGGAAAGTGGAGGGTTCCTGCGTGAAGAATGCCATCAGTCAGACTACCCCACACATCTACTGCACAGCTGAGGGTGAATGGGTGGTTCCCATGGGCCAGTGCCAATGTCTCCCAGGCTACGAAAACACAGGGGACTCCTGCCAAGGTAAGCACCACCTGAAGTTAGCCATGCACTCAGCTGTGTTTGCTTTCCTTTGAGAGCTGTAACAAATTTGTCAAAGAATTAAGAATCACTACACAGGAAATTTGATTTGTTTGCAAATCTGCATGTATGTCAAGCCCAGCAAGAGTTGCCATGGGAGACAGATTTAAAACTTAGAGGAAATTTCAACAGTTTCCCATTGATGCTTCATCACACCTTTACCTGTTGGCCAACAGCTCATTCTTAACATAGCTCGTCTCTCACGTTTCAGGAATGTAGTTTGCATGAGACACTGTTTCACAGATAGCTTAATGGCTTGAGGGATATGTACAGCACAAAAAAAAGGCGTCTCAGTTTATGTTCACATTTCAGTTTTGATAAGGAGCTTTTATTTAAACACAAACACAACAAACAGAACCTCATATTATGTAGAAGTTGGTTGAAAGTTAAGAAATAAGCGCTGTTGATTTATGCTAAGGTAAAGTATGCAGCAAGTCTGTGGTACTCTCAAGAAGGAATTTTTTAGTTGGTTAAAAAACAAAAATGACACAGCTGTGGCGCTCACACTCCTGTTTGTGTGGAAGTTGGCCTGTCCTTTGGCATTCTGGGGTGTGGTGTGGTGAACTGTCTGGAGGAAATGTGGGAGGAGAGAGGGTACAGAGTGAAAAGGAAGGAGGGAGGAAGGGCCCAGTGTGTTGCGGGGATTTCTGAAAGGAATTCTTTCATCCTCGCGTCACCTACATACACTAGTGATTGACTAAAGGAAGGGTGGTGTGAGTTTGCCAGAATGACTACCTGAGCGGTGTGTCTTCTCTTTACAAGAATTTGTTTTGAGGAGGTTGCCAGGCAACGGGAACCACAGATTGCAGGGCCGACGTTGACACGCCTGCCTGGGCTTAGACTGAGTCAGGCTGCGGTTTATGACTCCTGATGGTCTGAGCTACCTTTACTGGTGCAGTTTGGTGTGGTTTCTCCTTCTTCCTGTAAGCAGGAAGAATTTTATGTTGTCTGAAAAAGAAAAAAAAAAAAACGGCCACGATTGGACTAAGTGATCAAAATTAATCTTTTCACTGAATACATTTTGCTGTCTGAATTCTTCAGATTAAACTTTATTTTGTAAATAAAAATAATTTCATAGTTTTACTTTTTTTATGGAATGAGATGTTTGTAAATGGGACACTTGCGTATTTTGCTGCAATATACAGAATGTTTCCGTATTCGAGGATTGTGACGATAACCTGATTCTCAGCCAAGCATCTGAACAGGAAGTTGGCACAATAAGAGAGGAAATATTTATGACAGGAAAAGACAATTCCAAAGCCTGGATGATCACCTGATTGTTTAGATGTAAAATAAAAACATGTTACCACATGAACGAAACATGAGGTTCGCATTTACCACCCAACTTTAATCTAAAACTCAAAATCTCATTCCAGTTTCATGACATGTAGAGAAAGTGATATCCTGCTGGGCTCATGGCCTGTGTGTGGAATCCACTGACGAGCCCAACTGTTGTGTGAAAAGGAAGCAAAGTGAGATGAGGAGGAATGCTGACTGACACAAATAAGCAGGTTGTCCTTGGTGTAGGGAGCAAGTCGACAGTTGGTCCATGAGAGAGGTTAGTTTCGTGGCTGCTTAGTTAGGTGTGGAGTGTAATTTAGTCAAGAGGATTAGTAGAGCAACAGGACAGCTGTTAGCCAATGACATGCCCCACTCAGACTCCTTTTTGCTCTTTCATCCGGTTGTTAAGACACACTACAAGCGCACTAATCCACGTTCCCACTCATTAGAACAATGAGTCAGTACAAAGAGAGAAAAGCAGGTTCAATTATTAGATGCACCAATGCGGAAATAAAGTCTTTTATATCTGAACTGTTCTTAAGGAAAGGGTTGGACAATTATAAAGCAACCTCAAGCAACAAGTGAAAATAAAGTTGAATGACTGCACATTTTTTTTTGGTTTTCATCTTTGGCTAAAACAAATCTACGCTAAAACATTTAGATTAGAGTTCCTTGTTTTCAAAGTTTGCCTCAACAATGTTTGTATTCTTGCACTGCACACATGCTGCCATTTGCATGCTGTATAATGACTGATGCAACATATTTATGGCACCACTCCATCCAATCTCACAGACAATGGATGAATAGGGTTGGAGTTTCTTTAGTACGTGACAGAGGTCCTGCTGTTCCAGCTCAAGATGAAATGGGCTGGCCTCCTTTTCTTATTCGAAATAACCTCGGCTACACCCCCACTGCCGCCAAGTGACTCCCTAGAGAGAGCTTCTGTTGGTGCACCAGACCTTTGCCCCCTTCCCCCAGCTATTCTTCTCCGTCCCCGTGACTGACTCAACCTGTTCCTTCTCCTCTAGTTCAACAGTACTTGGGGTGCAAAGGTCCTTCTGCTTTGGTGATGAAGTAACAAGACTGTGCCTTCAATTTAGGGTCCATTCTATCTTTTCTCTTAGCTACCAAACAGGCCCAGATGAAAGGCTGCTTCCCAAGGAGACAGTTAAATGAAAGCACAAGAGATAAGACGTTGCATGAGATTACTGCGTTTTAAAAGGAATAAAGGCCCTGCTCCACTCGGAAAATATGCGGATCTGCTTCCGTTAAAAACATAGAACACACTCGTCTCCAGCTTTTCCTTTCTCTGCTTTATTCAGCCTTGCGTGCTGTAATCTGTGGCTGGTGTCAGGGGGTAAACGGAAGGAAGGAAGATGGAAAGGAAACGCCAGCCTTGCTAAGAACTGCAGTTCTTGCATTCTGATTTTTTGTCCTGTCTGTGTGTTCATTAACCTCCCATGCCCTGGAAGGCTGGTTATCTCTGCACTGAAATGTGTATTACAACACTTTATGAAGGTCCAAGTTACCGTTTCCTTTAGTAAAAACAAAAATATTACCAAGTAGAGAAAATGAACTGAGAGTTCACAAGGGGAAGGTAGATCAGATCACCTGACGGATTTACTGCCCTGCTGCTTTCCGGTTGACACTGGCAGCGCGACCTGAGATCAGGCCTTCGGGCAGAAAAGGCGAGTGAAGGCAGATCGTCAGGGAAATCCCTTCTCATTCTCCTGAATACAAAGACTCGGTGATTATACGTTGCTCTCAACAAATGTTTCCTGTTGGGTGGAAGGGTCCGGACTCACAAAGACAGCCTGATTGTTTGCCTTTTGATCAGTCATTCCTTCCTCTGTTTGTCTGCTTCATATGTCATGTTTAAAGTAACACACACCCTCTTTATCTATTACAGAATGTAAACCAGGCTACTTCAAACCATCTGTGTCGAGCGAATTATGTCACGTTTGTCCTGATAACACCAAGCCCTCTGCAGCCGGTGCCACTGAGTGCCTGTGTGAGGAAGGTTTCTTCCGCTCCCCATCAGACCCTCCATCCTCAGCTTGCTCCGGTATGAACCCTACTCACTGCTATTTTTAGTTAGAATCAATGTTTAGCTCATTGGAAGCATTTTAGTGGTTTTTATTTGACTGTCCTGTGTCTTGCGCTTCCTCTTCAAGCTCCCCCAAGCGCCCCTCTGGATCTCACTTCCACCACCTTGTCAGCAGAAGGCCGGCTGCTGTTGTCCTGGAATCCACCACTGGTGACCGGAGGCCGTCATGACCTCACATACAGTGTGGTGTGTGAGATCTGCGATGAGGGTATTTGCATTCCCTGTGGTGAGAAGATTCAATTTGAGACCGGTCCTACAGACTTGCAAGACACCACAGTCATTGTTAGTGACCTGGATTCTCACCTCAACTATACATTTACTGTGGAGGCTCATTCTGGAGTGTCACAGTACAGCACCAAGAGGAACTCTGCAACCATCACCACTGCTCTGGATTATACTGGTAAGATTATTTTTGAGAGTTTGACTTTGATCTTATGTGTTTGGGGTCAGACGCTACTTGTACAGGGTTTTTAATCTGAAAATTAAGAGAAAAAAACCCACTATATGATTAGGAAGATGAAGTTATGACATCTGTTTTATTTGTTAAGTGGAGCCGACATCTTCAATGGTCTACAACAACATTTGGTTTAGAGAATGAAAAATGTTTTTCTTTAACTTACAGGACTTTACAGAAGCATGAATGTAGCCTGAACCACTAAATCCTGGAGGCTCTCATTTTCAAATGTCCTTTCAAAAGACTATGATTAGTCGCTAACCATTATTTTCCTTCCTGTCTCTTTGCCGTCTGTTAGAAACCCCCAAGGTGACTTCGATTCATCTGGATGATCGTAGCCCCACCAGCCTGTCTCTGTCCTGGACTCTGTCTCGCAGACCTCCAGCCCACATTAATCACCGCTATGAGCTTATGTACCGCAGAAAAGTAAGACTGAAAGCTTTGTGATATTTTCTGTTTCTTTTTTCTCACAAAGCTGAAGATGGAAATGTTGAGTTCGAACAGAGATGAATGTTGGAATTTAAATGTTCTCTTTCCAGGATGTTGAAAGCGAGCGCGATGTGACCACCTACACTGTCCTGATTTTGGAGAAAAACTCAGTCCAGATTAGTGATCTCACTCCAGATACTACTTACATGTTTAGGGTTCAGGCACTGAGCCCTGAAGGCACCCCCGGTAGCTACAGCATGGAGCATGAGTTTCATACTTCTCGATTAGGTAACAGCAACCTTAAAATCCAGACAAGTTGACATAGTTTGTCAAATATGTCTCCATTCAAATGTGTAGCTCAAGATGATAAATGTTTGTCTCTCTGTGATTTACACAGCTGAATATCAGATCCAGAACAAGTCCACCATGGTGATGGGAGCAGTTATTGGAGTGGCTGTTGTCCTGCTTGTTGTGGTGGCCTTACTGCTGCTGCGTAGACGGTAGGTTACAGCACACTTCATAACCACATTCAACATGTGTGTCGTTCAGATAAATATTATCTACAGACCTGTAAACTATGTGATTATGCACCACAAGGTGAAGTAATGACGGACGTTAGTTCAAGGAGAGTTTATGAGTAATAACTGGTGCTGCTATTGAATACACCCTTTATCTATTTCAGCTGAGGCTGACCTGCAATTACAGAGAAGCCACTCTGTATTCTGTGTGGTTCTATACTGATTAATCTTGTTTTTCACTGCTTAGGAGACTGAGCTCCCGTGGGAGAAGAGGACCTGAGGATCCCTACTTTTCTACAGGTTAGTAAAACATGCCATAATCCTGTATCTTTTTCCCATAAAACTGGACATACAATTTTATTTTAGCATAATATTCTGGTTATTGTGTGCTTTTCAGATCAGCTTAAGCCTCTGAAGACGTATGTTGACCCACATATGTATGAGGACCCTAACATTGCCATCCAAAAGTTTGTCACAGAAATCGACCCAAACGCAATCAGCAAACAAAAAGTCATCGGTGTAGGTAAGAGCACTTTAAAATAGCCCAGATTAATTTAATGAAATCGCTGGAGTTTTTCCAACATTTCTTCCTGCTTTCTGTCTGCCAACCAGGAGAGTTTGGGGAAGTGTTTCGGGGTGTGATGAAGACTCAGAAAGGAGAGGTGGCTGTAGCCATTAAGACATTGAAACCTGGCTATTCAGAGAAACAGAGGCAGGACTTCCTAAGCGAGGCCAGCATCATGGGTCAATTCTCACACCCAAATATCATCCACCTGGAGGGAGTCGTCACCAAATGTGAGTCAACAACTCCAAGCTAAAGAGTAACAGCCACTGTACATTTATATCTGCAAGTTTCTTGAGTGATTTTGGTCAACATAACCTTTGTCTCATCTTTCAGTTAAGCATGCCATGATAGTGACAGAGTACATGGAGAACGGAGCTCTTGACACATATCTGAAGGTATGTGTGTATTATGTCATCAGCATAAGAGGGCCTAAATTAACAATTTAAAAGGAGTGAAGAAAATCTATTTATGTATTAGTTTCCTCAGTGTATATTTCTACAATAAAAAGAACAACAATTGAACATTTACCAGTGCGCTTGTCTTCTTCAGGATCATGATGGAGAGCTTCCCTCGTACCAGCTTGCGGGAATGCTACGAGGAATAGCTGCTGGAATGAAATACCTCTCCGACATGAGCTATGTTCACCGGGACCTGGCTGCAAGAAACGTCCTGGTCAACAGCAAGCTGGAGTGTAAAGTGTCTGACTTTGGCTTGTCACGTGTCCTGGAGGATGACGCTGAAGGCACTTATACAACCAGAGTAAGTTTATCTGCCAAATTTCACGGGCTTTTACTGTTTTTAGTATAGTAACAAAGTGCATACTGTTAATAGTGTTTCAACTCTCGGGTGTCCAGTTTGAGGCGTTAGTCTTTCATCCCTTCATATTTCCACTCCCTGCTCTTATTAAATATAATTTCTTGATGGTTCTCCTCTGTCAGGGAGGTAAAATCCCCATCCGCTGGACTGCCCCAGAGGCCATTGCGTACAGGAAGTTCACATCAGCCAGCGACGTGTGGAGCTTTGGTATTGTCATGTGGGAAGTCATGGCATTTGGAGAACGACCCTACTGGGACATGAGCAACCATGAGGTATGCTTCATCTGCCACAAGTCCTCTGGTTGCGATGACTGATAGTTTTGGCCTGTGTAAGGCATGTGGTGCAAGAAAGCCACCTGATGGGGAGAGTATAGTTTCCCACCATTCTTTTCAAATTTACTGTTAATGTAAACATTAGTGCACAGCAGTTTATTAGCCTGTTGCCTGTTCCAACTGACTGTTGATCATAAATATACCTTCAATGCAAGAGCTGCTTTCTTCCTCAGGTCATGAAGGCTATCAACGAGGCTTTCAGGCTTCCTGCACCGATGGATTGCCCTTCTGCCATCTACCAGCTCATGCTCCAGTGTTGGCAGCACGATCGCTCCAAACGGCCTCGCTTCTCAGACATCGTAAACATTTTGGACAAACTTCTCAGAAATCCAGAGTCTTTAAAAACCATCGCTGACTTTGACCCACGGTATGGATGTTAGTTTTTGTTTTAAGTCTATGTTTTGGTAGCAAAGTTACATTGATTTAATAAAAAAAAAGTGATGAAAATAGAGGTACAATAGTGTGCTTCACTCATCTTTAGTGCTTGTATTATTAAAAAATATACTAATCTAACCCTAATTATGAATCATTTAGGACACATGCTCATAATGTAGTTTTGTTTCAGTCCCTGCAAAAAAAAAAGTGTAACTATCTCTTGGCTGGTGTTTTAGTAATTCTAATGTCGGCTTATGTTTGATCATTTCTGTAGAAGAATTTAAGCTTTTACCTTGTGAAAATTACTTAAAATATGCTGACATTAAAGTGTAATTCTTCTATTTCAGCACTGCATGCACCCATTTTAAGTTGGTGTAAATGATAACTAATCTGAATATCTGTTGCTCTGTGTAGCGTGTCCATCCGGCTGCCCAGCACCAGCGGCTGTGACGGAATCATGTTCAGATCTGTGCCAGAGTGGCTGGAATCCATCAAGATGAGTCAGTACAACGAGAGCTTTGCCCGCGCTGGAATAACCACCATGGAGCAGGTGCTTGCTTTAAGACACGAGTAAGTGCTCACATTGCACAGGTGCAGCTTTACAAAGCTGTACTGATTCATCTGGCAACAGGCCGTATTTTTATTACTTACACAGGGAAAGTATTCAGGTCTCAGCTGGAACATTTGTTATCTAGTTTGCCAATGGAGGAATACGCTGTTCTGCCTGTACAAATGTCATTCCTCTCATTCCCTGCTGCTCCGTGGATATTTGAACCCTTTAAAGCATTTATCCACAACTGGTGGCTATTTATTTAAACTATTACTGTCACTATTTTCACTCTCTATTATATCTGTTCATTACTTAACAATGTCAGTCATGTAAAAAAAACAAGAAACTGTAGCCTTTCCATTGCCACTGTTATGTCCATATGCACTCTGAAACGGTATTTGTTGTTTCTTCCAGAGACATAAGAAACATTGGAGTGCGGCTGCCTGGTCACATGAAGAGGATAGCTTACAGCATCCTGGGCCTGAAAGACGAGACTAGTTCCCTCAGCGTGTTTGCAGTGTGATCTAAGCATTCCTTTAAATCAAAGTGCACTGACCGACCATGCCATTTCACTCATGGACGTCTAGGACTGCGGTGTGGGGGTGAAACTGAGCAACGCTGCAGGTTTTTTTTGTCTGTGGCACAGTGTTGCGTGACTGAAGATGACCCTACAAATTACTCAGAAAGGACTGAGACCAAACACATCCATGTACTATATGATAAGAAAAGATGATAATTTATCTTTATATAAAATGTGTAATATGTTGAACATATACAAGTTATGTAATGTAGGGAATAAAACTAAGTCTTGTGTTTGTATTCACAGAATGACTGAAATTTTTCAAGGCTCTTTTCTGGCACTCACTTTATCCTGCCAGTGTCTGTCAATCCTTCAGTCTTTTTCATTTTCTGTGATTGATGAGGCTTTCATAGAAATTTTGGAATTGTTATTCCACTCAGGGCAAAGAATCCCACATTTTTTATGTTTGCAGTTTGTCTCTTCATCACACATCTCCATGTGTCTGTTTACATCACTTCTTAACACAACTGTTAATTTTAATTTATTATTTATTTTGTTTTATATTTATGTCATTTATTATTTGAAAGAACTGATCTGGTGCATGTGCATTGCCAGGTGGTGTAATTTTGCCTTTGAATAAAAGCAGTGTTGCCATATGACTGGATCTCTCTTTTTTTTTTCTTTTTTTTTTTTTTTAGGTGTTTGTTTTCAGCTGCATGCCTCACGGGGTGCAGTTGTGATCAGTTTGTCAGTCCATCTACTTTGGTTCAGACTTAAATATCTCAGCAACCAGTTGAATAGCCTGCTGTGAAAGTTAGTATAGATGCACGGGAACCATAGATCTTGTACATTTTTCAGACGACCTGCTTTTCATTTAGAAGCATCAATATCTGATAGCTTTATGTACTTAAAAAAAAACTTAAAGTTTCAATCCAATGATTGTATTTTTCTTTACCTGTTATTTTTTATGTAATTAGTGCATAACATGTAAGAAAAAGAAAGCATATTTTTATCACAAAAACTTAAGCATATGTGGCTTCTTTAATGATGAGATTTACCTAATATTTATTATAACGTCTACTGGTGAATTTTCTGACTTTTCAATGCACTTTGTGCGAAGTTAAAGTTAAGTGATGTCATCAGAGAGCAGTATTTTAAGTTTATGTTACTGGCATGGCTGTGATTGCAGAATACTGCTTGCTTACGGTAAGAAAAATTTAAGGGGGGAAAAACAGTAAAACTTAAATGAGTCACCTGAAAGTATTACAAAATGAAGAGACCCATAAATTGTCCAACTATGTTCACGTGGAAGGCTTGTTTATGTTGGTTCCAAATAACCTTTAATAACAGCAGAAGGATATGCAAAACTATAATAGAGAGGAACTTTTTTTAAAGTATAAAACATATATAAAAAAGTTTGTCCTCAACATACTTGTCATTACCTGAACATGCATACATAAAAAGTGTCATAAGTTGGTCTAAAACGCAAAATTGTTTAAACACACACGCGCATACACCCCTCCTATTTTGTTATGAGGATTTAGTAGCTTCTGGCTTCTTAGATAGAAGACTGAAAAAGATGCCCGCGCTGTTGTGGAAAATGTGTTGAATTTCCCTCCTGCCATTGCCAGGGGTCCTACTTCCCAAGACACCATTTTTAAAGTTTACTTTCACTTAAAGGATTCCTTTATTCTCTGGATACAGAAACAGGGGGAATTCACATCAACTCTTTTTTTTTTTTTTTTTTAAAGAACTCCTTCAATGCCTTCATTCAGTGGACTGGAGTTTATTTAGATTTCCATCCATCAGCTTTCACGTAAATTTGGATAAGTTGTGATTATACCATGCCTGAATAGCAGTTGTTCTGGCTGGTACGGTTGGATGCTAATGGCCCACTGTTTTTATATGTAATGGTCACACAAAGAGAACTTTCCACTGTACATGTACAGATCAGCAAGTCCAGACAACGTTTGGACATGATTTGCCAAAGCTTGCCTGGAACTGAAGTAAAACATGATTTCAGAGGTATTTCCCCACACCTTACTGTAACGGAGAGAACAAAACTCTGACACCCCCCCTATGCACACACCACACACACACCATATAATTAAGCTAAAATTTCAAAGACAGGTGTGGATTACAGTCATTTCTGATCGAATTTCAAGTGAGATATGGACTAATTATTTGTTGTACACTCGTGATAAGAAAAGGGTTAGCTCATTATGCATGCGTCATATTTATGTGTTATATTTAATACAACTGATCAGGAAACAACATAAACAGGAAGTTTAGAGTAGCCTTAGGAGAAAGCATGGGAAAAGTGATTCCAATTGTGGCCCGAAATGTTGGTTTTTAAAACTAAAAACTTTGTCCTATAATGGATTGCAGTGATCATTTTTTATTTCTGAAGTTTATTTTTTAAAATTTCTCGACTTAACATTAGGACTTTCTCACAACTGAAAACCTGCAGGAATTTGAGACTTTGCTTTGCTTCAATTTGTGCTTGTTTGTTGATGGTTGCCATTCAGATGCAGTGTGACTTTGCAAGATAGAGAAGAATGTTACACCTACACATAACTGTGCTCCATCACCCCAGCCGCTCCACCGTGTTTAAATACACGCATGCACATTTTGCTGACACAGTGTCATTCTCAAGAAAAACTCCTCTAAAATGTTTTTAGATTTTACCTGTTGCTGTCTGACATAGTCACCCTTTTGTTTTAAACTTTAGATTGACATTAGGCAGTATGTGACAACAGGTAATTTTTGTGTGTCCCTTCACACAAAGACATTTCCGCGCCCCTTTTCTCACATATACACAAAGATTCACATGATGGTTGTTCTGGGTGCGGCTAAAAATGTTGGACCCCTAGACAACAGTCCAACAACAGTTCTGACACATTAAATATCAACAATCCATGTCATATTCCAGGCTCATTGAATCATTCAGTCCAAACCACATCCACACCCACCCGCAGTAGCACCCACAGATTCCCAGGAGCCTATAAGAGACTCTGAAATGCTGACAGCTGGAACACTGACAAAGTGTAATTTGCAAGATTAAAGACAAGGATAATCCTCTTCCTTAGCCTGTATGGAGGATAATCAAGGTAATTTTTCTGAAAATCAAGGATCATTACCTCAACAGAACTCTGAAGAACAAAGTCTTACAGGTCAGATTAATAATTACAGCTGTAAATATAATTATTTTGTTGTTGTAAATAGTGTAGCCATGAAGATTTTACCTCAAGAAAGGAATATTTAATCACCAAGTGTTTTTAAAAAAAGAAATCAATGGATGTGAACATCTGTTAATCATTTCTCAACTTTTTAACCTGCTTCAGGCCATTCATATCCAACAGGAAAGATTCAGGTAATTGGAGATATTTTCCAGTTCACGCTTGATGTGAGTGAATTTTCTCCAGAGGATGTCATTGTCACATCCTCCAACAACCTAATAGAGGTCCATGCTGAGAAGGTGAGTAATGCAAACTTCCTTTTGCAAAAAGACAAAACACAGTCTGGAATAGAAACGGCAGGGTGATACAAATGATGGTGTACAGAACTGTTACACATATTTTCTTGTTTAAAATGTGGTTTGCAGAGTAACTGCTAATCAAAGTAAATATCTTATTCACTTATTGACTTATTTATGTTCCGATACTTCTTCCTTTTGCTATGCAGCTGGGTGAAGATGGCACTGTAAAAAATACATTTTCCCACCATTGTAAATTACCATCAGATGTGGTGCCATCATCTGTGAGCATGTCAATGGAAAGTAGTGGGGTCCTGACTGTGAAGGCTCATAGGGTATGTCACTGCTTAATACATTTACATATCAAATAATAATAATAGTAATAATAGTAATAATAATAATAATAATAATATTTAAGTAATTCTGTGACTGTTTTTCTTTTTCAGCAGATATAACATGAGCTGTTAACATCAACCTCCTATTAACGACAGGATTTTAGCGACCTCAAGCGATGATTGATTGAACTACTTGGTGCAACATTTACGGAAAACCGGAAATACGAGCAACAGCCAAAACGCTTGGATTATCGTTCATTTTGAATGAGTCTTCATCTTCTTCAAAACAAAGCAGACAAAAAGTATATCACCAATAAAATTACTTCACAATTACGTAAAATTATATAAAAAAGAACAAACCTGTGAACAATTTCCAATATTAATAAATTGATAGATGTTAATAAAAGAATAAAAATATTAAATACACTGCTGTACTTAACTATTTTTGCTGCGCTGTCTCTACAAGTCCAAGCAAAATTGATAAAAATCACCAAATGTGGGGTGAGTTTATACAGTTTTAGATTTTGTGTGTGTACATTATATATATATATATATATATATATATATATATATATATATATATATAATATATATTATATATATATATATATATAAATAATGTTCTTAGGCCTAAGGTGTTTATCAATAGTAAACACCTTAATATGTTTTATTGGGCCTGTGTCAAATTAAAATTCGGGTGTCTTTTAGGGCAGATTTTTCTTTTAATAAATAGAAATGATTAAGTAGTGATTTTTTTCTTTTAATTTCATTTAATTTTAAATTAAGTTCTGTTCAAGAAATCTTTCATCAGTTTTTCTTCAAGCTGAAAACGATGAAACAAACGGAAGTGACGACACAGTTGTCATGGACGTTTTAGTTTACGGAAGTTTTTCACGAGGCGGCTGCTAAGTGTAAATGTTACGGTCACGGTGGTTCCTGTGAATATGATGATTGACTGTAACATTACTGTGTTATCGTTTTTACACACTGAAGTATCGTTTAAATGCCATTTTGTGTTTCCACTGAGACGTGATTGTTTGCTTGCTTTGGGAATAAACCGAGCCGCTCTTTGTTGCTAGTTCTGTTGACATCATGGCAACAGTTCCACCTCAAGGGTCACTTATAGTGGCTGACTGGCATCGATGTAAAGAAAGCAAAGAATATTTCAACAAAATTCTACACAAGAAGAGACGCAGGACATTTGGTAAAGACAAAGGGTTTTTTCATTTAGTAGGCTTATGTTGTCTTTAAATACCCTTTTTCTTCCTTCTGGTGAAAGTATGTGTTTACAGGTATGATAGCCCGCATTTCACAGGTGGAAATATTCTGTACGTTAAAATATTAAAGCATATAATTTAAGATGACTTAAAAACAGTTTTGCTTAAATAAATGCAAATTTTTATATATATATATATATATATATATATATATATATATATATATATATATATATATATATATATATATATATATATAGATATATAGAGAGAGAGAGAGAGAGAGAGAGAGAGAGAGAGAGAGAGAGAGAGAGAGAGAGAGAGAGAGAGAGAGAGAGAGAGAGATCTATCAGAAGGTTTTGTGTTTGGCGCCTGGCATGGAGGAGAACTGAGGAGAACCATGTTCTTGACTTGGCTCAGCTTTCTTGTGTGGGTTTTTTTTTCTGATGATGGGAATATTCAAGTGTGTTTGACCCACAATAGCTTAACTGCAACCCTGTTAAAGACCCATGGTAGCAGCTGAAGACTGAAAAAGCTGAACATGCCGTCACAAGAAGCTCTTTGGAACGTAGTTCGATCAAGCTGTGATTACATTGGTTCTAAGGAGATGTAGAGAATTTATGCAGTCAGAAGTCTCTCCTGGATTTTACTATAAACAGCTGGAAGTAACTGAACCAAAGGCATGACCCAAAAAAAAAAAATATATATATATAAAGGGTTAACTACTAATTTAACTTCACAAGTCATGTTGGAAACAAGTTATTCAGAAGCCTATCTGATTGTAACCACAGTTGCAATGTCAGATGTCAAAAAATGTGGTTATAGGCATACCATCTACAAAAATCATTTTAATGGTCGTTTCATTACAGGCCTGTTGGAATCTCCAGTGATGCCCCCACAGCTGGCTGTGGACACAGTTCATTATAAGATCTTCATCTGTGGCAAGAGTGGAGTTGGAAAAACTGCTTTTGCTGCTCGTCTTGCAGGCCTGAACATTCCTAATGTCCACCATGAAACCACAGGTAGGTTCAACAGGTAAAATTGGTATAGAGCTGAAAGAATAACAGATGTTTCCACAAAGTCCCCCATCTAATGTGTTGCTGTTGTAGGCATCGAGACGACTGTGGTGTATTGGCCAGTGAAGCTGAGAGAGAATGGGAGAGTGCTTTTCTTCCATCTGCAGCTGTGGGATTGTGGCGAGAACGCCTTACGCAGATTTGATCATTTGCTTCCAGTACGTTTCAGGCCAGTGTCATTCATTCATCACCATGAGTTTCCATTACTTAGACGATTTTAATCAATTTTCTCTTCCAGTCCTGTAAGGAGCAGGTGGATGCTGTCCTCTTCCTCTTCTCCTTCACAGACAGAACATCCTTTGATGATGTGTCCAATCAAATAGCTAAATGGACTGAGCCATCCGTTGTCAAAGTGGTGGTTGGGACCAAGTATCCTTAATGTTGCTTACATGAAGCCAGCTTTCTAGTTTCCATTTGCATGTTTTTTTCCCTTGACCTTTCCTTTCGATTTGACCTTTTCATGCACTGCGACGTGGCAGAGAGAGAGGTCAGGGAGTTTCAGAATAAATGGAGTTTACCTGTGCTGCGTACAGGAGGAGAGGTCACCAATGGACTGGGTGACGTAGCCCCCATTTTCAACTGCCTTGCAGAGAACCTATGGCATCAGGATTGTGTTAGAGCAGGAACAACCAGTCACCATCCACTGCGGGAGGCAGTGACTTTACTTTAAGGAGAAAAAAAAAGGAAAAAAAAAAGGTTCCAGTCCAAAAGTCATTTTTGTTCAGGAATATACAATTTCAGCGGCAACCATTTAGCACATCAAGATGCTAAAAGGAAAGAAGAAATCAGCGCTTCATCATAGTTCACTGTATCCTATTTAAACTCTTTGATAAAAAGGAATAGATTGCTGTCCAGCCGTTCTGTACTAGGCCATTTTCCTGACAAAAAGATAACAGAACAATGAGATCTTAGTCTCAATGTGACAAAACAATCTAGAACACCACAACCCTCTCAACACATCTAACCCAAGATGGACTCAAAGTGAAAGCTAACTCTGGAAATTCTAAACTTTCATCCTCCAGGCAGAAGAAAAAAGTGGGATGATAGAAAGGTCAAAAATAGTGGATTAATGAAGTGGTCCATCACCTGATGCTTCTTCATCATTGACAGAAAAACAAAAGTTATATGAACTCCACTGACGTTCTACGTCAACACTGCTTAGTTGTCTGCTAAGCAGAACCAGATGTCAAGTTGTCCTGTGACAGTATTGAGTCTTCACATCAAGCCAATCAGATTAGCTCATAAAAACTTTATTTGGGAACTTTAAGCAAAACAAAAAAAAGGGAGGGTTAAATCTTCAAAGTCAGGCAAATATTTTAATACAAAAAGAATTCAGATTAATTAAAATATCACTATTTGCCAACAGCGGCAGTGCTGGTGGTGGTTTGAAGACATCTGTGCATTTGGAGGAAAAAAATCTTAAGTGATGTGAACAATGAATCTTAATTGTCTTTAAGTAGTAACATTTTTAAAGTGTGCTAGTTTAGGGAGCTGAGCTTAATTAACAGAAATATAAGTGTGTGGGAGTGGGAGGGATTTTGTGTCCATCACTTTTTAGATGAAAGTGCCTTCATCCATACTTCTTTATCTGACCTGCAGTGAGAAAAAAAAAAAAACAAACAAAAATAAAAAAAAAAACCCCAGTATTTTCATGACTCCACATTAAAAATATTGGGGTTTCATTTTTACCTTGTAAGTGCAACAAGTATCATGGCAGTTGGATGTCCTGTCTGACTTTGAGACAGATGTAGCAGAAAAGAATCAGGATTTAGTCCCAGGACTTCAGTCCTCAGAGGCTCGACAGACACATCTGCTGGGAAGAGGGCGTGATCCACGACGATGAACCGCTGATCCCTGAACACGATTGAGAGGACAGACGAGTTTAATGGAAAACAGAAAAAAAACAAAAAACGACTTCAAAATATTGATTACTGGTTTGAGCTTTCTGGCTTATAGATGCATGTATAACAGTTCAGCACTTCAGGGGTTTTGCATTTAAAAAAAAAAAAAAAAAAATTAATGCATTAAGTAAGTGGAAGTTACTTTTTAGAAGAGATGATCAAAAGGTCATTGAAGAGGTGGAGGTAGATGTTCATAAATGACATTCCTGAGCTACCAGTGCTCTCCAGGGTAAGCAGTTTTAAAGGTCCTTGGAGGACCAGAAAACGTGTGCTGATGACCAGAGGAACAGACTGGATGGAAGAAAATGGCACATTACAATTTACTGCTTGCTTGTTAACCAACCTCTTACAGACTTTTCAAAGTGAGAAAAAAGGGAAAAAAAGAAAAGAAAAAAATTACCTTAACGTTGCCAAAATCTAGTAGTGTTTCCAGGCAGACAAGTTCTTCAAGTCGTTTCATTTTTCGGACCTTCTCGTCACACTCAGTCACAATCTGGTCAGATCCAAACAGTGAGTGTGCTTATTGTTCGCCACCGTGAAAATATTTGCTTCAAGTTTAGAAAAACTTGAAGGCTTTATGCAACTACACATATCGGAACCCCGAACAGTGAATATCATCACCTCATGAATTGCATTGATGGCCTTTTTGAGATTTGATGCAGAGTCAGTATCAGGTTCAGTAAGTTTCAGGATGCTCTAAAATTGGGAAAAAACCAAAACAAACCCACACAAGAAAGCTGAGCCAAGTCAAGAACGGACATTTAGACTGATTTATAAAAAAAAAAAAAAAAGTTTACCTCCAGTAAAAGTTTCAAGCGTGTAATTCTCTGGAAGGGAAGGACTAGAAATGACTTGAGACTTTGTCTTTGACACATTGGGTTGCTTTCAAGTTGTTTAAGTGTGCAGAGAAAGTTTCTGTTTTGTTTTCTTAATTGGGAGAACAAGCACAAAAAAGGAGGTGCAGTTTAGATGGAATATTCTGAAAAGCTGGTGACACAGTACAATCAGTGGCATTAATATCAGAACAGGCTTACAGCAGCTGGTTGATGAGGGACTCTTGATACATCATATTAGTCACATAGGGCACATAGAGTTTGTGAAAATCCTGGCAATGTTGGAGCACAATGTCCCCAGACTGGGACAGCAACACGTTCTCTCCCAGTTGAGCTTCCAGATCCATAAGAAACCTAGAAGAAACGGGAACCCAGCTAAGAAATACAGCCTGAAGAAAACAAGCAAATGGACAGTCATTGGTGTTGCAGAGTTGCATGTTAACAGAGACAGTCTCATCTGTGTGTTAAATATTAAATAAATACTCATTAAAATAAAACTGAATTGACTTCCTGTGGTGATTCCCAGCATTCCTTTTAGCCACCAGGTGTATATATAGAGAGTTCTGACCTTTCACTGGCTGTCTTCACTTGGCAAATGTTGGAAAACAAAACATGATGCTCCATTTTGGTCAGAGTCATCTTCAGTGTCTTCGAGGCAAAGAAATGCTTCACTACCACTTCAAGGCTTCTTAGATAAGAGGCTTCAGAGCTCAGCAATTCAAACAAGGACTTTGGAGGGAAGGAAAAAATATTTCATTGTCAATATCCTAATGGATAGGTCTGGGAGTCATTGTAAGTCTTGTAAGTTCTATTAAAAAACAAAACAAAAAAAACAACAACTCAAACAGTGCATAAAGAAGTGTTGCCTGCACATTAAGTGTATGGTACACAGACCAAAGGGCTTTAACTCCTAAAAATGATTGTTTTATTTGCTTTGCAGTTATATCAGCATTTCTTTCTGCCTTATCTCTTCCAGTACTTCCGGAGCAATTGTCTGAAGAAACAACATGTCTTGTGATATTGCACAAGTTAATGCCTTTTTCCACACAGCTGATTTAAAAAAAAAAAAAAAAATTGATTTCCTTAAACTACACTAATCAGCTTTTTTGTGGTTGTTCCAATCTTTCACACATTTAAGAAGATTTTGAAAGGGCTGTAACAATTGATGTAAATTAGGCTGAACAAGAAAATATTTACAAGGGATTTGCAATCATTAACTCCACACTAGTGCTTGAGCAACACATCTTAAAAAGTATACTTTGACATTATTTGAACAACTTATGACCACTACCAAAATCCAAACCATTTAGTCAGATCCAGAGCTGCTGGAGATTACAGATTTACAGATTATGTAAATACTTAATATAACTTGCACAGTAACATGCTAATATAGAATATTCTCTACTATAGCTGAGGTATCTGAAAGCATGCATCTCTAACTTCTCAGCTCATTCTCTCAGAACATATTTTTCCTGATATGGCATTAGCCTTACTCATTTAATAATAAAAAAAAAAAAACCCAAAACACTACACACCTCCTGAAGGCGGATCTCTTTGACCGTCAAGCTGCTGAGCAAGCCAGATGCCTTCACTTCCTCTAAATCTTGCCAGAGGGTGCAGGAAGCCACTCTAATAGGCTGAGGAGAGAATAGAGTTGCATTGGGTGATTTTTGCTGAGGGGCCTCAGTGCCTGGTTGGCTGCAGGGGCTTGGCGGTAAATGCAGGCTCTGAAGATACTGAGGATTTATCAGTTCATGCAGGCAACAGTCTTTGAGTCTGTGCATATCATCTCTCACAGCCTGCAGGCAGTAGTCCTGATACAGTGGGACTGGAAACCAAGAGAGACAAGCAAGCAGCTTTACATTGCATTAAAAGTTTCACTTCCATTGACTGTCGAGACTTCAAACTTACAAGAATCCAACTTACAAAAATGAATGTACTTTGACTGGAATGACCCGCTCAACACCTCCTCTGAAGGATCTGCTTCCCTGTAGAAGGCCACATCGAGTTAAATATAAATCCTCTTCCAAGACATACAGACTTTAATCACCCTTCTTACATTTCATGACTTTTATCCAAGTAATCCCGTGGGGACAAAGTTGAGTCGACTTCCTGGGGTCCACATGTTGAAAAAGTCATCCTTGAGGGAACTTTCAAGTCCCATGTGTGCATCAACGCCACTGACTTTAGAGCTGAAGAGATGTCTATTGGAGGACTAATAAGAGTCCACATCATCAGAATCCTCTATAAAAACAACTTTACTTAAGTCTTAAAACTGCACTGTAAGCTGCAGAAGGGCCTTACCTGTAATCCTCCACCTGATTCATGGACTCACTGCTCACATCAGGGTCGTTTTCCAGCTGAGAAACCTCGAAACAAATCTGCTCACTTGTCTTCATGGGTGGCATTTGTGACACTGAATCATTGCTGAGCTTCGTATTTCCAACATAGGAGTGCAGCTTAGAGACGACACCTCCTCTCAAACAGTGACTCTCCTTGCCTTGAAAACATAAACGCTCCATGTTTGGGACTTTTCTTTCAGCTTCAACTTATCCTAAAACCTATCCAACACGCACCTGGAGAGGAATGTTTCATTTGCCCCCAAAGCACAAAGACTAAATAGCGTGAGGTCCATGCAGTCTGAGCTTTGGGCAGCAATCACAAAAACTGGACACAGGTGTGATTTTTCTTCCTGTGGCGATCAAATGAGGCCTCCAAAGAGGCCTTTTTGTATTCTTTTCATTACATAACTATGACTTCAACAAAATAGATTGTTTGACTGTCAGGATGCAACATTATCACTGATCAATTGTCTAAATCTTCAAATAAATCTCTTGTTAATCGACTCCACTTCTAAAGATAAGGCACAGCATTGACATTTCAGTTAAAAAAAAACAAAAAAAACAACAACTTCCAACTCACAAATTATACAAATACTAGTTTTATTTTATTTGCAATTTAAAATTCCATACAAGATAAAAGTAAATAAATCTGCCAGAACATTGTTGGTATGACTTAAATAAAGCCATTAAAATCCTCGATATAAGATGTACTGAAAAAACATTTGATTGCCGTTAAAAGGCCATATTTAAAATGAAACTGGGAGTTTTTCAGGTTTGGGCACACTAGGATGATTTGACACAAAATAAAAAGGACTTTCAGGACAGGAGCTACAAGCAGTTTTGGAATCCACACAAAGCTTTTAAACTGTGGAAAAATCATACATACAGTACAAGATACCTTCTGTAAAAGACATACTGAATCAAAAAATGCCGTTGACAAGCACTGTATTTTCAGAATGATAATGGCTAAGTTAGATTTCCACTCATCTGTGGGAAAAATATTGGTGAACTTGATCAAAAATAAACTTTTCTGCACCACTTCCCAAACTGCAGCTTTTCCAATGAAGACCACCCTGCCGTCTTCCACCCAATTAGGGATACCACCACCCCTTTTTTATATCACTGAGCCGATTCAACTACAAATTAAACATTTTTACACCAATAGTTTTATGACACATGAAAGTGGAAGTTATATTATTCAATGGTTGAAGAATCAATTTAATATTTAGCATTTAATAAGTAAACGATGGACAACAAAACAAGAAAATTAACCTGATATCAAATCTTTCCTTTAAAAAAAAAAAAAAAAAAAAAAAAATGTGGGCACCCAAAACATCTGCATGCAAACACACCTCACATATCTGTTATAGCCGGAAAAGTATTACCAGTATCCGTTTTGTTTTAGAATATTCTGCATGAAAAGAAAAGAGCATTTCCCTGTGGCTTTAACATGCTCCCTCCTGAAAAGGGACTGAAACATCTGGATCAATAACAGGGTATAAATAAGACAGATGCTGAGTTAGGAGGCTGGGGACTCACTAAATGGTTGATGGTCATGAGTCTAGGTGGGCACAGTGATACTGCGGGCCAGAAGTGCCAGCAGAGCAAGCTCCACAACCCCATGGGCTTGTTCGAGTGCCTCCACAGCCTCCCTGGCAGAAAAGCCTGCTGCCTGGATTCTCTGGATGTGCTCGGCTGGAAACTGTTCTATAAAGGGATGTGGAGAGGAGGGAAGAGGGGCTGGAGATGGAGGCTGGAGGGGCTGAGCAGAAGGAGATGAGGTGTTTAAAACTTCCTCTGGCGACCCCACTGCCACCGACAAAGGGCCGAGGAAGGTGTGCTCAGTTTGGAGAGTGTCTCTGGTGTTGGCCCCAGAGGCTTGTCCATCTGCAACCCCTCTCCCGTGCTGCCCCTCAGGTGGTTCCCTGAACTCAAAGTCCCCAGCAGCATCAGGAGGAACCTCTGGCTCAGGCTGATGAACACAGTCAGTGGACTCATCATGCAATGGTTCATCTGCCCGTCTCTCGTTGGACAGAGTGTCCGCTGCGTCTCCGGCCAGATGCAGGTCCTGATCAGAGAGGTCAGGGGTCGTGGACTGAGATGGTTCCTCCTCAGATGCAGCAGTAGCATCGTTAGCTTTGGCATCACTTTTTTCTGCACCAGTGGTAATGGTAGCGGAAGGGGTAGGCTGAGTGTTTTCAGGTGTTGGGGTCCGGGACTCGGAGGAAGCTTTGTCTGAGTCCTGCTGGATGGAGCATGATGGCGAGCAGGAAGTGCTGCGGGTTTGGGATTGAGAAGAGTTGTTGGACACCAGCAGCTCATGCAGCTCCTTCAGTGCAGCTGCCAGCGAGGGGATGCTGTCAGAGCTGGAGCAGCGATCTCCTTCAGGTTGGTGCCTCTCAGAGGACACCAGATTGTGGGAGGCAGATGGAGACTCCATTTCAACTAGGTCAGACTGGCCACGTGTGTTTGGACAGGCCTCAGTGGTATCTGCTATATCCGCCTCTGCTGCTTCCTGCTCCATAGGCTGAATGGGGGATAGTTCCGCTGAGGTGGCGCACGTGGAGCTTTTCTCCTCCTCGACTGATTCAGGACTCTCCTCTGTAGCTCCAGCTTGAACCTCACCCCCTGGATCCTGGGATGCTGTGGACACATCTGCAGGAGGGGTACATGTATAGAGGACATCTGTAGAGGGACTGGGTACAGTTAGCACATCAGGGCTGCTATGGAGGGACAAAGGTTGAGGGTTGCCACTTTGAGGTTGAGAAGAATCCTCTGCTAAGGATGAAGTCTGAGGAAGCTCCTGGAGGCCAGGCTGCCCTTGGCGCTGCCCTGGTGCCGCTGCCTGCTCCATGGTGACTGGGGCAGACTGGGAGCGATCCAGGGTTGGGTTCTGAAGTTGACCACAAGAGGAGCTTTGGGAGGCAGGTGGGGACATTTGGTGTAAGGTTCTGGGTAATGTAAATGGTTGGGGTTGCGGTGAGGTAGTTTGTCCATCTGCAGTGTCTATTGTGAGAGAAAATATAACTGGGAATCAGAGAAATGAAATCCATCATAGTATTTGAACTATGCACATTAGACAGCTTCAGAAAAAAAAAAAAAAATTAAAGTCTTTAATTCTCTTCACAGATAATTTACAAATTTTGAAACTTATTCAAAATAAGAATGTGAATAAGTAAACACAAAGATACAAAATCTACTGAGCAGCAAAGAAAAAAAAAAAACAAAAACAAAAAACAAATAGCAATGGACTTAGCACTGGCAATGGTCTTGTGAATTTTGCAGTACCTGGTTGGTAGGGCCCTTTCCAGCTGTCTCCAAATGCATCAGTGCTGTCCTGCTCAGGGGTTAGGGCACACACCACACACATCATGCAAAGGGACGGAGAAAGTTAGCAGTCGCACACAGGGCATGCAACCAAACTATCCGCCTTTTCACACACACACACACACGCATGTGAAAAGTGTAATCCAAAACAAATTGAGCCCAAACCTGACAAACAGGTTTACAGTGTAAACATAGACTGCATATAAAGAGATGGACGTAGCCTCCGTGACGTCACCCGTAGGTTTCTGAAGAGCTGAAAAGAAGCTCGGTGGGAGGTTTCTACCATCGCCATCTTGGTAGGGGCATATGTGTCAACTCACCCGGAAAATACAAATATGGGCAAAGAGGTGGAGCTGAGAGGGGGGCTGTGAGCATCATGGAGGATGATTGACATTTAGCGAACTACGAGCTGCCTGTAGCTAAGAGCTAACCGAGGGGGGGGTCATCATTACTATGATCTCATTTTAACTCTGCATCAAAAAGACTTTACACAACTGCTTTGCAGCAGTGTCGACCCTGAGCCTGAATTCACTACAGCTTAGTTTGTGTACTGATGGGAGTTCATTTTGATCTAAACTATCAATAACCGAGACGAGAAATGACAGTAGCATTAATTATACACGATTTCATAGCATTAAAGGGAGCCATACAACAATGTTTTAAGAATCCTGAAGATTACAAACCTCCTATTGGTGAAAACACATGACTTTGTGCACGTAGTCATTGTGTGAAAGTGACTTTTGAAAAATACCACATTAATCTTAAAGAATGATTGAAGAAAGAATCCACTCGCTATGATACAGAAGGCATAAAGTTTAACATGTGAAGTTTAGCATAGGAACTATTCAAACTCATTTATTTATGATGGGCCAAGGAGTTTTAGTTTGATAAAAATGGATCCAAGCATCCTACAAATAGATGGGCTGCTTCACAGAATGCTCAAACACTGACATTAAAGGACATTTTTCAGCTGTAAACACCTACAATAAGTAGTTAAACATGGTTAACATTTATGTCAGGAGTCAGACGATTTGACAGCTAAATCAGGCTCATGTATTTGTAAGATTGTCAACCTACAGCATGATCATAAAGCCAAATGTGTTTTAAAATGGCTGCATTTGACATGGCATAAGTCTTTAATTAATGGGAGTTAAATAAAGATGACTATTAGTTATACTGGTAGCAGTATTATTAGTATGTCAACGCTGCATGCATTTCTAAATACTTTTCAAGCATAAAACGAGAAAAATAACGTGTAATAGTCAGCTTGAACTCAAGTTTTTATTCATTTATTGGCAATGCCGATTAAATGTTCATCACCAGAGGATTTTCCTCTAAACAGCTTAATCAGTTACAGGATGCTTCACTTTTCATTTTAAACATTTACACCCATTTATTTTTCATCTGTGGCACAATTGTAAATGTTTCCAATTTTCTCTGATTAATGAAATAGACTTAGCAGAAGTGAGTCAAGATCTTGATCTCCTCCCCAGCACTTGAAGGTGGCTTCAAGTACTGTTCTAACACTCTGCAGGAAGCCATCTGGACCGTTATATAATATAATATAAAAATCTTTTTTTTCAAAATCTCTCTTAAATGCTGACTAGGGCAGATGCCTTCTCTACTCTAAGTGTAGATTTTCACCAAACATCATCTAATTTTAAGTGCATTCTGGACATTTTAGGCACAAAAACAACATTCTACTCACCAGAATAGATTACAGATTTTTCCACCAGTAACATAAATCAAATCCATCATATAGAAAAAGTTTCCATTGAGAAATAGTTTTAAATTGGGATGTCTTTTTTTTTTTTCCAAGGCCGGTTTTATTTGACTGCCATTTCTCAACTTCTGAACTTCACCTTATTAGAAAGCACAATCAAAGTGCTGAGGCGATGGCGTGAAGTGATCATATGACTGAAAGTTCAGATGACTGCATAATGAGGTTGAAGAGTAAGAAGCTTTAAGTGGCACATGCAAATGTAGTTCTAACAGAGCTGAAAAAAGGCTCAATGAACAACGAGCTGAAGTGCAGCGACTGAAGACAGGTTCTTACCGCTCTCCTGTATGGACCTCTGAAGTGCCTCTGCCAGTTCTCTGTCAGCGATCTCTTCTGGACGGGCGTCTTCACGCCCCTCGGCTCCGTATGCCAGCCGGGCACACTCCGGCAGCTCCGCCTCAGACAGGAAGCGTGTTTCTGTGCCCGTTGTGCCGATTACAAGCACGCTCTTCTTCAGGTCGATTGAACACTAACGGAGAAACGTGACAAATAAGGCTTCAGTATAAAGTGAAAACAGAGCTTCTTAACTATTTGATTCCATTTTAATATAATTATCCTCAATGTAATCAGGTGAAATGCAATCAGACCTGGTGTCTCTTCAACATATCCAGACCAAGCAGCATGTCCATTGGCTGGTCCTCTAAGATAGAGAAAGAACATGGGAGAAAGTCCCCCTCTATTTGGACCTGAGCTGGAAACATAGAGGAAAACAACAAAGTGTGAAGGAATTGATCAGGTTTGGGAAAAAGTACCACCCCTATGGAAAGCCAGACAAGTTTCAGACATACAGCACGTAGTAAGCTTAGATTGGTCTAAGTAGTTCGTAGCCATCTGTGGAAAGTTAATAGGGTTGGATGCTGTTAAAAAGGTATCAAGTTTATTGTAGGAAGCCTCTGAGAAGATAAACATCTTTAAGAACCAAAAAGAAAATCAAGTTTAAGCTTCTACGATCAGTATGACCTTCATGACTGATGCATACAGGGGGACAGTGGTTATAATCATTAAAGGAAAACTCATCTTAATGTGTTTCAAACTGTGCTGCAAACAGGTCAGATACTGCTGTGCTTGTATTAGAAAATCTTAACACCAACCTAAATGAACTCTGCCAATGATCTTCTGAGTGCCCACTCCTTTTGCAATCCCAGCCCAGCGTCGGTCCACCAGTCGCATAATGTTACAGCGCTCGGCACACGCTTGACTCATTATGGTCATCTGGGCCCCTAAAAGCCAGATGAATCAGCTTTAACGGAAATCACAAACTCAAAGGTAACTGAAGGGAAACAAATCCCACAGACATACATGGTGTCATTTCATACACTGAAAAATAAAGCAACTTTAAAGCCATCACAGATGCAGAGAAACTCCTGGTGATTAATCACAGAATAGAGCTACTGTTCTTTGACATTAGCGTTTGGTTAATAACATACATTAATTTCCAAGTGTGCAGGCAGTAAACAGGGTAGGTGTTAGAAAGATTCATTCAGAGTTACAGAGGAAAATCTCCTCTGTAACAACTTCCAACTCAAAAAAAATCTATAATCTATACCCATAAACTAGATTTCTCTCTTCAAAGACCGAGGATGTGTACCAGTGTGTGCATGACTTATCATTCGCTCAGCTCAACTTGGAATATCAGCTGAGATGGTACTGAAAACGTGCTGTTAAATATATTACTATCTACCATGCCAGAACAACAACCGGAGTCGAGCCAATGCATACCATGAAATGAAACACACCATGCCTGAAAAGATTTCACTCTACATCTATATCAAAAATAAAAACACTAAATAGCAATATTTCAAACATGTTAGGAAACATAATATTTCTACTAACGCCGACTTTGACGCGTTGAGTCTTGCTCAACAAACTTGTAGCTACAACAGTTGTTGAGATTTTATGTTCATTACCTGAGTCAACAAACGCTTTCACAGGGTGGCCATTCACTTTGCAGTTAATGTACAGCATGACCACCTGTCCAAAGCTTTCTGGAGCCTCTTCCATTGCAATGGTCATGTTTTCTTCCACATTGTGCTGCCTGAAACATGCACAAATCCAAAAGTCAGAGATTCGAAAAAGCAATAAAAGCTAAGTATATGTAGTAAACAAGTGGCTTTTGCTTTTTAGGTTCTCATTTAGGTCCAGAAAAGGGTCAAATTATTGGCAATCGCAATGAAACAATCAAATGTCAATCAAATGAAGACAAACCTGTGCCGTGATGAATATGTATTATGTAATAAGCTGTCTCTGACTGAAATGCCATTTTACTAAATGCCTTTAATTTTTTTCCCCCATACCTGATGTCCTCCTCAATCTTTGCTTGGGCTTCCAAATCAAAAGGATCTGCAGTCAGAAGTTTGATTCTTTCTTGCTCCCTTTTGGCTCGATCCTGCTGTTGCTCCAGCAGCACTTTGGTGAATTTCTCTAAAAGAAATTCAGGGAAACTAGTTGATTGATTAAATTGAATGACCATTTTTACAAACTGGGGCATAACAATCATATTTTTTTCTTTTTGTTTTATGTTCTTGTTCACCTAAATCTCCGCTCAGCAAAGCCTCAGCAAGTGGAGGATTTCTCTCCTTGAGTAGTGATAGTTCATGCGGATTTGATAATAGCATCTGCTGAAGTAAGGCGGGGTCGTCCAGGCCCTGGGGAGAGGAGCCACGAAAGGCCATTGGCGTGGAAGGCTGTGCGGCACGCTGCTGCTGCTGTGGAGCCTGTTGCTGTGGAGCTTGTTGCTGTGGCCTTATGGCACCACGCTGACTAGTCGAAGAAGAGGTGCCCGGGACATTGATGGAACGAAAGTCAATATGGGGCAGACCTGAGGAGTATAGATGTGGGTGACAGGATACCATGCGGAATCTGCAAAGATCTGACTTGCTAAATTGATCATTTAGATGACTTATTTATCCAGAGACATACTAACATAAAAATTAAAATTCAGTTTTACGCCACTTCCTAAAACTTGATAGTCTCTGTTGTCATCAAATAATTTTAAAAAAAAAAAAAACCAACAAAAAAAAACCAACCTTTACCTGGAAAAGCTGGCTGAGTTGGTGGCGGCCTTCTGTTGGCTTGTCGGAGAACCACCACATCCCCATCTTTTACACCGTAAGTCCCCAAGGCACGAGTTGGGTCTTTTAAGGGTTGTTCTACATATGTGATCTGGATACAGAAATGTTCAGAATAATTCAACAATAACTCAACAAAAGATTCACCAGTTCTTACAATTTTTTTGTTAAATGTTGATTTAATTATAAAGCTACAGTACCCCTACAGTAAATCCAGATTTACTGTATGTCTGTAAACCAAATAATAAAAATGTACAGTATAATTTCACTGGCCAGAACCTGAAATAAAGATAAAATTACCTTTGGCTCCAGTCCTAGATGCTTTTATATCATTGTTATCTACTTGATCTGTGTCATGCTTTTTATTTTTTTATTTTCACTTTCAGTTTCCAGATTGTCCACTCAAACAGCTCACACCCTTAAAACTGGTCTGAGCTCCTCATAATTTCTGGATTTTAAAATAAATTGCCTTAACTTTTGCCATAAAATAACTTTTCACATTTCTTTCTGCCAGCTAATATGGCCTAAATCTGGACTTAATCAGTGTCTACTCAATGTTTTCTTATGTCTTCTAGCACATAAAAAACATCTAAATAGCATGTTAATGGGGTAAAAAAAAAAAAAAAAAAAAACTTAAGAGGACTGATTAACAGCATTAATAACAACTATATAAGCGAGTTCATTTGGAAAATTGTTTTTTAAGGCAGTAGAAATAAAACATAGTGGCATATCTCGAAGTTACTAAAAACTACAAATGGGCTACATTAAATGACCGTTGTAATTACTGACTGATTTGTTCACTACACGTCTGTTTTTGTCAAGACAATGTGCACACACTGTGTTAGAGGACAACACAACGTAATGCGAACAGGTTTTTTTCCCCAAACTAGCGGTTCAAGTGATGTTCATAGATTTTGCACAAAAGCAGCAAATTCACTCACTAAAAGGGCTGAACTAGAAAGAAAATTCCCATTTTAAACGAATAAGGTGTTCAGAACGTCGTAAAATGATTCATTTTAAATACTATGCCATTTAGTCTTCAACAACATAAATTGGTAGCTTTAAAACTAAAATATTTGGTCATGAATTTGTGATTATTCTTTTAATACATCTTTACCTTTAAAAAAAAGTTATTTTAATGGCATTATGCTTATTTGGAGGTTTAACTCTACTTTAATTGACACATACTTCCAAAAAAATCAGCCCTAAAAGGAAGTTATGTGATGGTCAGCAACCAAGATGATTTTTTTTTTTTTGTCGCTTTACATTTACAGGATGTTTACAGGTCATTAAAAATGGCTTGCTATACTGTTGTTGCCTAGTCTGCATTAAACAAAGCCAGAAAGGACAAGTTTTCATTTTGCTGCCAGATTTAAAGCTGATTAAATTAATTAAACTCAAAAATACATTTTAAATATAGCATTCTTTAGTTAGACTAGACCTGTAAACAGGTCTTTTTTCTTTAATATAACTGCATTACAGCAGCAAGACTTTAGATTAAATAATACCAGCTATTTTCACTGAGCAGGTTTAATTTAAACATATTTGAGAATATGACAATAACATTACATGTACAAACCTCATGTGTCTCAACAATTATTCTGTTTATCATAGCCTTCACTCTAAACTACACTTCTTCATTGGGTTATAGTAGCGAGTAAAACTGGAAGTTTTTCATAAGGATGACTTTATGTTAGCTTGTGTTAACAACAATGCTAGTATTATTTACTAAACGTGTAACATTTAAGTGGGAAAATATGCCTCTTGTTGACAGACAGACACGTTTCGCAACAGCTCAGATCACCACAAACTCCGATTCATGCTAGCGACCCAGCTAGCCACATTAGCTGCTAGCCATGTTAAATCCTGGTTCCACCTATTGAGGATCTTGCCTGAATTTCCCCGGCTGGGATTCCTGATTCCAGTTCACAAAGTGCTACAAAGTCTCTTAGCTCCAGCTCCGGGGACACATCGAGGGCAAATGTAGTTTCTGGGCGATCCCTCGGCGCGCAGAAAACGGTGACCAGCATCGCTTTTTTGGGGCAGGATCGCTGGACAAACCCTGTGTAACAAAATGCGGTTAATGTGGTTCCTTGTGCCACAGAGGAAAAAAGGTTGACTATTTCTTCTTTACCCCAAATTTACACAAGTCTCTCTATCAAAAAGCGTATGAAAAGCGAAACCGCGATAAAACTAAAAGTCAGTGACTGCTTCGGACTTACTAGGTAAATGACTGATGTGACAGTTTCTCTTCTAAAAATAACAAAATAACAAGTAAGGCTCAGATGTGCCGCATCTTATTCAGCTTGCTTTTTGACATGTCGTATTTCAAGTCGTAAAAACTTCTTCTTCTTTAGGTTTATTGTATTCTTCCTCTTCTACTTTGATATGCATAAAAGACACAACTAAGACGCAATGCTGCCATCTACCGTTCAAGTCAATTAAATTCAATTAAATTTAATTCAGCTTTAATTGTACAGCGCCACTTCACAGAAATGTTGTCTCACTAAAAGTCAGATTATTGAAAAATGGGCGACACTCAGCAGTCACCACTAAGTCGAGACTTGGTAATTTTGGACTCAGTCGTGGGCTGGCTCTAACAGGAAAACATCCTGATGGAAAATGCGCATGTGGATGTGCAGAAACAATAAACCATGCTCAAATAGTGCAAGAGATATACTCTTTACAGAAAGAAAATGTTGAAAAAGCTGAGAGCGACCAGAACTGATGGAGTCCGGCTGGGACACTAAACGTGTGTCTGTGAAGTGCCCGTGGTCCATGCACTGAAAATGCTCTTTCTTTCCTGTCCTCTTCATGTTCATTGGCAGTTGGCAAAACACCTTAAAGATGGATCAAAGCCACCAGTTCGGCTGGGTTATGAGGTGGTTTTGGAAATTGTTACGAGTAATTCTTTCCCTGATGATGTTAATCTTTATTATCTACCTTATTCATTATTTTGGTATGAATAGACGTTTACAAATGTTTTCTTCATAAATGTACCCATCACACCAAACGTTCTCATGTGAATATGTAATGTAGGTATTATTAATATTATGTAATAATTGATATTTAAAATGATCAGTTTGATGTGATATACTAATTTAAAGGATTGTGATTTGATGTTTGCCAATATCTCAAACTCAGTCACGATCTGATTTTGATTAAATTCCGTTTATGATCCATGGACTGAGAAGGATATCACAGATAATTGAACAGTTATTTCCATTCATATCAAAATCTCACAAAGCAACTAGAATATAATGTATATTTTTATTCCTGAGCTCATGCGTAAAGGAAATTCTATCAATGTTTGATATACGATATTCACATTGAGATCAATGTCATTGGCTGACTGATCACGTGATCAATATATAGATTTAGATATATTTTTATTTTGATATATTCATCTGCACTATCCTTCAAGTTATACAAAAAACAAAAACAAAAACAACAAAAAAACAACTTTAGAAACTTTATTGCAGTACATTTAAACTATGAAATTCAAATACTAAATATTATTTGTTTACTTTGCCGTCCTTAAATCTTGATACACTATACTTAATACACCAACTACACACCAATTACTATTTGAGTGTCACCATACTCAATATATGTTATTATTTTACTATAATAATTTCTACAGGCTTCTGGTCATTTATAGAAAAGTATTTTTCTAAAAATAAAAGTCGTCAAATTTTATTTATTCATTCATCAATGGGGCTTTAATCCCATTATGTATTTATTACCCTATTTATAATTTGTTAGAAATTAGGATTATTATATACAATCTGAGTGTCCTCAGGGTCTACTTGAGTTGTTACTTCTAAAAATTAAAGAATGAATTGCTTATGCCATTTTATTTAGAAATGTTGTATGTTTAATTGCGGTATGTATGATATTGTTATAACATTATACCTCCGCCACAACCAATCTCTTGTGCATGATTATTTTTATGCTTTTCTAATTAAAAAAAAAAAATAAAAAAAATAAAATATATATATATATTATGTTCCTTTATAAGAGCCAGCCAAACCTTGAGTGGAGGTATTTTTTTCTACATCCGTTCTCAACAGGCGTTCTTGAGTGGTTGTATCTTGCAGATCTACCATGAATATGTTTTTTTTTCCACCTGCTCTCCTTACGCGAATAAGCAATGTGATGTTCTTACTGGCAAAACAGTTTCTGCAAGTAAAACCACAGCCTGCCTATTTTCCTGAGATAAGTACAAAAAGCCCAGAAAAAGGGTAAAAAAAAAAAAAAAAAAAAAAAAAAAGATAAAAATAACTACTTCATTGTATATCAATCTGTTTCCTAAAGTTAAAAAAAAAATGTTTTGGCACAAGTTGCTGTGAGGCAAAAAAATAACACTTGACAATGTTGATGTTTCTAAAATGAGAATCATAGGCAAAACGGATATATAACAAATAAATATAAATAGTATTGAATGATCTGTCTGTTCACAAATGCAAAAGCCATGTAAAGCACACACAAAGTCATTGTGAAGATGATTATCTAATGTTTTTGTGTGTCTGTCTTATTATTAAAAGGATTTGAGTGAGAACACTGTCAAACACAAGTTTAAACAGTTCAGGTAAGCTATAAGAGAAAAAAAAATGTATTAAAAAAGTTTTGAAGGTGTGCTGGTATTCAGACCCAATATTAAAACAGTTAATAATTCCCAGGGACTGTTTTATTGCTGCTAGAGGAGCTAAATAGTGCAAATTGAATAAGTATTGAAGAAAGTTTTGCAGTATAAACTTAAATCTAAAAAACATGCCAAGGTTATGTCTGAAATTTGAACACAGCGTTGATTCTTGACCAGGACAGACATCAAAACATATCAGAGTTGGTTGTTGATGAATGCCTGAGTTAATTCACAATTCCATAAAAGCAAAATAAATACAGGAAAACAACAGAAAAAGAGAGACAGAAATAAAATAAGGTCACTTAAATATAAAGCAAATGAATAACAATGAATACAGTTAATAGGTAAATAAGATGAAAATGAATCAATAGATATGAGTAAATAAATTAATATCAATAAATAAAATTTGTTAACTGAATATAAAGAAATATAATTTAAACAAAAAGACAAGAAGTAGTTTGTCATGGGGTTAAATGAGAGAAACATGAATATAACATTTTGAATGCTCTCCAACTTCACATTATGTAACTTTCTGACCTTAAAACTCTGAATTCCTGTGTTTTTTAACAGAGAGGCATCCTGTCTCAGAAAGATGCAGAAAAACTAGTCCATGCCTTTGTTACTTCCAGACTGGATTACTGCAATCCCTTATTTATGGGTTGTCCCAAATATGCCCTGAAAAGTCTCCACCTGATCCAAAATGCTGCAGCGAGGGTTCTGATGAGGACTAGCAGGAGAGATCATATTTTGCCAGTTTCAGCCTCTCTACACTGGCTTCCTGTTAAATCCAGGATAGAGTTTAAAATTCTTCTCCTATGAAGCTCTCCATGACCAAGTTCCATTGTACAGAAATGATCTCATAGTTCCATATATTCCAAATAAAGCACTTTGCTCTCAGATTGCAGGTTTACTTGTGGTTCCCTGAGTCTCTAAAAGTACGATGGGAGGATAAGCTTTTAGCTATCAGGCTCCTCTCTTATGGAACCAGTTCCCACTTTGGGTTTGGGAGACAGACTCCCTCTCTATCTTTAAGATCAAGCTGAAAACCTTCCTATTTCATGAATCTTATAGTTAGGATATGAGCATCTCCTGAGTTGGAGTCTGAATGTAGGAGGCCAGAAGAATAAATTGGCTATTCTCAACTAACCCAGCTAAAGTGTGCTCCCAGTGGCAGGGTAATACTTCACAAGTTGACCCACCAAGGCTGGAGACGGGTCAATACTGGAAAGGCATATGGGAGAAGGAGGCATCACATAACAGTGAAGCACAGTGGTTAAAAGACCTCAGAGCAGACCACAGCTCCTTCCCTGAACAAGATCCAGTTACCATCATGGTGGCAGATATCCAGTATAGACTCTCAGGTATGAAGAACTAGTTAGCACCTGGCCCTGATATAATCCATGCCTACTGGATAAAGAGGTTGATGTCACTCCATGAACACCTGGCAGCACAAATGAACCAACTCCTGAAGGATGGGACTCACCCTGAATGGCTGACCAAGGGACGAACAGTCCTCTTACTGAAAGACCCCAACAAAGGATCAGTCCCATCCAACTACCGGCCAATAACCTGCCTCTCCACAACATGGAAGCTCCAGTCAGGCATCATAGTGGCTGAGGTAAGTTGGCACATGGATCAATACATGACGGAGACAGAGAAAGGCATTGGAAAAGAAACCAGAAACACCAGCTGCTAGTTGACAGAACAGTCGCCCAAGACTGCAAAACCAGATGGACAAACCTGTGCACCGCCTGGACTGACCACCGGAAAGCCTACGACTCAATGCCACACTCATAGATCCTGGAATGTCTGAAGCTGTACAAGATCAGCGGCCACATAAGGACCTTCGTTGCAAACTCAGTGAGGGGTGGCAGACCAGCCTTGAGGCCAACTTCAAGCCAATTGCACAAGTCTCCATCAAATGTGTCATATATCAAGGAGATGCCCTGTCCCCGCTACTGTTCTGTATAGGCCTGAACCCCCTCAGCCAACCAATCAGCAAGACTGGCTATGGAAACTGACTCAGGAATGGTGCCACCATCAGCCACCTCCTGTGCATGGATGACATCAAGCTGTATGCTATGTATATATATATATATATATATATATATATATATATACATAGCATACAGCTTGATGTCATATATATATATATATATATATATATATATATATATATATATATATATATATAAATATATATATATATATATATATATATATATATATATATATATATATATATATATATATATATATATACAGCTTTTGGGTGAAATTTCACAACAAGCCTAAAATGCATTCAAACCTGTACAGGTGAACTTAATGTGATCTTCTCTAAGCTTTTAAATGCACATGTCCACCTGTTAAATGTTTCAATAAATTTTGCACAAGTTGCTGTTCTCTAACAAGGAGCTTAACGGCAAAAATCACGGCAGGTGTGTAATCCTTGAATTGACCAATAAATGTCCTGGTTCAATTAGAGCTGGTGTTTAAACAGTTGTCCTCATCATGCTGTTCACATTTTGACATCATGAGACCAAGACGACATCTAACAATGGAACAACAGTCCCTTGCCATTGCGATGCTTCAAACAGGACGTTCTCAGACAGAAGTGGCCACTGAGCTTGGAGTGTCACAGAGTGTTATCAGCAGGTTGCAACAGAGATATGGAGAGACTGGAAGAGTCACAGAAAGGCCTAGAAGTGGACGTTCTTTGGCCACATCCCGTGCTGATGACCGCTACATTGTGAACACTGCCCTGAGAAACCGGATGATGAATGCCACTCAACTCCAGGCACGTTTAAGAGAGGTGAGAGGCACCCAAGTGTCACGTCAGACCATTCGAAACCGTTTCCATCAGCGTGGTCTGCGTGCTAGACGACCTGCACGGGTACCTGACCACACCACCAGGCACAGGCATCATCGTCTTGCATGGGCCAGGGAGCATTTACGCTGGACGAGGAACCAGTGGGCCTCAGTGCTGTTCTCTGATGAAAGTCGATTCACACTGAGCAGAAATGATGGCCGGCAACGATGTTGGAGACGTCAGGGAGAGCGCTATGCATCAGCCACTGTTGTCACCAGGTGAGCTTTTGGTGGTGGCGGTGTTACAGTGTGGGCAGGGGTGTCCACTTGGTACAGAACTGCCCTACACTTTGTGAATGGTACAGTGACAAGCCCATACTACCTGAATAACATCATTAATCCAGTGATTGTGCCCCTACATGAACAGCACAGGCCTAATTTCATCTTCATGGACGACAATGCTCCTGCTCATCGAGGCCGCATCATCAGGGAACGGCTGTTGGAGACTGGTGTACCTCAAATGGAATGACCTGCACTCTCTCCAGACCTGAATCCCATTGAAAACCTGTGGGATCAGCTGAGCCGTCGTGTAGAGGCTCGAAACCCTGCACCCCAGAACCTCAATGACCTGAGGGCTGCCCTTCAAGAAGAGTGGGATGCCATGCCTCAGCAGGCAATAAGTTGCCTTGTGAACAGCATGAGACGTCGTTGTCAAGCTGTAATTGATGCTCAAGGGCACATGACGAGATATTGAGACGTTCAAATTTTTTGTTGTGATGTAACTACCATTGTTGTTACCTTTTGTGTTGAATGAATTTTTTGAGATGAGGAAATCAGTAGTGCATCCTTCTACTTAAATGTCTTAATTTTATGATATTATATCACTGTAGCATGAACATATTGCATTTTCCATAAATTTCAGGTCACCTGAAAGCCAAATATCCCTAACTTTCTGTGAATAGTGTATATATATATAAATATATAAATATATATATATACGTATATATAAATATATATATATATATATATATATATATATATATATATATATATATATATATATATATATATATACGTATATATAAATATATATATATTTAGTTATATATATATATATATATATATATATACGTATATATAAATATATATATATTTAGTTATATATATATATATATATATATATATATATATATGACATCAAGCTGTATGCTATGTATATATATATATATATATATATATATATATATATATATATATATATATATATATATATATATATATATATATATATATTAGTTAGCGACTTCACGACTGCATAGAATTAAAAATATAGCAAAAAAGGAAATGCAAAATCTCTCAGCACAAGAAACTATTAGAAAAAAGCAAAATAGGTTCAATAAAATAAAACCAATTCCCTTATATTCTGCATGCATGCTGTTACTCAGATTTTTTTCCTCTTACATGACGTCATTATGAGTTTTTTTTCAGGTTTGTTTTTCATTCAGTATTATAGCAGTGTTTCAGGTCCCACACTGTTCCGTTCTGCTGTGCACAGGAGCACATCGTGTCACTGTGGTTAGAGTAAGACTAGCAATGGCTCTGAGCAGCATGCTGATACTGATTTTGGCCTTTAATGAAGTCGTTACCATGAATGGTTTTCGTTGCAATAAAGGTAAAGTAGGATTTTTTTTGTGTGTGTTATAACCTACATTTCTTTATTCTGTAAATGACTGAAGAGTCCTGTCTTTGCGCTTGTCATTTTATTTTTAATGCTTGGAATGTGTTTTTCTTTTCACACTGACAAATATGTGAAGGTCAAAGAGTAAATGAAAATGGACGTGGCAATAAAAATTGTGTACCTTGCTCTGATGGTTATTACCAGGACACGGACAATTATTCTAAAAAGTGCAAACCATGTACAGAGTGTTTTTCAGGTAAGAGTTAAAGCATTTATAAGACACACCAAAACAACTGTAATATTAATAATCTCTTATAAACCTCCTGTTTTGCTTTGAAACACTTTGAATCAAGGATTTAGAAAAGAGAAATGCTTTCTTTTCTTTCTTCTAGAATTTTTTTTCCCAAATTGCCTTTCAAGTTTATATTTCTGTGACTACTTTGACTGAACAAATGTTTTATTTTTCTACTGTCTTTTGGTTTTAACTTTTTTCCCCCAGATTCTTGGAGTTTTATTGAAGAACCGTGTACAAAAGTGAAAGACACAAAATGTCAATGCAAATCAAGATTTGTTCCCAAGTTTAAAGGTGCCATGCTGTGCATGTGTGACAAAGGATATGAACAAAGAGGAGATGGTATTAAACCCAGATATTTTACAATATTTCTCACATGTAAAGGGACTTATTATGTAATAAATGATTCTTTACTACCTACCAGACTGTGTAAGGTGTGATGAAGGATATTTCAGCCACGGTGATGACAATCGCTGTCAAAAATGGACAGAGTAAGACCGCCCTGTTCTAGTGTTTCAGCAATTTATTGCTACATGATATAAAATGTTGAAGCTTCAACTATATTCTTTGTTTTCAATCTATGTTTTTTCTTTTTCTGTTATTCTAGCTGTAAAGACACAGGGGTGAAAGTTCGTGGAACATTAACCTCTGATGCCATCTGCTTTGACACACCGAAGCACAATCTGAACACAATGGCCTCAACTTCAATCACACGCTCAACAACTCACCGTCGAAATGAGGAGCCTCAAACACAGATGAAACATTCTACCACCAGTACCACCCTTCTGGCCAATGAAAAGGGACCAAAACAGCCCCCTAATCACGTAAACCCAAGCTCAACAACCCACCGTGAGGGGCTTCAAACACAGATGACGCATTCGACCACCAGTACAACCCCTCTGGCTGATCAAAAGGAGACTAAACATACCACTAATTATTTAAACTTTGGTAAAGCACTCACTGCATTTTCTTCTGATGCAGCCTCACATTAAAGACTAATGAAAACTAATTTGATGGTATTTTGTCTCATTTTAACAGGTCAAACCCTCCTCATTTTTGGAATTGTAATGCTGCTTGTACTCACCGCTGTGACCTGCAAGCTGTCTGTCAGCCCTTATTTGGAGAGAAAACCAAGATCACGTAGTATGTAGCCAGCAAAAGCATTCTTTCTTTAGCGGATAGTTGTGAAGTTTCAAAATAGATGTCTGCATTTAAGATACTCTTATGGGCTCTTGCTGAAACATTGCCTTCATTTAATTTGAACTGAGCTCAGGTAGCTGTTGAGTTTATGTACTAAGCTAAGCTTACAAAATGTTGCCAGTTGTTGGGCAGCCAAGGTATGAAAAAGTTAGTAGGATAATCACGATATTCTTTTACACTAAAAAGACCTTAAACTTATCAGAGTAGGATGATATATTAATCTCTGCATTATCAATTGTTGGAAATGCATTTTTATTTAGCAAATGCATCCAAGACTCTTTAAATGTGTCAAACACAATAATTGTATGAATCACGCTTTATCTTCTTTTTTTTTGCAGAGAATGACTCGTTGTGCCGATCACCTGTTGAAGAAAGTGGCGACAGCAGCGAATCTGCCACCATCAAATTAAATCTGGAGCCCTGAAGTGGCACTTTTCTTGACACTAATCTGTCACCTAAAGCTGTGAATTTTCAGGTCAGGTAATCATCATGCGAATTGCTTAAAACTGATTGCTTGAAAACAGGTTGGTTTCATGGTAAACACAAATAAGACAGACTGTTTAGCAACAGTTTGGTCAATATTTGACCTTTTTTTGTTCTGTTGTAAAACAGTACAGAGTGAATGACGAAAAAAACCTTGTATGTATCATACTTAAAACAATTTCAAAACCATTATGTGCTTTCATAACTAATAATGATTATCTTGTTATCTTTTTGCTAACATTAGCCATCTGCATGAGAATAATATTTATTACAAAGTTGGATTGGCTGATTTTTTTTGGTCAAAATATAGATCCTTTTTCTCTGCTAATGTGTTCATACAAACTTTTTTGTACAGGTTTTTTTTTTAAACCCGCTGACACTGTATAACACATGATAATAGGGCTTTTGACAAGTCTGAGAAAGTCACATTATGAAACAAACAAAACCACTGAAGCAGCTGCAGAAAAGCCATTTTACTTTTTTCATACCATTTTTCAGCCTCTGTTTCTGTTGTTTTTGTTTGCTCAGAGTTCTTGACTGGTAGCAGGTTTGCTCTACAAAGTGAGAGAGAAAAAAATCACCTTCTGTGGTATGTGGGGTTGGGGGAGTTCCCACGTGGAGCTTAAGGTGCCTGTTGTTTTTCCTACTGAAAAATGCCTCCTCTTATGGTTTCATAATCAAGTCAACGGAAAAATTGATGGTAGAAATGTGAAGACGTTCATGTTGTTTATAGCTTACCGGAGTCATTTCTCTGAGTAGGACAGTCAGAGGAGTTGTGAAAGCATGCTCTTGTTACATCTCTTCATTTACATCTCATTAAGAAACCCGACACAGTCGTGTAGTTTTATTGGTGAGCTGTAGGATCTTTCTAGAAAAAGTTGCAGTCTGTTGATTCCATCCTGAAAATGGTATTTTTATTCAACCGAAGTACTCAGTTTTTAGTTTTGTTCTTTTTACATATATTTTAAAGTTACTTAAGTTTGCTATTAGCAATATAATGTTTACTCTTTCAGATGCTTTTGGTGCAATTAAAGAAAAAAGGAAAAAGACAAGAAGAAAAGAGAAATTTGAGGCATGTGAGGCTAACGCCACAGTGGTTAGCACTGTTGCCTCACTACAAAATAATTCATGGTTTGAATTTGGTTGGAGGGTTTCTGTGTGGAGTTTACATGTGTTCCCATGCATGGGGGGGGCTTCTCTCTGGGTACTCCAGCTTTCCCCAGCAACCCAAAAACATGCACGTTAGGTTTACTTGTGTTTGGAAATAGTTCCTAAGAGTAAGTGGCTGCGGCTCTGTGATGGACTGGAGACCGCTCAGGGATGCACCGTGTGTGATGCCTGATAGTAGCTGGGATGGGCTTCAGAAGCCCCTTTGAACATACTCTGGAAAAAATAGGTATGGAGAATGGATGGATGCACTAATTAACTGTGCAAAAAGTCCCTTCTGTGTCTGTTTGTAAATGTCAGTAATCCAGGAAGTTGGTGTGCGGCTTCAAAGAAAAAACATGAACATATAAAGAAACCCTGACTAGAAACTCATTGACTCATTTATGTGTCATCAACTCATGTTAAACCGTGTGTATCTATGGTATGTGACTATGTATTAGTTGTTTTTATGTGATGCCTGATTGGGAACTTTGTTGTTTGTTATCAAGGTTTTCCAGGTCTTCTTAAAGTGTTCATTTAAATGATCAGTGTGTGTGGATCTGTCTGACTTTAACATTATCCCATCTTTCCTATTGATCCACACAACAGCATTGAGGTGTGTACTTAAATGTACTAAATTGATTTTTCTTGTATTTATGTAATAAAATAACTCCCTGTATGTCTTCTATTTTGTTTTAAGTCATTTAACTGATTTTTTTTCATGCATTTTGGTTTTTTGATTTAATGTAATCATCACTCATCGCACTTCAACATCACACTTTAGATGATTTATTGGAAATATTTGTCCATTTTAAAATAGTCAAATTTTAATGGTCTAAATAGTTATTCTAATCCTTTAAAAATATCAATTTGCTGTTAAAGATCTTTTGTTTTCATCTCATAGTCAATTTAACCATCTATTTTGGCCAAATCTTACTCTTTGTTTTAGTAATATATTTCTTTTGTTTAGCTATCTGATGCATTTATTCATTGCGTTAACTCAACTGGATGATTTTATCAGCTTGTTCTTCATTTTTTTTATGTCTCTTTTGGTTTTAATGAATCTTTTTCTTGAACTGGGCAACAAAACCTTTTATCCTTATTTTAAAAAAAATGTATTTTATCAGTTGGATTCTTCTTTCAGATGCGGACTCACACCAAACAGAATTTGTTAATTTTACGTGGTTTAAAACAAGCGTCACAGTTGTTTTAGAATCTGTAGATATTTTCATATCTCATAATTATAAACTTTCTTATTCAGTCAAAATACTAAAGGTTGTTTAATACTGTAGTTCTTTTGTTTCTCTACTATGAAGCAAAACACTGTCACCCAGGCTGTTAAACCATGATCTCACCTACAGTTTCCATCCAAGCATACCACAAATTCTACATAATGGCTGATCTGCATATGACAGTGGGAAGTCCAGTTTCAAAAGTGTCAGAATTGCCCTTTGTGGCTATAAAGTCACACTTACCTTTGGCTCCTGCTGAGAGTTGTCGGCATGCAAGCACGACATCCTCAAGGAGGGTTTAACATGAAGCTATGTGGTTATACTTATGTGAGTGAGAAACAGACAGGAAAGTAACTGTCTTTGATTTTCTTGGTGGTATAGCCACAATCACAAAGTTTATATGTGTGTGAATTGAGCAGGGGGTATCACTGAAACGCAGGTGCTACTGTAATTCTGAGATTACCTCTTCTACAGTAGTACTGCTTCAGGATGAAACACAGCAGATCATTGCAGACGAAAGCTGCAGCCGTTATTAAGCGTTCCCATCAAAACTTTACAAACCGCATGCTCAGTCAGGTCAATACCTAACACCTGTTCAAGCAAACCTTTATAATTGATACCCGCTTGAATCATGTCTAATTGGAAATCAGAACAATATCAAAGAACGAGATTTCTGTAAAATGATACATTAGCCTGTTAATTCATGTGTAAAGTTAAATTCCTAGAGCACTCTTTGTCAGTGTATGTTTGAATAAAACTGTCCCTGGTTTTTATTTGATTTTTGTTTGGTTTTTTGCTGTATAAACCCCACGACATTTGCTCTACAGTGCTGTTATACTCAAATATAAATCCCCAGGAGTCCTCGGCATTTCAACAGGATTCAGCTGTGTGCGTCATTTAGCAGGAAACCCCAGACCTCATCCGCCACACGATGCACACTGTGACAAAGGGTTACATGTATTCACAGTGTCACACAGTTTGTGCTCTGCAACATGAGGGTTTAACAACCTTCACAACTAAGTTATCACTTTTTTGCATGTATGAATGTTTAGTTTCTTCCCAACTACAAGCGAACACACTCACTTCATGTCTTTTAGATTATAGTACGGCAGCATTAGGCTTCACACCTTGTGGGCTATGGATTTTCCAGAAGTCAGTAGTACTTCTTTTCATGATATTTAATTTTACTCTAATAGTTTTTGTGGTTTCCCAAAGTGACATTTACTATTTGACATACCTCTATTGCTTTATTCTGATATGCGAATTACGTTTTATTGCACAGTTGTGCACACACACCCAGACTCAGTTAGTCGAGAATCAGAGAAAACCCTTTACTAATCTGAATCTTTTTCAGTGTCTCTAAAGTTTTTCTTTCTTTAACTTAAAATGTATGGACTGTAAATACAGTACAAATTATGACAGCCAGCTCCAATATTGATAAGGAACAATAAAGTAAACATAGATGGATGTTATTCTACTTATTTACACAGAAAAAACCATAGCTAAAACCTTAGCCAGCTTTAGGACTTTGGACAAATTGTAGCTGTGGAAACATTGTTTGGCAGAGGATCTCATAACGTAACTCAAGTTCTAAACATAGATCCAGTTCTTTCTCAGAGGGTCCTATCACTAAAAGAGATCGACACATATTTTTTTCCTCCTAGCTTTATTTCTCCACATTGTCAATTTACCAAAACTGAAATTAAGTTTCCATTGTAGGCAGCACCATTTTTTTTATAATGCTATCAAATACTTTGAACAACTCAGATAAGGCTCCACTGGTTCCAGTACTGCAGAGCTGTTGGTTAACATCAGCACTTGCGGGTGTAATCACCTCTACAGCTGCGAGCACTGCTACATTTCCTGGTTCCATGAAGTCAATCGAAAGTCTGGTGCACAATTGACAACACTGGTCATGCATATCTGATTTGTGTGCACTGATGAATGGATAAATGAGCATGTTTATTAAGTGCAGATTTAGATTTACAGCTTCACCCACATCATAATAATAATGAGCAGACTACCCACAGTGAGGGGATACCCTATGCAATGGGAAACTGAACAAAAGTAGCTAAACAACTCATCTAAACCCAATATAGTCATTCATCATGCTGATACAATACGGCTGGATTAAATTCTGTTATATACAAAGATAAAACATGTACACCTTTGCCTACACATGAACTTGTACATATCTTCCGGAAGAATGTGTGGTGAGAATGTAAGATATGTATAATGTATAGAGTTAAAACCAACACCTTAGTTCGCAAAACCTGAAGCATGATAAGATAAACTGGAACAGTTAGGATAAAGATAAGATAAACAGTATGAAATGATGAAGCATTTCATTACATGGAATGTTTCATTTTTATTCATTTATATGTCTTATTTTTTATTTATGTATTTGAAAAAAGCTGTTATGTACAGATTATTACAGATATACAAAAAAGGGTCATGGGGTTAGCATTGTAGAGGTTACGGGTATGATCCTTGGCTGTGGGGAGGCTTAATCAGTGGCTTTTTTTGTGTGGAGTTCGAATGTTCTCCCTGTGCATGCGTGGGTTCTCTCTGGGTACCCCGGCTTCCTCCCACCATCCAAGACACGCATGTTAGGTTAATTGGTTTCTCTAAATTGTCCATGCTAATGAGTGTGAGCATGAATGGCTGTTTGTCTAGTTGTGTTATATTAGAAAAAAAAGAGTTTACTAAAAATAGCCATGGCTGCAGCTGTGGTTAATAATAGATGTTGCTCAGACTTTCTAGTCTATGAGTGACTCATGCTCTGCCATAGTTTCCAAAGACTTATTGAAAGAACAACACAATCCATCTGTTCACAAACACGGAACAAAAATATCTGTTATGCGCAAAAATGGTCCAAGAAACTAAAAATCTTAAAAAAAAGAAACAATGACACATAGAAAAATATGTGTCATCAAATCTAGAAATCTATTCTGTGTCAAAAAGCAGAAAAGCAAGACGAGAAAAAAAAAAAAAACACACAGGGAAGGGAAGTATTAATTTCAAGCGACGGAGTGGCTGGCAAGCAGCACATTTCTAATACTGACAAAGTAAATAGGCTATGTTGGCATTTTAATTCTTCCACTTGCATGTGGCCTAAATAAATGATCTACATCCTTTATCTACTGAAATTAACTCCCACATGCAAATAGGGGCGGCTGTAGCTCAGGAGGAAGAGCAGTTGTCCTTTAACAGGTAAGTTGAGGGATTGATTCCAGGCTTCCCCTGAAATGCCGAAGTGTCCTAGGGCAAGACACTGAACCCCAAACTGCCCCCCGATGTGCCTATCGGGGTATGAGTGTGTAGAATGAGTGTGTGTGTGAATGGGTGAATGTGACAAGTAGTGTAAAGCGCTTTGAGTGGTCTGTATGACTAGAAAAGCGCTATAGAAGTACAAGTCCATTTACCAAATTACTAGCAATCAAAATTTAGGCGAGACAGAGCACGAAATGTCACTTGGAGGAAAAACTAGAATGGTGATATGTATCTATATGTATATATATATATATATACACACACACACATATATATGTATGTATTATACATATATTATATATTAAATGACTAAATGAATAACAAGGATCACGTTGAAGTGCTGAGTTTCTGCTCAAAGCTGCAACCCGCCACAGTCTGTTTTATTATTTTTAATAAATAATAATTTATTAAATAATAATTTTACCCTAACCCTAAAATAATAAATTATTTATTATTAATTTAATAAATAAAATAAAACACATTTTATTATAAACTAATACAAGCACACGCTGGAGCTTGGAGAGAGAACGCTCTCTGCAGATGCTGAAGTAACACCCGATTATAAACCATGCTTAACTCCTCCTAGTTGCTGGGCACACCACAGAAAACAATCATTCTCTTCCTGACCTTTAACCTTAAGCAACTGGTCAACCAAGCAGTTGACAAAAACAGATGCCCTGCAGGAAACTCTTCCTGTCTCAGACTTTGTCTGCACATTCCAGACAAGGATCATATGACTTAAAGAAAGCTTTGTGCATTGACACAAAACACAGCAGGATCACAGCAAATCAATGCATATATGTCTAATACTTAATACAAACCAAACTCATAACAATTTTCCCCAACAGTATTTCCACTAACACCAGGGTAATGTTTTTGCCTTTACTGCTTATAACTGCTGACTGGATCACAAAAAAGAAAGAAGTAGCTGAAAGAAGTGCAGATAAAAGAGAAAAGCTGAGAAAAGAATAGAAGAGGGGGAGAAAAAGCTGCAAATAAGTGATAGCAGCTGCAATACATCCTCGACAGAAAAACTCAATATGTTTTGTACAGAAAAAGAAAGTATTGCAGGATATTCTAAGAAAACACATCTCACATCAGGAGCACATGTGGAAGATAATCAGTGAAATCCATAAGCAACAGCAACATCAGCAACAAGTCAATGTGTGTGGGTCTGTGTGTATAGGTCCATGTGTATGCGCAGTAGTGTAGGTGTGTGTCTACATCTGTGTACATGTGCATGAGTCTGAACTAGGGAGTTGTGTTTAATGATCATGCAAATGCAACCGTGCCCCTTCCGAGGACCAGGAACAGATTCAGAGGGCCTATAGTCCTGAACCGCCAGCAGTCAACATAGAGCGAGACCATCACCGCCACTGCAAGGATTGCACACGTTGGCCCAGGAGGAGGCAGAGGAAAACATCTACCAGAGGGTCCAGGGGACCCGGACCAGGAGGAGCCGGGGACAGAATCCAGAGCCCCGCGATCCCTGCGAGGCATACCAGGGAAAGCCTGGCCCAACACCAGAGCGAGCAGGACCTTTCCAGACAGCCCTCTACTGCGAGGCAATGTCCACACCAGTTACCCAGCCAATCACCCCAGGGACCACAGTGACCCTCCCTCCCCCAGACCCTGTCCAATGCCCCACCCCCATACCTCCCCCATCCAACCGCCACCCATCCCTCCAGACTCCTAAACTCATCCAGCCCCCAATCTCAACCCCTACCAACCACTGTGCTGCCCAAGAAGGTCAGAGGGCAACGAGCCCTAGACACCCCCAGGACACCCCCATGCATGACCCCACCTCATCCACCTGGTTATTGAGTTTGTGCATCTTTAATGGTTAATGTCTAAAACCTTTCTTTTCTCTGGGAGATGAACAACTTTGTGCTTATAAAACCAATTTTTTTTTTTTTTTTTTTAAATTAAAATGTCTTAAACTAAATGCAAAATGACATTTCCAGCATATCTGGCTTGAAATGACGTGTATTTTGATCCGTGTATGTAAAGTGCCCTGTGACAGCATTGTTGTGAAGTAGCGCTATACAAGTAAAGCTGAATTGAATATCTAGCAATTATGTCCAAAATGGTGGACTCAAGGTATATCATACGGTTTGACGCCTTTATAAGCCTTCATCAGCCCACCCACACTCTCCCATCTGACTGTCATGAGTGGCCTTTGTGGTCTTCTGGAGAGTACTAACACTGTATCTTCCTGAACAAACCACTGTCACTGACGTCACCATGTAGCTGTATAAAACCTCAAAACCACCAGCAGGGCAGCATTTACAATGAAGCTCTCCGGGGTATTACAGCTTCTATGTGTACTGAGCGTTTGGACCGTAGGACAAGCCAAAGGCTGCAGTCATGGGCAGACTATGATAAATCAACGGTGCTGTAACTTGTGCCCTGCAGGTAAACAACTTATTTTGAAAAGTTGAACTATTCAATAAGAAACTGTTATCTATAAATTGCTTAAATTATTGGAAAAGGTTTGTTGTAAAAACCCTTGATGGTCACATATTCTTTTAATTTCTTTTTTTATAGGCACTTTCATGAAGGCGTTTTGCTCTGATACTCATCAAACCATCTGTGAACCCTGTGCGGAGGGCGATTACACAGATAAACCCCATGTCTTTGACAGATGCGAACAGTGCCAGTCATGTCAACATGGTAATGCTTGAAAATGCTTAAATACTCTACAGGAAATAGACAAAATCTAAAGTGGTTTGAATTCTTGTCTGTCCACAGAATATTCTGAGAAGTGTACATCAACCACAAAAGGAACCTGTTCTTGTAGATCGGGCTTCCTGTGCTCCAACAGCATCTGCTCAGTTTGTCAGAAAAATGAATGTGCTATATGGGAAAACCCCAAAATAACAGGTGAGAATGGATCCATTTTAAAGTTGAATTAATACATTTTAGTGATACACTGCTTCTAATTATATGTGATGCTATTGCAACAAGCATGAAATCTTGCCTGACTGTGTGTGCTATTAGTTGCCAGTTGATGTGTGTAAATGTATGTTGTTTAAAGATTGTAAGCTGAATCAGGTATGAATGCAAAAAAGTGTAGCTGCTAATATTGATCTATTTTTCTATCTATACAGAAAAATCTGGTTCAGGTTTGGCAGAATATTCATACAAATGTGAGCCTAAATGTGCTGGAGATGAATACTTTGATGTGAACAAAAATACCTGCAAACCATGGACAAAGTAAGAACCTTTCATGCAATTTCAGCTGCCATAGTTTTTTGTCATTTGGTTTAACTTCCTTTGGCTTGAGCAGTTTTAAAATTCTCTAAGACATGAGGACTATGTTGTCAGAGCTGTTTTGAAAGTCATCACAAATTACAAAGCATATCTACAGAGTATAGTTAGCTCTCTCACAACATTTCACTCATTTCAAACCTAACTTTCACATCCACAAACTAGACATTGGCTCAAAATGGAAAGTGGTTTTGTCATTGTGAGAGCTGAATTGGTGATAATGTTTACATCTTTGCTCACAGTGATAATCAACTCTGTAAAATTTTCTTATGTAAACTGAATCACTTAAACTTTGACTTTAAGTTAAAGAGATTAATAGTCTCCTTTAAATTAAAGAGATTAATAGTCTCCTTTAAATTAAACAGATTAATAGTCTCCTTTAAATTAAACAGATTAATAGTCTGAGTGACAGTATATCGGCAGAAGGTGTTGGTAGTGCTTTATGTGGTAGTTTTCAGTGACAACTTTCAGCAGAAGAGTCAGCATATGCTGATACATATACACTTTGCCGTTTTGGGTTTTTTTTTGTTGATTTTTTTTTTGTGGATACAAGCAGGAGTTGCATTTTGAAAAACAGGTTAATCATATGTCATGTGTGGGCTATAAAAAAGGAAACATGTAAATACAAAGTGCTTAAATGTCAATTTAATAATAAGAAGCTGTATCACACATGAATTAATCTTAAACAATAAATCTTTAATCGTGAAGCACTTTTAATACAACAAAAATGTAGTGCAAAGTGGTTTAGATGAAAAAACAAACCCAAAACAAAACAAAACAAATTACCATTAAAATTTCTCAGATCTGGAACCCATTAAACCTGCAAATACACAACATGCTACTCCCACAGTGACACACATACACTACTCACAGAAAGTTAGGGATATTTGGCTTTCAGGTGAAATTTATGGAAAATGCAATATGTTCATGCTACAGTGATATAATATCATAAAAGTAAGACATTTAAGTAGAAGGATGCACTACTGATTTCCTCATCTCAAAAAATTCATTCAACACAAAAGGTAACAACAATGGTAGTTACATCACAACAAAAAATTTGAACGTCTCAATATGTCGTCATGTGCCCTTGAGCATCAATTACAGCTTGACAACGACGTCTCATGCTGTTCACAAGGCAACTTATTGCCTGCTGAGGCATGGCATCCCACTCTTCTTGAAGGGCAGCCCTCAGGTCATTGAGGTTCTGGGGTGCAGGGTCTCGAGCCTCTACACGACGGCTCAGCTGATCCCACAGGTTTTCAATGGGATTCAGGTCTGGAGAGAGTGCAGGCGATTCCATTTGAGGTACACCAGTCTCCAACAGCCGTTCCCTGATGATGCGGCCTCGATGAGCAGAAGCATTGTCGTCCATGAAGATGAAATTAGGCCTGTGCTGTTCATGTAGGGGCACAATCACTGGATTAATGATGTTATTCAGGTAGTATGGGCTTGTCACTGTACCATTCACAAAGTGTAGGGCAGTTCTGTACCAAGTGGACACCCCTGCCCACACTGTAACACCGCCACCACCAAAAGCTCGCCTGGTGACAACAGTGGCTGATGCATAGTGCTCTCCCTGATGTCTCCAACATCGTTGCCGGCCATCATTTCTGCTCAGTGTGAATCGACTTTCATCAGAGAACAGCACAGAGGCCCACTGGTTCCTCGTCCAGCGTAAATGCTCCCTGGCCCATGCAAGACGATGATGCCTGTGCCTGGTGGTGTGGTCAGGTACCCGTGCAGGTCGTCTAGCACGCAGACCACGCTGATGGAAACGGTTTCGAATGGTCTGACGTGACACTTGGGTGCCTCTCACCTCTCTTAAACGTGCCTGGAGTTGAGTGGCATTCATCATCCGGTTTCTCAGGGCAGTGTTCACAATGTAGCGGTCATCAGCACGGGATGTGGCCAAAGGATGTCCACTTCTAGGTCTTTCTGTGACTCTTCCAGTCTCTCCATATCTCTGTTGCAACCTGCTGATGACACTCTGTGACACTCCAAGCTCAGTGGCCACTTCTGTCTGAGAACGTCCTGTTTGAAGCATCGCAATGGCAAGGGACTGTTGTTCCATTGTTAGGTGTCGTCTTGGTCTCATGATGTCAAAATGTGAACAGCATGATGAGGACAACTGTTTAAACACCAGCTCTAATTGAACCAGGACATTTATTGGTCAATTCAAGGATCACACACCTGCCGTGATTTTTGCCGTTAAGGTCCTTGTTAGAGAACAGCAACTTGTGCAAAATTTATTGAAACATTTAACAGTTGGACATGTGCATTTAAAAGCTTCATTTTTCATCTTTTAAAAGATCACATTAAGTTCACCTGTACAGGTTTGAATGCATTTCAGGCTTGTTGTGAAATTTCACCCAAAAGCTGAATATCCCTAACTTTTTGTGAATAGAGTATATGTAAAATTATGTCTCAAGTGATGCTGTCCCAACTCTCAATAACTGTACTGGGGAAGCTAAGACACTGGAAAAATAACAGATGTGAAGACGAAATAAAACATTTAAGAAACAATAAAATAAAGATGTAGTAAAAACAATAAAAGAAAAAGAAAAGAAATGTTAAGATGATATAATGATTTCATGGAATAAAACCACTATCCATAAAACAAAAGATATAGTAAAACAATAAACTAAACTTAAAATAAAACAAGATATAAAACAATTATAACCCCAGAAATAATCAATCAACAGCTTTATTTTAAAAAAAAAAACAGTTTTAAGCTGCCTTTTAAAAAAATATATCAACACACTGAGCAACGCTCAGGTCCTCAGGAAGGCTATTCCACAGGTGAGGACCATAGACACTAAAAGATGCTTGTCCACGTGCAGACATGCTTTTGGTAAGTGCATCTGTTGTGTAAAGCTTTGACCCAACAGTGAGTGGGCCTCATCAACAATAAGTCATGAAGGAAAAACAACAGCAATGGGTGTTTGGAAGCCTGTGAAGGTGTTGCTGACAATAAAACCGTTTTACTATTTGCAGGCAGTGGAAGATTGTACATGTGTCCATCCACAACACGTCTTTCTGTTACAGCGCTGCAGCGGCACAATACCTGCCTGTACAGTTGTGTTTACAAATGCATACATCTGAGAACAACCACAAATACACAATGTGTTTCAAATGTTATATGTAGGGAACCAGTTGACTAAATAATTGAGTCTTAGATTTTTTGTTGAAAATTTTGCTTGTTGTTTCTGATGTTTTCTTTAGATCACTGACCTCAGACAGGTTTGATAGTTAGTTTTACAGCTTAATTAAAGCTGGGGTAGCTAATGTCGCTCAGAGACATTTTTTTTTTTTTACTCTGGGTGAAGTGGTTCCTCGTCCTGACAGTAGTCTATACATTTTGTAATCATGAACAATAAGAAACCGACACCTGCCGATGATGTCACACTATATTTCTATCCAATTCATAAGAGTCAGATGCTCTGGGATTTCAAAATATGCTGGAGATTTCTTCATTAGTTTGATGTGGTTCCAGTTTACCCAAATAATCACCTTTTCATTTAAGTATGCAGAAAAATCAGGTTTGGACAATATATTCTTACTCATTAAGATTAAGTTAATTTTAGTAGCTGTATGGTTCTCAAGTAACAGCTGGACAACCTTTATGTACACATTGGCATTTTGACACCCATGGATCATGGAAAAACTACGTATTCATTGTCAATGATGCTCAGAGGTGGCAATTCCTGGTCCAGAAAGTAAATGTCCTGTCCGACAGCTGTTCCGACCAGTCACCAAACGAGCTGAATTAAATGAGCAGAGTTTATTTGCCAGGTAAACGAGCCTGTTAGTGAAAACACCAGTTCTAGATGTACAGGTAGATCCAGAAACATGGCAGGACTTTTACTTTCTGGACCAGGAATTGCCACCCCTGAAGATACGGCGTTATTAAACTATAGCTGTCAAGAAATCAATAACTGAAACAAAGAATATAGGAAAACTGTTTATGAAAGGAAGAAGTGAAAGTCACATTAACACTGAAAGTTGTGGTCAACAGTTGCAGCGATTTCGGACTTGCTGAATGGATTCCAGGAAACAAAACTCACAACCCAGTTTGTTATCACCCAGGTATGTTGGGAGTCATTTGATGATATTTTTGATAATTTACGGGCAACATTAAGATACACTTTTACAATAATGTATTTCATTAACTTGATTGATTAACTTGATGATTTTGCTTTTTTCTTTCTTCAGAGAACCAAAGACATGACCAAGACTTAATCCATGTGAGCCTGAGCATCGGATTTGTTCTCTTCTCCCTCTCCCTCCTTATTTTTGCTTCTTATACCTGTGCAAAGAACCTGAGGAAAAGCAAAGCAAGTAAGCATGTCTTAATGTAAACTTGACTGAAGTCAAATGAATTCAGTAGAACATGCAAATTTAATTTAAGAAAACCTACAGGCCTGGAGGCGAGCGCCTGGTGGCCAGGCCCTTGTCCACCAGGCCCGATTAGGACGATGGATGGATGGATGGATGGATGGATGGATGGATGGAACATACTCATGATTTCACTCAATTTTTTTACATGAAGGAGTAAGTAGAGAGGACTCACTCAGCTTTTTCTTTCAGTGTTTTCCTGTTCATCAGCATCAAAAAGACATAAAAAATTCTCCTTGTTAAAGTAAACTCCATGATACCAAGACTGTGAAGATGTGGTGGAAAACCAACTGAATTTAGAGGAATGATTGTGTAATTGTGAAGGCAGTGATGGGAAGTAGATGGGAAATGGGTGAAAATTTGGTACTCCACTAATGAACACATTTGCTTCTATTTTCTCTGCCATAGATAATAAAACTCAGCCAGTGGTCTTTGCCAAAAGCACCGAATTTAACCTTTCCAAGGAGGAGAGTGGGATCCACCTCACGACCCAGGATAATTCCAAGGGCAACAACAGTACAAGCCTGTCAAGCCTGGACAAAATCCTTTTTTTGTCATGACAACATGAAAAACTACAAGCATTGTTAGAATATTTATGTAACTGCATCTTGCTTTGTCATGCCACACATTTAAATATATCTAATAAGAGGGTGTAAGAGTGGTTCTGCTAAAGATATACTCCTCTACCTGCAAAGACTAAACATGTATGCAAGTACAAGTACAAGTTCAAGCACAGGTACAAGTACGAGTACAAATCTGTGGCTTTATTAAGAGTTGTTCAATTTACAAGTTGTTCAAGTACTATAAAATACCAACTAAAAGCAAATGAAAAGTATTCCTTCTGAGTAAACCAAGATGCATACACTCTAAGTCTTGTATGCTGTTCGGGCTCTCCAGGAACGACTAATAGTAAACTTAAAGCAACGCTTTATAAAAAGCTTGTTAAGTCTGAACCAATCAGAGATCAGAGCCATCTCAATTGTCTTCAGTTAAACTTGTTAAAGTCAAATACTACCTCATAGTTATCTAAAGAGGCACTTTAACATCATTATTGACCTAAATGCCTCTAACATAGAGATTTGTTTAAGATGATCTCCACTGGAGTAGATAAAAACAGGAAAAGTGTGAGACCTGCTCTAGAAACTATTTTATTGACCTTGTCAGCTCCAGTGCAACTACAGAATAGAAGTTACTCTTCGTTTTTTTTAATGTTTTATCTCACTGTCACAAACACCACACAGACACACATGGACATGAAAGGCGGTAATTATATATGTATATATGTAAATAATTGAAGGGTAATGCCTAAAGTAAACCTGCGTTGTGAAATGTACTGTAAGAACATCTCTGTTTTAAAACTTTTCTTTTTTTTGTCATGCAATAACAATAATTATCTAGGCAAGGAAAGTTTATTTGTATAGCAGAATTCATGTACAAGACAATTGCTTTTCATAAAACGTCAAAAGGCATTACAGATGGTGCAAAGACAGCAAAAAAGCAACGATAAATCTAAAAAAATTAGATGAAAATAAAGTTTTTTATTGATATAAAACAAGAAAAGTTCAAAGTTACCATGAAGATTTCATGCACAGGTGCATGAGAAAAGAATTTTTTTTCAATCTGAGTTATCTACATTTGTTCCACTTAAACTCTGGTCTGGACGAGTTGACCTGAGTCTTCGGCTACAAGAACTCTGATAGGTTTATTTTCTCTCAACATACCACAGATGTAATCTGGGCCTAAACTGTTCTAGGATTTTTAAGTGATCAATTGGTTTTTAAAACTTATTCTCTGACTGACTGAAAGCCAATGTAAAGTTTTTAAAACTGGTACGATGTGTTCAAATCCAGTCCTAGTTAAAGCTCTGGCACAGGAGTGGCCAACCCTGGTCCTCTAGAGCCGCACTCCTGCAAGTGTCGGGAGTTTCCCTGCAGGAACACGCCTGACACACTTCAGACTTAACCAAATTAAGGTTCTTTTCATCATGTGCAAATATCTTAATGGTCTTGGGCCTTCGTATATATCCAAATTTGTTTTAAATTATGAGCCCTCTTGAACCCTGAGGTCTTCTGGTACCGGCCCTTTAATCATACCAAAGATTAGAACTAAAACATGTGGCGAGACCTCGTTCAAATATTATGGCCCTTGCTTTTGGAACAGCTTGCCCAAGGACGTCAGGGCTACATAGACTGTAGATGTGTTTAAAAAGATGCTCAAGACCCAGCTTTTCAGTTTCACTTTTAATTTTATTTTTCTTCTCTTATTTAAAACTGCACTTTGGAATGCAACTGTACAAAAAGTACTATATAAATGAAGTTGATTTGATTTGATTTGATTTAATTTAATTACCAGACTTTTTCAGAGTTTAGCAATAAACTCTGCACAAGTCTAACAGCCCATTGATTTAAGTCAGGCGTGTTGCAGCAGGGAAGTTTTTGACACTAGCTTTTGATGACCAGAGGTGGCCGTCCCTGCTCTAGCAACAGCTTTCTGGATGAGCTGCAAACATTTAATGCTCTCTTCAGAAAGTCCTGTTAAGACTGTTGCAGTAATCCAAACTACTGGAGATGAATGCATGGATAAGTTTCTCTTGATTTTCTTTGAGATTAAACTTTTACTTGTGTCATGTAAAAAAGAAAGAAAGAAATTGCATTTCTTTGGCTTACTTTTCTTTTTTATTATTATTATTTTTTTAAAAATAAACATAAATTAAATTTAAGCTTATTTCTTTTATTATCTTTGTGGTTGACTTTCGTGACTTGACATGTTTATGGTGGCTGGAGGTGTATTGTCAAGGCCGGATTATCCAATGGACATGATGGGCACGGGTCCAGAGGTTCACGCCCACTTGGGGCCCGTTTGGGGCCCATTTGGAGACTAGTGGGGCCCACATAGGGCATACACCAGGAGTTTGGACATGAAACTAAATGTACACAAAAGCCAGATAATTACACCACAGTGTCGAGTGTATTGCTATTAGTACCACTGGCTGAGAGATGTTAGAAATGTCGTTGCACACTTGATCATTTAAAATTTTCACAATGTTGTGCTGGAGAAGGGGGGCCCATGGGACACTCTGGGCCCAGGGGCCTTTGCACTTTTAATCCGGCCCTGTGTATTCTTGACTATATATTGCTGCTATGTCATACATAACTTTTGCTCTCTGAATCTCCGCCACCTTTTACTATCTTGACCAGAATATTAAAAAATAAATGTGTAAAAATGTTATTTTTTAGTTTTCACTTTGTTTCCCTGATAAAGCAGCGGGGGCGCTGAGGAGCTGGTTCAGACACTGATCATATGACAGCTCTTGTGTCCCACTTCCCCTCCCCGCTGGAAAACGCCACATCTGACAGGGAGGGAAACAGATACTACCACAGGGGAGTGTGATCAACGACTTCAAGATGCTGGCATTAATAAATCGGCTTTTGGACTGGTTCAAGTCTCTGTTTTGGAAGGAAGAGATGGAGCTTACGTTGGTCGGTCTGCAGTATTCGGGAAAAACAACTTTTGTAAACGTGATTGCTGTAAGTGTTCAGCGGCGGCGGCTAGCCAGCTTGCTAGGGTATTGCTAATAGCCTTAGCGCTAATAATGGGATAACAGTCATGAAGCTAGGTGCGGGCTAACTTAAACTGTTTGGGCTTTGGGATTAAAGCCGATGTAATATTCCACTTTTACTCGTGTGTCTCCGCCCCCTCTTTCGAGAACAAAACAAAACAAAGCAAAAACAAACAAACAAAAAAGAAATAAAACACCTGCCATGAAGTCGGGCAGTAGTTGATTTGCCAACTCAGTTGCTGTGCTAACTAGTTTGCTGCTTGTCGGTAGGTCGTCATCATCTGTTATCACTGTTAAACCCAAAACAACGTAGTTATATGTATCCTCTCCAGTATGTAACTGTAAGGAGTTTCAAGCTGTCAAGGCTTCTCTGTCACCAGGAAGTTAACAAAGATATATTTCCATTGCAACTATTGTCAGGAGTGCAGACAAACAGGATGGATCACAGTCATATGAGTGTTGTGGCATATCTATCTCTGTAGTAACACTATTAAACTATATATATATATATATATATATATATATATATATATATATTATATATATAAATATATATATATATATATATATATATATATATATATATATATATATATATAGGCAGACAAAACTGTATAGACAAAAATGGTATTTTTTTTATGTTTTATGCTTGTATATAGGTATGGACTAAAATAATGAGACAGATTGCTGTCTAAATATTTTTTGTGATAAAGTCACAGAAAACTATCTTCGTTTTTTTTTTTTGTTTTTTTTTTTGTTTTTTTACTTACTTTTTTTTTTTTTTTTTGGTGTTTTTTCAGTCAGCCATGATGTCTCTTTTGCAACTTTTACTGGGATGTCTCAAAAACTGCTTCTGGTGGTGCAATTTGCATTGTCTAATCACTAAAGTGCAACTTTTTCCCCTTTGCAATACAATGTATTGTGTAAAGAAAAACCTTATTTGGTTGAGGTGTCTCATAACCGTTTACACACATTTTCTTGGTTGATTAGTCCTCTCTGAAAACCAGTCAAATCTAACATTACAGGCTGTTAACTGACAGTGTTTGTGGTGCAGCCATTTGGCCATAAACTCCCATCTTGAGCTATGTTTTTGTTAATTGAGAATCCTGATTTTGATAAATAATTTATCTTAAAATGAAAGTTTTGTTAATTTTACAGAGTGCATCACATTGTAGGAAACTTTGTTAATAATGTTTGTGTTCTTGCGAATTGAATGCTACAAAGGTTTAGTAGAGCCAAGCAATTTTAGGAATTTAGGCCTAAAACTATTTTGCCAAGCTGCTTTCTGTCAGTGTGCTGCCACTTATTCAAACTTATGCAAACTTTTCTGTCTTTACATGGCTGGTTCAGTTTTTCAGAAATCGTTCATGCTGATTGATAAGTTCACTTTGGGTTTTATTTAATAAATGTGACAACCTAAATCCATCCAGTCCATCTAAAGTGTTCAGGAGATTAACTCATGGGAAAAAAAATCTAATTTAGTCAAGAGATTTTATTCAGACTTGTTTTTATAAAAAACTGGCAAGCTTTCATGGGTTCTTCCACTATTTGTTTACATTTTCTTCATTTGTTGGACTGTTGAACTTGCTATTTAAAGAACTTAGCTTTAGGAAACTATGGTAGACTTAAAAAAAAAAAAAAAAAAAATCATATTATGAAATTACTAATATAAATTTGCTGATAAATGGAAAATGATTATTTTTTTGGGAATTTTAAGTTGCACAAATGAAACACTTTTTCCCACTCGGCAATCATTACTATGATAATAAGATGGTGACTACAAATTCCTTGCCTTCACTTAATTTGGCATTATGGGTATACGAGACTAAAGGAATAATTTACTTAAAAACCCAGAGTTTGACAGTTTTGTTTTCAGGGCACACATGTCATGGGTTAAAAGGTTATCAGAGAAAGAAGTTGGTTTGCATGACTGTGCCATCTCCTTGATGCGTACGGGGTGAGAAAAATGCCCACACAGTCTGTGACGCAGCGTTTTGAGTACATGCATGGCTGTTGTGGGATTGGTTCCTCCTTCCTCAGTCATGAGACTGCTGCACTCATTTCCACTTAGCTTCATCAGGTGACTCTGGCAAGTCATGTGCCATAAAATATGTGTGTTTCAGATGGTGTGTGCACTCACAAAAAAAAGGCATGCATGAAGGAAATCACCAGTTTGTTAAATTGGATATTAAAGGGGAAGGGTACAAATTCATCTTACTGAAGCAGGTTGTTTTCTCCACTTCAGTTTGAAAATATCTGTACGCTGCAAAGGCAGAACATGGGGAGATGAAGTAGTTCATTATGCAGTTTGTTTGTGAGTTTGATGAATACATAAACGATTTTGATTGGATTATTTACTTTTATCAAATGCCAGGGTCTGTTTTTGTCAGTGTAGTAATGCAATAGAGTTTTAATCACATTTTACAGTATGTTAGCAACAGTTTATTATGTCTTCTGACAACATTTTATTATTTTGTCTTGCTCTGCTGTACAGTTCTGCTGTATAATGTTTAGTCAACTGTGCTCTTTTGGATTCTATTGTTGGCTAAATACAGCTCAGATGTAAACACAGTAAACTGTAATACAGAGTTTAAGTCTGCTTCTTTTACTAGATGAACTTGTCAAGCTTGCCTTACAAATACTCAGCTAACTTGGAGACATGAGAAGGTTAACGTCTCTGCCAGTACAAGACTTGTGCAAAAACTACTGAGTCAAATTTAATGAAACTTGTTGAAAATCTGGAGGGACAACCGTCATATAACATTTCTCTCAAATATTTAAATGCCTGCTTTTTTTCTTCCAGTCTGGGCATTTCAGTGAAGATATGATCCCTACAGTTGGGTTCAACATGAGGAAAGTCTCAAAAGGAAATGTCACCATCAAGGTTTAAATTTTGTCTGATTTCCTTCGAACATTTCTGTTAGAAAGATTGGTTTGTGTGACGACAGAAGCAGGTTGGATTTATTCTGTTGATTACTTTCCAAACAAAGTATCCTGTGTTATTCTGTAGATCTGGGATATAGGAGGACAGCCTAGGTTCAGGAGCATGTGGGAGCGGTACTGCCGGGGAGTTAATGCAATAGTGTGAGTATCCAATGCCTTTGATAACTTTCCTATGAATGACTTAGCTTTCAGTTGATGGAGAACTCGTACCGTTTATAAGTCAAACAATATTTGATGTGGGTCATTTTCAGGTACATGGTTGATGCAGCAGATCGAGAAAAGGTGGAGGCATCCAGAAACGAACTTCACAATTTATTAGACAAACCTCAGTTGCAAGGAATTCCTGTAAGTGTTTCTATCAAATTCATTTTAAAGTGCTGCGTAATTTCAGTAGCAGATATGCAAAAATTGTGGTGGTGTTTCAGTAACTTTCTGTACATTTCCTTCCTTCAGGTTTTGGTACTTGGCAACAAAAGGGATCTACCCAGTGCTCTAGATGAAAAGCAGCTCATTGAGAAAATGTAAGTATAAATAATAATAGTAAAAAAAAAAAAACAAATAATAAATGATGACTGGTAGATATTGGGGTGTTTTACTTTTATACCAGTTCACTGTAGGGTTACATTCACAAAAATGACTGTTTATTATTTATGATAGAGAACAATCTGGGAATCAGAATATCATTATTTGGATTTACCAAATAATGAAACACTAACGCTGTTTGTTTTATCTCACATTAGTTTAAACATTATGACACGTTTCCTCTTCCAGACAAGTTTAGCTAACTGGAGTTGTTTTTATTTGTAGACTGGCTCCCCCTGCTGCCAGCTTCTTCAATCACCAGATCAGACAATTATACTGACTACCATTTCGCTTGTTTATTTGTTCACATCTCTCTTACTTTTTTAATGATTTTTTTTTATAGGAATCTAGCAGCTATTCAGGACAGAGAGATATGCTGCTACTCCATTTCCTGCAAAGAAAAAGACAACATTGGTAAGTTGTTTTGTATATGTTTTCAGACAATAATAAAACCTCACTTGTATAGACTAAATGTTATTCCTGTTGGGATTCTCTATTTCCCTTTGAGATTTGTGGCGTTTCTAAATGGCCTTAAAGTTACAGAAACCAAAATCTCAACCAAATGATCTTCCTAAAACATTGTTTTTAATTCAAGCTTTTCTGCCTTTACTTTAACACATCCCTATGGGCACATTGGGAGGGGCTTTGAACAGGAGTGAAAACTGTTTCAGAAAGAGACACCCCAAAATGCCCGCAAATGTCTTCAAATAAAGCTGGAATGCAGTGCTGTTGTGTTAACCATAAAAAAAGCTTAATTATTGACAGCAGTGGAATACCTTGTGTTTGTGTAGTTGGATCTATGCAAAGAAATGCCCACATTGGGTTTTACCATTCAGTTAGTAATGACTTAATGATGATGTGCTTTTCTAATACTACATTTTTATTTGATTCCAGATATCACACTTCAGTGGCTCATCCAGCACTCAAAGTCCCGCAGAAGCTGAATCTTTTTGTTTGTTTGTTTTTTTCCCCAGCTGTATTTGCCATGTTATTGTCATGTCACATCCTTACCATTCTGCAGTGATGTTTAGCTGTATCGCCACTTCTTGAGCTGCACTATTCTGCTTGTGTCACACCTTTTTTTTTTCTGTGATTATTTCATAAATCAAAACAATGCACTACTAAGAATTCTGTTAGCAGATTTAAGAAAACATATTTGGCATTACACATCATGTGAAGCTGTACTTTAACCAGGAGAGGGGGGTGTGAATTTTCCCATTTCTGTAAAGCTTTGCTCTGTGATTGTCTGATGACCGTCACCCTTTGCTTGATCAAGACATGACTATTGTTTTAGAAAATTGTGCATTAAGTCCATTTAAACAGGTCTGTACAAATATCAATCGGAATATGATTTTTACCAATGTGGGATGTGTATGTATGAATATATGATTCTATTTAAAGTCTGAATGTACTAAAAGTAAAGCTGTACAGGATTGTGTGGTTCAGATTAGCCTTTGTAAAATAGCCCCTGTTGAATTGTCTTTTGTGCTGCCTTGATGCTGAAAGAGTGGAAGAATTTAAAGTGCCTTGCGCAGTGTCTCCCACCTCTGAAGCAAAGCAGCATGAAAGGTGTGCCTACCTGGATAGACTTAAAAACAACACGTCAATATATATAATTAAAAGGCATGCTTTTTAATTTAGAAATGACTGTTATTTGTACTTCTCTCTTTAAATTATACACCTTTTTGTCATTGTTCAGGCTGCATTCATAATAACAGTTAATGTTATTAATGTTAAAATATCTAAACTCTAGTGGGTGGTATGCAACTTTACTATAAAAATGCAGACTTGTACATAAGCACAGTATACACCTTAAGTACTTAAAGAGTATACTTTTGCTCTTATTGACTACTCAATGACATTTGTTTGCACACATGGGGGATTACAGGCCACTAAATGCAACAAATAAACACAAGGTATTACCAAATTCAGCCTGCTTCTGTGCACTTATCTATGTACAGCTTTAAATCCCAATTTGCAAAAAAAATTTTTTTAAAGAAAGATGTCTCGCACTTTGAAATGTAGATTGGTACAATATGATGCAGTCTTAAATTTATTTTCGGGACATTAATGTTAAAAGTCATAAAAAAGTTCATGTTATACATTTTCCTGAATCACTGTAACCACTCGCCCACGTCTGAGTGCTTTTGATCCTTTAGTGGAGATAAAGTTAGACACATTTTTGGATTTGATCATTTTGGGTTATAAATAACAGCCCGGTACCTAAACTAACATTTTTATGTGCAAACCTACCAGTTTGCTTGCTGTCAGTGGTTATGGGTAAGTTGTTATGAATTCAGTAGATCAACACGTTTTGCATGATTTTGTTTTACCTAAAAAACTGGTCCACAACCTTTTATATATTCAATACAGTCAGTATGACTAGAGCTTTTTGGAAAGGGCTCTTTATATTTGTTTATGCAACTTTAGCGGGATAACATTTCGATCATTTGAATGTTAATGGTCTTTCTAACTATCTTTTTCACATGTAAATTTGACCAAATAGTGTTTCGATTTCTTAACGTTCTTGTGGCTGTTTTCTATTGGTGCAGAGGACTGAAATGCCACGAATCACAGTGGAAAATTGACAGTACTGTGGCCAATCATCGGACGAATGTGCCCTGCTTGCTGGGCAACGACACAAACACAGCCAATCACAGATGGGGATCTGGGCGGGGCTAGTTTGTTGACAGGAAGTATGTGACGCGATTCACTACCACAGTCCCTCTGTGCTTGTAGTTTAGCTTGTCACACAGCGGACGTCAGTTTTGGGCATCAATAGGAGGTATGTGGACGTGAATTATGAGTTTTAACATCGAGCTGGGGCAAAAATGCAATGGAGGTCGATAGTTGTTGGTCTGGTCGTATTAAGACTGTCTCTCAGCTGTGTGCTGTGGTTAGCCTTCGGACTGGGAACCAACGTTAGCTGGGGGTTCAACTTCCACCTTGGTTTTAATTTGCACAAATTAGACTTGTTGTTCAGAGAGGAAAAGGAATCCGATCCAATAGCTAACTCATGGTCTCAACGAATACCGGGTCCCAAGTATGAAGAGACGGCGACCACCTGTGCCAAGGTTGGAGCGGACTCTCCCAGGAGGTCTTACCTGAGCCTCTTCGATGACAAGGACGAGTACGTCCGGAGATACAGCTCCTTCCCGGACACACTAAAGGCGAAAATGAAAGCCATGGCCAAAGAAATGTTCTATTTCGGATACGACAATTACATGAAATATGCCTTTCCAGACGACGAGCTGAATCCTATTGACTGTGAAGGGAGGGGTCCAGACGTGTTGAACCCGTGAGTCATCCTGAACTGGCTACACCTGACACTGTCCTGTACTGTAAGCTGCGATGGGCAGCCAGTTCTCCTAACTTTACTCTGCTGACAGTGGCTTGGGGTTTGTTTATTAAAGTAGCTACTCCCGCAGCTTTCAGTGGGCCTTGATTGGAAATAGAAGGTTTAAAAAGAAAAAGAAAAATCTTATTAATAATTGTATTGATATGCTGTTCAATTTCTCAGTAAGTCTTTTGAAATCAGGGAGCCGAGGGACCTGAAAGAGATAATTACCAAATAATAATCCATGAAAAGAGGGGTTCACTAACACATGCATGTTACTAATTATTATGTACACAGCTTATTATGTTACTTTAACATAAAATGGGGCTCTTGGCTTTTCTTTTAAGTATAAAGTCTTAAGGACACAGTGCAAGACAAGAAAACTAAAATATTTCATTCTAGCCAAAGCCTGGTCAATGAGGGGAAAAAAAAGCAACAAAACAAAAGTAAAAATAGAAGAAACAAAATAGTAACATGCTTGTTAAATTATCTTAGTTTTGCTAAATTAATGGGCTGATTTGCAAACAAAGCTATACCATTTCATGAAGTGAAAAATGGATATGAAATAGAAAAAGAAACTTTTTTTTTAAGTACGTTAAAGAATCCTGCAAACCGACCAGCGCAAACACTTGCTTAATCTTAATTTGATTAAACCTGAGATTGATTATTTTGTTTTATTGCGTTTAAAAGATAGAGTACCAAAACTGCATGTGCAATCAGACCCTGTTTATAAGATGACATTGGGCCATTGCTCCTGTTTATGGCAGATTACGAGCCCCGTGCTCGTGTTAAACAACTAAACTGTTCTCTAGATGCAGTTAAGGGTTGAATATCATCGATAGAGCTAGAAGTAAATGATACATTTGTGTTTTCTGACAGGGCAAAAACAATTTTTTTTTTTTTTTTTTTACAAGTGCAGAATAAACAATGTTATACATGAACTCTACTCCCCAGTCCAGTGATTAAAAATGTCAATTTTAAAATGTGTATCAAATTTAGTTTTTAGTAAAGAGTTCCCTTATTTTCACTTTGAAGTAACTGTGTTTGGACTTGACAAGTTATTTGGGCTGAACTAAATGATAATATGACTTTAATGTCAAATGAATGGAAAAGAAATTGCACTTTTTATATGCTTTCTTTGAGAAATAAACTGATGTTGGTTGTGTTTATAGCTCTTGTAGAAGAGAATATAACATTTTTGTCATTAGATTAGCTTTTGTTTAACTTCAGACTGTTGCAAGTCCTATTTGCAGTGTGAGTTCACCCAGTTCAATAGAAAAGTCTTAAATAAAATGCATTTTAATCTTTCCACATCATCTGCAAAAACAAAACTTTGCACTTAGCTTGCAGTTAGCTTTCTTTTTCTTTTTTTTTAATTAGTTCCAGTTTTTTTTTTTTTTTTTTTTTTTTTAAATTTTATTTTTTTAATTATATATATCTCCCATTTGTTCATTAAACCACAGATCCTGTTTTTACTGCTTTCGTTTCAGGTCAAACATAAACATAAATGATGTTTTGGGGAATTATTCTCTCACACTCATCGACACTTTGGACACGCTGCTGGTGAGCTTTTTTTCTACTCAGTTTCTGTATTGTTTAGTTCACACAGTGTTCTGCAGAGTTGGATCAAATTCTTTTGAACTGAGACAAAGCAAAGCTCTCCAGGTCACATGATCCCATGAGGGATGGATCCGCTCCTGCAAAGTTACATTGTCTGGTTTCTGAAGAGGGCAGCGCTTCGTAGCATCAACACAAATCTAGTGCTGTATAGTGACCCCAGAACTTATCCATTATTACTTACATTTGGCACATGTTTGGGTCAAAAGTTACAGGGTATCCTTTTAAGCAGAACATTAATGCACTATGAAGGAAACTAGGCTTTGCTGTAGTTAAACTGGGTGCTTTATCTTCCCAGGTGCTCGGCAATGTGACAGAATTCCAGAGGGCTGTCAAACTGGTCATAGATACGGTATCTTTTGACAAGGATTCGACTGTGCAGGTTTTTGAGGCAAACATCAGGTACAAGTGTTACTCAGACCATGCAGTTTTTACTCCATTTTAAAATATGGATGTCATCATATTTTACATTTCACGATGTTGTCCTTTTTTAGATATTTGGTAATTCAGCAGTTATTTTCAGCAACATTTTATTTCAACATGGCAATCTTAAAACATCTAGTATCTTCAGATGATTGTTGGAGCTCTAGCCTTAAATATCCTATTTGTTTTCTTCAGTTTTACACAATCAGACTAAAACATTTAGACTTTTTAATTTGCTTTAAGGATCTTGGGAAGTCTCATCTCAGCGCATATTCTGTTGACTGACCAAAAGCATCCATTTGGCAAGGTTGGCTTTGAAGGTTATGATAATGAGCTGCTGCACTTGGCTCACGACTTGGCTGTCCGCTTGCTGCCAGCCTTTGAAAACACCAGCACGGGGATTCCATACCCCAGGGTAAGTGTAAATGAGAAACGTGAAAAATTCTTGTCTACACCTGCTTCTTTTAATCTGATTTCTCTGACCCACACAGTCAGCAACTATGTTCATTTGTATCTTCAACACAGGTGAACCTGAAGTCTGGTGTTCCTCCTGACAGCGTCAACGAGACCTGTACTGCAGGAGCTGGCTCCTTGCTGGTGGAGTTTGGGATTTTAAGCCGCTTAATTGGAGATTCGACATTTGAATGGGTGGCTAGACGAGCTGTCAGAGCTCTGTGGAATCTGAGAAGCAACGAAACTGGTCTGTTGGGTATGTACAGCTTGAAAGCTGTGTGAAAGACTATTCATACTTTTACTTCCTTTTTACCTGCTGTATGCTTTACATCTTCTTTTTTACCTTCTGGTGTGTACGGAATTTGAAAGTTTAAGGAGCTTTCTGTGGTTTCTTTCTTTAGGAAATGTTGTTAACATCCAAACTGGCCAATGGGTCAGCAAGCAAAGTGGTCTTGGAGCCGGAATGGACTCCTTCTATGAGTACTTGCTCAAATCATACATTCTTTTTGGTGAAAAAGAAGACTACCACATGTTTCAAGCTGCTTATAAGAGCATACAAAACCATCTGAGAAGAGGGTGAGTCTCATACAGAAGGGATGGGAGTTCTGCCAAAGTGTTTTGGTGGTATTGATGTGATGTGAAACAAAACAGTAGGGTCAGAGTTTCTCTGGAAGTTGCCAGTGTTCTGGCTAGAGCATGTAGAAACCTGGATTCTGGGCCTGAAAGTCTTGAGTTTTCTGCTGAGGCACATGCAGTCAGTGAAACCCAAAAAATATTTATAATCAACAAACACTAATGAGTAGCTGTAAAGCAGTGTGTGAAGTCCAGTTTTGTAGAGTTAAGCAGCCAAAAGAAGATCCATTTAAGTTTCACTATGGATATGAATGTATCTCAAAGTTTACTTATATAACTTCATTAAGAGGCTGCAACTTTCAGTTTTACATCCTCAAATCTCTATTTTCTATCATTTGCAGGACATGACATTAAATATTGTAAAATATATATGTTTTTCTATTTTCAGGCGAGAGTCCTGCAACGAAGGAGAGGGTGACCCGCCTCTTTATGTTAATGTAAATATGTTTAGTGGTGAAATAATGAACACTTGGATTGACTCCCTTCAGGCCTTTTTTCCTGGGCTGCAGGTTAGGATCTTACCACACATAGAAAGATCTTGTGTACAAGTGAAATTTTATTAAACTAAAGTAAGAATGCTCTTTTTTTTTTATTTTTTTATTATTATAGGTGCTGAATGGTGACGTAGACGATGCCATTTGCCTGCATGCCTTCTACTATGCCATCTGGAAACGCTTTGGAGCTTTGCCTGAGAGGTATAACTGGCAGCTACAAGCACCTGATGTCCTCTTCTACCCTTTAAGACCAGAACTGGTGGAGTCCACTTACCTCCTGTACCAGGTGACACCACTCACCTGCAGTGCTGTTGTTAACCCTAATTCACATTTGCTTGAATCAGTTTATCTGTAAAGTACTCTGAGATAGCTGTTTTGAATTGCTGTTATGCAAATAAAGCTAAATTGAATAGAATATTTTTCCACAGGCGACCAAAAATCCTTTCTATTTGCATGTTGGAATGGATATTCTTCAGAGCCTTGAGAAAAACGCCAAAGTCAGGTGTGTATAGCAATTTCTCTGGCTGTGTGGTAGATTTGTGTCTACTTTGGGCTGAGCTGTACCATGTTGTTTGTAGATGTGGGTATGCCACTCTCCACCATGTGGTGGACAAATCTAAAGAGGATCGCATGGAGAGTTTTTTCCTCAGTGAGACCTGCAAATACCTTTACCTGGTAAGTTACAGTCTGAGTGTGTCAGACATGCGTGAGAGGAAAATATTATAGAAATCACTGCATTCAGACAAAAGCTTTCTAACTCTTCAATTGATCATTTCCTTCCCCTAATTCATTTTTATAAATCAGTGCTGTATCGGTGCAGCTCTCTCTTACTTTTAAATGTGTTAAACAATTTGCCACGGACAAAAGTGCTGTCTTGCGACCAGAAATAAAAGCTGTAAAATGGTGGAATTTATTCTGAGACTTGTTTAGGCATATACATTGAGTGTCTAAACCTAACCCTTCAAGAATGACAGCGAAGTACTGAATATATTTGGTAAGATGGAGCGCAAAATCAGGGTATATTGGCTCCTTGAAGCCACCAGTTATTCCAGTCTACTTTCTTAACAGTGTTTTTGGGAAGATAAAACATGGCAAATATGAATTTTGTGGCATTATGACAAAATACAATAAAAAAATAAGTAGACAGGCCAGAGTTTTGGAAGATTAATGTAAGCACGCAGAGGCTGGAGCTTTCAAAATTTATTCCTTTTGTCAATTATCAAACTTAATATGTAAAACTATTCTTTTCATATTATACAAAATAACAATTTTAAGCACAAATGATTTCCACTTGGCATGTGAGACACAGGTGTTACTTATCCTCTGACATTTTTAGGACATTGTATAACTTGTGATGCTATGTAGTGGTGAGTGTGTAGACTTATTAATGAGTTGGATGCCCTTCACTTGCTGGGACTGGAAGAGAAACCAAGGTATAATCAAATCACATAAGTCTGAATGGGGGTGAAAAGGTCTCATTGTAAGCTAACAAAAACAAAACACTTTGTATTTACAGGTGAAAATATGTTCAATCTTATAAAAACATTATTTTCCAGTTTTGTCTGAATGACCCAGACTCTTGCTAAGTTAAATTCTGTGCAGCCACTTCCTTTTTGAATGATTTTCTTTTACATGCATTGCAGCTTTTTGACGAGGACAACCCACTTCACAGATCTGATAACAAGTACATCTTCACTACCGAGGGCCACGTCGTGCCTATAGAAAAACGCTTCAGGGAGAAACAGTGGAACGATTTGTTTCCATGTGAGGAGGGAGCATTGGCAGCAACTCAGCCAAACAATCAGCCACCCCCGAGCAACATCAGCAATGTGAGACCAGAATTTCCTGTGAGCCCAGCTAACTTTTCCCACTGTTGCGGGAATGGTAAGAATCTAGTTTAGTTACATTTGTTCCTTATTTCTCTCTGCAGTGTAACAGGATCCCAGAGGAGCGGCGGTATGCCCTGCCACTGAAGAGCATTTACATGAGGCAGATCGATCATATGGTGGGACTTTTTGGATAAAAAGAAAGGAAGTTGGGACACTGGCTTAAAAAAAAAACAAAAAAAACAAAACCTTCAGTGCACTTTCCTAATTGCTGATGCTGTGATCTCAGAAGAGCAAATTGAACTTTTTGTTGTGTCTGTTCTGCTGTTCTGGGTTCAAGCAGGAAACTGACGGTAATGGAGTCCTGAGAAATCTGTACGTTACATGCTGTGCTAAATTCAGAAGCTTAGGTGGGTATTTTTTTTCCTCATTTGGTGAGTGACCATAACGTCAACAAAGATGACAACTCGGTTGGAAAACGTGGAGTCGACTCCATTGAACTCTTGCATGGTAACAAACTGAGATTAAGTTGTTTTAGATAAAGTGATTGCTTCTTGTGGAGCAAACAGGAGGAAAGTCTGTTTAGGGCTGAGTGTGTTTATGTGCGTGAGTGTGTGTGTGTGTGTGTGTGTGTGTGTGTGTGTCTGTTTTTCAAATTACAGTTGAGCTGTGAATCATAATGTTTATGGGAACAGTGCCATTTAATCGAAAAAGCATAGCCTATAAAAACGCTGAAAAAGAACAAAATCTTGAACCACGATGATCAGTGCCTCTTTGCAGTTGATTCACTTGACTAGATTTGTGCTTCAAAATAAGGGCTGCATATTAACAAAGGTTATAGTTTAAGCACATTCAGTAAAACGCTACTCTGCATGAGGTTGTTTGAAATTGTGCCTGCACAAACATCGCTTTTCTTTTGTACATCTAAGGTTCATTTTCAGATTTATTGAAAGAGTTGTCAAGTCTCTTCCACTGCGGATTTTCCCCCTCATAAACAGCATTTAAGGACAAACTGCATCTCGCCTGTTGGCTGTTAACTATTTTCTCATAATGGGGATTTTACTTAATACTCATAAAAACAGAATTGTTAATCTCACATGCTCGTGGTAACTTTATATGTCACACAGTTGTGCCACGACCTCATGAAAGTAATTTTCAGGATAATGCTTTCAAGTGCCTTTTATTTGTCTTGGTATTTCTGGGTGCCATACTGTGTATACTAGTTGTGCATAACTTTGTTAAAAATGTTTTAAGGCCACTGTCAACATTGCACAAAAATGTCATTCCATGTGTTTGTGCAGTTTTACACTTATAATGAGATGAAACTCTTGTTTAGACACAAAAACAAAGCCATGAAATGAGTGCTTTTTGTTTTGGTTTTTAATGCTAGGTCATGTTTAATAAGTGTAGTCTTCTGTTTTTTAAATGTTTTTTTTTTTTTCTTGTTTATGGACATAAAAGTTGTCTCACTTTTTTTCTTCTTAAGTGCACATCATACTTATTAATGGCCATGTGGTACGAACTCAGGGTTTAATAAAAAATAAAGAAGTTAGTTAATGCTTTCATGTGAAATAAAAACTTTCTTGTAAGGTTGCCTAGCATGTCTGAAGAAAATCTTCAGTATTTATGTTGAAAATGTTACAGTTCGGTTGTCGGTCAGCACTGAAATACTGTGAATGTTTGTTGATGGTTCACACAGAGTGAAAGAGTGTTTGGTTAGTATTAATCTATTGGATGAACATCCTTACTGTACATTTACTGTATTGCTCGCGATACATTATGTCACAAATTAGACAATCTCTGGCTGTGGGAAATAACTACCCGTTTCTTTATCTGTTTTAATTTCCTTGGTCTATAAAAGTCTTTCTGGTATATTACTATACTCATTTTGTATTTAGAAGGTGTTTTGGGGACTTTATATGTTCACTTTCTACCTTGCAAGGAGATGAATAGTAAGATTGATGAAGCTAAGGGCTCTGGGTAACAGGTCCTAAACATCAGATAACGTTTGTTGCTTTAAAATTGTAGATATTTGACTAATCTGTCGAGGCGTTCACATATTTGCGCAATAATTTACTTTGTGGTATTTTGACGAGTAAACCATGAAGAAATGAGCTTGAAGGGGAATTGAGATCCTTCTGGAAATTTGATGAAACCATGTATTTACTGCATTTTAAGTCAACCCCTCATTGGTTTGTTTAGCACAAAAACTGGAAATGGCTATTCTCTGTTCAAGTTTTTACAAACAAAACTCATCATATTTAGCATAAAAACAGATGCCATATAATTGTTATATGCTAGTTTTTTAGATGGAGCATGCGAACTTTGAAATTCAAACGTGTTTACAAATGTTTACCTATCTTTAAAGAACAAATAAAGCAAATTCAAAGGGTTTTATGGAAACAAGTTCTATGCATTACATGATGTTTAAGACGGGTCTATATTCACAAATCCATACTGCAGTGAAGTTCATTATTCATCTGATACTTTTCCAGTTATTCATTTTCATTTAATTTGCTTGCTTAATTCTTGTTACTTAAATATACCGCTACACTACAGGGCATGTTGGAGATGTCAGACTATTTAGAGTTGCTAAATTTGTGTAAAAACAATCATTGCAACAATGAGGTTAGCATTTGGTTACTTTTGAGATTGTGGAAAGAAAAAAACCAAAACAAAAAACCAATGGCAGTAAAATCATAGGTTGGTACATAAGGATCCTAAACTGTGCTCCTTTTATTTCTTCTCTTTAAAAATAAACAAACAAACAAAAAAAAAACTTTGTAGCTTTTTTATTTTTGTTTTCATTTATTTACTGCTGTCAGTCTTGTGCCCCTACCAGAAAAAGTGCGTATGGCAGCCCGCGGATATTTTGCATTAATTGTTGAGGATGTGAACAAATTAAACTAACAGACTATTTTTGAGGCAGACATGATAATCACAGTGTTAAAAGCAAGTATATTATTTGCTTAAGTCTCTTCCTCATCTATCTTTGTGCTTACACTGTACTAACCCAAGATCTGTCCATCAAGGTGTGTCATGGACACACCCCCAAAGTCTGAGAGCAGAGGTTATTCTGTGAATTTGACACCTCAAACCCTTTTATTTGCTTGTTGATTGTTTTAATTCTTTGTGTTTGGCACAAAGAATGTAGATTTCTTTTTGCTCCACTCAAACTTTAAGCTAATCTAAGCTACTTGTGTTATGCAGCCCTCCAGCTGTAACATTTCGTGAACTCTGTGTTTCTTTTCCCTCACATCTACTTTCTACTACAAGCCTATAATGACTGGACATTGAAGTCACTATGATAACTCCACACAAAGAGCAGTAATCAAAACTATATTCCAAACTATTTCTATCATCTATTTGCATATAATATAGTGTTGTTTAACCTCAAACAGGAGCAGTGTCGGTGCTTGGTAGGAGCCTGTAGTATCCTGTGAAATGAATAAATGAAAGATTATAGCAATACATTGCTGTGTTGCTTTTAATTTTTGAAAAATGGAAAAGTGCAGAATTTTCTACAGAAGCTTTAATAATAATGACGGTTTACATTTTTTCTGTTGTTTCTGTACATGATATAGTTTGCTCAAAGGCTTTCAGACAGGGTTCTTTAGATCAAAAATACATCTACCACTCAACAAAATTACAGATCAACATGGTATCCCCATAAATCAACTCTCCAATAGAAATCTGGTTATTTACATACACTGGCCCTTTCAACTACTGCAAAAAAAAACAAAAAAAAAAAAAACTTACATATTCTAACACTTCCCTCAAAAATTCAACTTGTGACCTTTGTAAATTGTGTTACAAACTGTTTTGTTTTGTGTCTGTGCATAAAAGCCATTTCTAGAGACCAGAGTTCATTTTAAAGTCTAACAGAGGCTGAAGTGCTTATGCAGGTGGTGAGGCCGTCTTGTTTGCTCTTTGGCCGCTTACTGGAACGTTAGCTGGAAATCTATTCACATCGATACATGTGAGAAGAAATCAGTTTATGCTTTTGACAAATGCTTTTGATGTGTTAACTACAGACTGCGTGGCCCTCCAAAGACGAGTTCAAGAGACTCGAGAGAAGTTAGCTTGACTAAAAATTCAACTCATCTGAAATCTGAACAGGATTTTCTGACTTAAGAGCTGTCTTCAAGTCTCAGTCGACATGAAGTCTTTGGTCAAAGCTACATGTTAGTTTAGAACACAACAAATTGTTTTTTTTTTTTTAATTTATTATGTTTTAAATTCGCTGGTTCGAAGGTGGTTCTTTGAGGGGACAGTTTCCATCATTGGTCCTCAGTTTGTATTGAGGAGGGATTAGTGGGAACATGATGGGGCTGACGGCGCCCTGTAAGAAGAAACATAATCACTGGTTAGATGGGTCAGACGTTAAAAGGATTTTAACTCACAGTATTTTATGTCTTTGCTCACCTGTGGGTCTTTAGAAGAGACCGCAGTCTTTCAGGTTTTCTTTGATGATGATGTCGGTTACGGCATCGAACACAAACTTGACGTTCTCTGTGTCTGTGGCGCAGGTCATGTGAGAGTAGATTTCTTTGATATCTCTGCGCATATTCAGGTCCAGGAACTGCATTTTGATGTAGTTTCCAGCATCCTCATAGGTATTGGGTCCTAAATGAGACAACAGTAGAATCAAAAAATTGTTACCTAGTCATTTTTTTTTTTTTTTTTTTGTTGAAATCTGCTGTGATGTACAAGTGACGATGGTCTCACCATCATATTCAGGGAAACACATGCTGAGATGAGCCTTCTTGATCTTCTCAATGAACACGTCTTTCTTGTTGAGGAAGAGTACGATGGAAGTGGTCGCAAAGTAGCGGTGGTTGCAGATACTGTTGAACAAGTGCAGACTCTCGTGCATTCGATTCTGAAAGCCAAAGTTCAGCGAGGAGCACGTCAAGTGAAAATGATTGTTGATTCTTTTTTCAAGAAGATTCAGCCACAAATTACACATAAAAAGCATATAGAGCATTTAGAAAGCATGAAATAACTTTTCATACCACTTCGTCATCCTCCACCAACACCATGTCGTAGGCGCTCAAAGCAGCAATGAAGATGATGCAAGTCACACCTTCGAAACAGTGAATCCACTTCTTCCTCTCTGACCTCTGGCCACCCACATCAAACATTCTGCACACACACAGGAGGGTAAATGTTAGTTCTTGTTATTAACACAGTGGGGACCGCTTGATATTGTCGTTTGTATCCAACTGAGGAATTGGACCCACCTGAAATTGAGATCTTTGAAGGAGAATTGGGTCTCAATGATACCAGTGGTCTTCACTCTTGATCGCAGCACATCCTGCTCAGTCGGGACATAGCCTGGTTGGATCAGTCGCTCCAAGTCATTCAGGTAACTGTGGGGGAAATGAAATCCAGTCAAGGGTCACGTTATAGTATGACATGTTTAAACTCCAGTTTGTGGTTTCTTACTATCCAGCAGAGTCGTTGAGCTGGTACTCTGAAGCCCTGTCAAAGCATGCCTGGATGCCAGAATCCTTCCACAGACGTAAGATGATGTCTGACATTTCTTTTGGCATGGTGCCCTCCTCAATGGTGTCTGCGAGATGCATGAGTTTCCTGGCATCATCCTATAGGGAGGACACAAAGGGACGGTTGCACATAGATGTTTAGTGATCTGTTCGTAAACTGAGACTGAACCTAATGAGCACGTGGAAGCGTGCCCCTACCTGCTGATCAGAGTGGCCATAGTTAATATTGAGTGTGTTCATGGCCTTCACAATGGCCATGATGGACTGCAGGGTGTTGCTGTAGATGATGGTAATGAACTCCAAGCACTCTTCAAGTGAATAACCATCTTTGTGGATAATTCTGTTGAGAAAGTAATGCAGTTTAAAGCCAATCTGATATGAAATGGGATGTTTCTGATATGCAAAGTTAAACATCTTACTTCATCTGTTTGACAATGGTGCTTTTGCCTGATTCTCCAGCACCTACATGACAGGAGAAAAATCATCGTTCATTAAATCCCCAAAAAGCTCAAACTATACTTTTATGTTAAACTATATTTGATTAACTTTAATTATAAATGTGAAAATGTTTTAGGATTTAGAGAAATGTTTTATGTTTTATTAATGTATTCACTTTTAATTGAAGTGTCTGAATGACTTGTGTTTATTACAGGAAATTTCTTTTATTAGACAACGGATCCCAACAGATTGTAATACTTCTTACTTTGGATTTAATCTCTTTCTCTGACCCTGACCTACATTATCGGAAATGATGACTTGAAATATGAAACAATACCTAGAGCAGCTTAGCATGTTTACAGTCTTATTTATCCAGTTCAAATGGCAAAATCTTGCACGTGGCAGGAGATATAAATTCAAAATTCCTCTAAATTTTGCAGCATAAACTGAAAAAAAGATGTTAAACTGAAAAGAAAAAACCCAAACAAGTAATAAAAAAAAAAAAAACACCCAACAACAACAAATTCAGACTCAGACTCTGACGGTAACACCTGCCAGATTCCTCTCATTGATCTAAAAACCTCATGCATGCGATGCCTTTAGGTTGTGGTTTTACTGCTGCATTTAGGTTTGGGGAGGTATCTGTGTCCTTCATGGCTAAGCCCTTTGTGCTGGAAGACCTGTTGCATCAGGATTATCAGAGGATTGGCTTGTGTGATTATCAAAGTGTCCCAGCAATTAAGATACACAAGTGTTAAGCCTTTACTTGACTGAAACATATTTTATCAATTTATCACTGTAAATCGTCTAAAATTGTGCAAAAATACAGTCATAAAAAATAATGACAACTATCTATAGCAATATTTTTATGTTTCACAGCATGATGACTCCTCAATGCGAATTAAAATCAAATGTGTGAATATCTGAAGAGAAAAAATGTAAGAAAATTAAGTAGTTAAGTGTGTTTTGTTTTCTGAAAACCAACTTTTGTGTAAACACATGAACAAATAAGTTTTATATGTTCAGAAAACAGACAAAAATAAAAAGTAATATCATTTTTATGAAGTCTTAAACAAGAACAATATAAAGAGCCGATGAATCGTACTATTAATGCACCTGAAACATTTTGCTGTCTGGATCAGCCAGCTTGTCTGACTTTACCTAGCAGCAGCAGCTTGACAGTTCTTGCATCCTTGTCAGCATCCTCCTTCAGCTTCTTCTCCAGCTCTCTGGAGCGTTTCTCCTCAGCGCTAGCTCCGGCCCCCATCCTACTTTTTCCCGGCTTGGGCCCCTCTGCTCAAAAGCCAAATGTCAGGAAAAATAGAAGCAGGTCCTGGCTGCTCGCCTTCTACTGTCTGGTCCGCGCCTTCAAGTATGCAGCTGGCACATCAACTGCCTGCAGCAAACACTGGAGAATGTTTGAGTATTTTCCTGTCTTAGAAGAGGATTTTGGGCACCCCCTGCCCACCTGACCAGCAATGACCAATGAAATGCAAGGACAGGGGTGTTATAGGGCAGAGGTGCGAAAAGAAGCAGACATCCATCAGTGCAGGAGTGCTCTAACCTTTAGGGGACTTTGCTGTGCTCAGCGGAAGATGAACATCGGCTCAAGTGCTTATCTCTATGCTTGTCTTAGGTGCCTTTAAAAGAGAAGCATGCAAAGCAAAATAGTTTGATTTGTAGTATTTTAGATAGTATAGAAAATGGTTAACAAAGGTAAAGTAACTCTACTAGAAAATATTTAAATCTGGGAATGACTGTGGCCTTTTATGCTTTGCTTTCTTCAAGACATTGAGACTAACTTTATATTTTGTTTTATAAACAATATATACTTATTTTGCCTCCACTTAACACACTGCAGCAGTGTCAGTGAAACACATAACCAAGACCCTGAAACCATAGGTCAAATATAAACAAAAAAAACAAAACAAAACAAAAAAAACCTTAAAGCACATACAGACGTGTCTCATTGGATAGTGCACACTGGAAGGTGAGTTCTGAAGTACTTAAAGAGCTTTGCAGTTTCATCAGACAGATCTCATTGACCTCAATCTGAGGCCGGTTAAGGATCCTAATCTACTCACTTTCAATTATGTGCACAAGAACATACAGCATATGCTTATGTGTGTGAGAACTGAACCATGTGTCCTATACATTTTTCTACATAATTATATGTTCTCATATCCTTATTTTCACTTCATCTGTTGTTTTTATAAGTAAAATCCTTTTCAGAAGAGTGCCTTGAAGACTAAACTATTCGTGTTAACCTTACCTTCCTCGTTTAGGAAGTTGATAGTAATGAGTCACTGGTGTGAATGAACACACTGTTGCAGATCAACAGTGAGACAAATAGCTTTAGTCATGAGGATAATGCAGTTGTTTAAATGCCATTTGAGCCACATCTTTTTGTTACTTTATGTCTCTTCGTATTTGTATTTGTATAAATACAAAGAGACATAAAGTTAGAAATATTTCTGAGGGAATTATATTTCTTGCAATCCAACACATGATCATGACAAACACAAGTAATCACCAAATTTCTTCAGCTTTGAGTAGCATAAAAACATTTAAATAAGTCAGTCTTGAAGTCCCTATCTAAGTAGTTTAGGCAAATTTGTTCATGCTGACCTTCTGTAATTAATAGTTATCATAAGGTTTCTGTATTGACATTATGCAGTTATTGGGGTCCTTGTTCGGGATTGGATCACTCCTTTTAGAGAAATGCTTTCTCCCCTCTGCAGTGAAGTAACATGAGGATATGTGCATTGAATGTGCAAGTAAAACTTTAACCAGTTAGACTACTGCTAAATTTTTTTAAAAAGGCACTAAATACAAAAGTCCTTTCCTTCTTCCAGTCTGTTCTGTAAGTAGTTATTCTCTCCATGTATTAATGACATGGAAATTATGAGTTTTGTATTCTTCATCTATATTTTGTTTGTCTATGATTATGACTAACAAGACCTTCTAATTAAAACCCCCATCACGCTTTTCTGCAGCTACTTTAAAAATTTGGACAATGATTATGAAGGCCACTGAAATTTTTGCCATGTCAGTGATTTATATCTCAAGTGGGTTAAGATGGAGATCTAAACTTTGCCTTTGTGAAACATGTCATATCTTCTTTAACTATTTTGTTGCTTAACTTGTGTGCTTTAAGGTATTTTTCTATTGTATTGTAATCACTCCCTCAGTCTTTATTTAATTAAAAAGATGCCCCTATGTTCTTAAAATCGGAATTCTTCCTTGAAAATGAATTAGCTCTAAACAACCAAAATCTCTCCACAGGGATTTAAAGCAGGGGAGAGGATTTTTATCTTGCAGAGTAGTCCATTTCTCCCTCGAAATGTATGAAAAATTTATATATTCAACTTTTGGCCGAGGAGTCTGCAAATGTAGGTAAACATCTACATGATCAAACATAAATGTGGCCAAAAGTACTGCTCTTCCATTAACCACTTAGGCCTGATGCACTGCATATGATGTGATGAAGGCATTTATTTATATGAATTCCACTCAATATTACATCAAGTGGAATTCTTTCATAATTTTTCAGGACTGTTTTGTTCATTTCAACATAATTTTCACAACATAAGTGTTTCACTAGATGTGATATTTTTTATAGTAAATAAAATATATTTCTGTAAGTATTTTATGTTAACATTTGATTCTGTTTTACCTCTTTCAGGACTGTGTGTCATATTTGTGTGACTTTATCAGCAACAGCCTTAAATCTCATCTCAGTCACATCTCCTGTTCTGAGGCTGTATTTTTTTGTTTTAAGCTACCCTGCATGTTGTTCCAGGCAAACAAATGAGAACAGATGTTATTATAAAATATAGAGCTTTAATTTATTAGTTAGCAACATTGAGGAGGAAGAAAAGATAGTCATTTATACAAGTCATTACATTAACACCAACTGTGCATATCATACATCGCCTTAACCTGCCAAATGATGGACATCAAATATATGCCATCTTGTTTTTAGATTTCTTTTTTTTTTTTTAGAACTAGAGAGTGAAAAGTAAATCAGTCTTTCAGCGTTTCCCATCATAAAAAGGATCCATATTCCCAGAAGAAGAAAGACATTCAGTGACATCCACAGCAACATTGTATTTTAGACAAGTACCACATACATACACTGTACATGCCATGCATGTTGAAAATCCACCTTCTGAAGATTGTGTCTTAGGTTTCTCTTCAAGTTTGGTGGCGATCAGTTTGTTAGTGGTCAAACCTGTGACGTTTTCCTGTGCAGAAGTTCCTCAGTTTGAGTTTTGCATGAAGTTAGTGGCACCATTAACGTTGCAGAACGATTTCTGTAAGAAAGTTCTGTTGTTAATCGGTGACACAGTAAGAACAGCACCATTCATCATTTCCAAGCACTGCAAATCTATTAGTGTAGCTAGTTTACATAATTAGTTTTCACCAATATTTACATGAAAATGGTAGGAATGCAAAAAAAAAAAAAAAAAAGGAGAAAAGAAACTGTCTTTTATGGACATATGTTCTATGCCACAGGTACATGACAAAAATTTAATATAAGATTTATTAAAATCACCAATTTGGCAACAGAAGGTGCTTTGTCTAATATAATTTTTTTTTTTAAACACAAACCGTCACAAACTCACATATAGCTGCCTGCTGGAATATCTTATCTCCACAGAGAGAAAAAAAAAGGAGGCAATGTTATGTTTTTAGCTTTTTGTGTCATTGAAAGTATGTTTTTCTCTTTAAAAGAACAGCTTATCACAAAGATCACGTTTGTTAAGAACACAACATTGAGAGGTGATATTCACATACAGTATTAACAAAACAAACACTTGGCAGCAACTGATTATGGAAGAATATGAACGAGCGACGCAAAAAATCCTCCCTTCTTCCTGGCTGGACCACATCATGGACAGAAAGACGCCTTTCAGTCACATGTGCCTGTATATCTGCGACATGTTTGTCACAGCTCCAGTCTGTGGGCATTCCAGCTTTCCTCGTGTCTTTCTTTGTTATCTTTCTGCTTAATATTCTGCAGTAAACTTGCACTAACTTTTTCGTATATGCTAGTTCTGGTGCAGACATTAAGGGAAGTTCAAATAAGATGAAAACTTCCAGACTTGAGCTTAGATACTGAATACCGCCAGCAGTCAGATGATCCAACATGGTTGCCATAGACAGTTATGTTCATCGAGCCTTGTCCATGCGTGGATGCTCACAAAGTCCTGGGATATTGTTACGGTTTATAAAACACCAAACATAAAGGTCTTCTCAACATAATAACACACTGTAATAAACAATAACACTAACAATAATATTATAACAACAATATTTGCACAGATTTGATCTATTCACAAAAAACATGTTTTCTAGATAGGTACAAAGAATTACTTTTTACAACCTACAATAAATATTGTGTTTGTTTGTTTTTTTTTCCAACAGTTACATAGAAACTGATGCTTTCTGTTGCAGTGTCTGTGCCATCCTTTATGATAATCTGTCATTTGACTGGAGTCATTCTCCTAAATGGAGGGTAGTAGTATTTGGAAGGTTGTGTGAAAAGGTAGACGAGGGTGGTGTCTGAATATGACAGGTTGTGCACTGAGCTCCTCATGTCTCAGCTGGAGTTGTCTGCTCATCATGATGCCGGCGGTTTCGAGGCTTCTTCTGTTCTTTAAGCTCCTTCATGCTTTTGGCTTTGCTGTCTCCGAGGCTGCCGTCTCCATGCTGCCAGTAATCCTGGCAGTACTGGTTGATCAGCCCCATCTCTGGCTGGCTAAGGATGGTTAGCAGGTCCTTATACTGGCCGGCGCTCGGAGTCAAGGCACTTGACTGAAGTGGAGGGAGGGCCGGGCTGCCCGTCTCCACCAACACATTGTTGACTGTGCGACTGGAGAGCACCACAAGCTGCAGTTTCACCAGTGTGTGTTTGAAGTTCTTCTCTGTGGATGTGCACTGGTAAATGCCGTTGTCTGAGGACTGCAATGAGCGTATCAGAAGGCCTTCATCTGTTTTCAGGATGCGACCCTCTGAGCGAATCTGAAGGGAAAAAGATCATTTTTACAACTTAGAAAACAGTTCATATTTCCAGGCCTATACGGTTTGTGTTGTCATGTTGGCTGATGTCCTATCATGTGGTGAATCATGGGATTACTAACACTGAAGCATCAGTGTGTTACTGCTCAAGACAATGGAGGTTGAGCTGCTTTGAACTGATTTACATGCACTGGTACATACAGAGACACCAGAAAAAATATGGGGAGTCTTGAGATGATCGATAGATTAGACAAGAATAGAAAAAGTTTTCATAAATCTGTTTTCAGTTTTTGGACTTCTATTCATTCTAATCATTAAAAAAAAACCTTATATTCAAAGTAGGTAACTAGATATGTGAAATAAATGCATTTGAGTAGAGGTAAATGCAATATAAAATCAAAATAATCTAGTAAAGATATCTTAATATAGGATTTAAGTACAGCAGTGGAGTAAAGATATTAAGTTACTGCAGTGTACTCCCTTGCTGTAACTACTTCACAGCTACAGTGATGCTCACCTCCTTCCTCCTGTCACTGTTTTCCTTTTGGAGATGCCACTTAAGTGAGACATGAGGAGATCGAGCCTGGCACTCCAAGAATGTGGTACTTCCCTCCACTCCGTACTGAACCGTCTCCAGAGTATTCTTATTGCCTATAAAGCAATACATAAAACTCAGTTGTTCTTTCATATTTAGAAAAATATGGACTGCTCTGTGGTCTTTTTCCAAACTGATACTCACTGTTAGAGTTAAAACCTCGACACTGGCGTATTGGATTTCCATATTTTACATCCTGTCGACGGCTTCGTCTACAGGGGTTAAATCAGCAGCCGAAAATAAAACGTTAAGCTTCAACATTTCTTATTTTCATTTTAAAATAATTACCAACTTAGAAATTTATAGAAATACTAAGACTAAGGCCAAAGCATGCTCATCTGTGTAGTATGGAAACTCACCTCTTTGGTGAGGCAGAATATCTGGAGCAGGATTTTCCATCCCAGGCGCAGTACGGATCCCGAGCCAGACAGCAGTCAGCGCAGGCCTCCCCATACACATCACAGCGGTGGAGAGCCAGGTGGGTCACGCCCAAGACAGATCCAACATACAGTTGTTGCTATAAAAAATAAAACATACAAAAAAAAAAAAAAAAAGACACAAACTGAAAAGGCTATATCAGATTTAAACCTTTTTAATATTAGTTATCCAAAAATAAGTGAATTTAACACGATATTTAAAGGCTCAGATTAGGTTGACTTGCCCAGAAGCACATTTACTGATGCATTCACACCACTGCTGCCACTGACCGCATACTAATGCACATTAAGACCTTCTGCAAATCAATCCCACATCTGAATAGTAAGCATTTTAAATCTGTAAATGTACACCTACAGTGCCGTGCTCGTCAGAAAGAGCACGTTGCCTGCATTCTACAAAACACACGTATCCCTCAAAAGCTACTAGTGATGTGAGACTCTTTTGTGTTTTTAAAATGAACATGAAGTCAAGCAACTACAACATTACATCACTACTGAATACCGAGTTATTCAATTAGGAGATAAAATTAAATGAACTTTCTTGCCCCAGTGGTATATGGGATTAATCATTTGATTTAATGACAACACGTTTATAATTTTTAGATGGGATTATTATTATTTCTAATAAACTATCCTCAGGAATTCACTTCAAAGTAACTTACCCGTTTTGATGAAATCTTCATGGTGGTAATTGGGGTGGGAACCTGCAGTGATACAGTTAACAACTTTACACAAACCGATAATTATGGCTGTGTTAGAGTCTTCTGTCATAGATAACCTAATTATAGAATCATGATTAGACTGCAAGGCTTACCTTGAATACCTCCACCTCCTCCAATACCAGCTCTTCTGTCTGCAAGTCATCTCTGGGCAGAACAATGACTTTCTGAACTGATCCTCGATCTGAAATACCATAAAAAAGTAGTTTTGCTTCATTATCATATTAAGTTTAGTCCTGAAAAATACTTCCTCTAAAGCCTACCATATAGAACTGCTTTGATAAATCCCACAATCTGACTCATTTTTACTTAAAAAGCTGATTATGCAACGTGTGTGAATATGGCGGCAGCATGGAAACGCCTAAAGCACTGACCTGTGCCAAGGAAAAGCACTTCGTAGCTGCCATCAGCAGCTCTCACTTGGTCAACAGCAATTGTGGTGAACTCGTAGTCCACGTTGGTTCTGACCACCAGGGGGCGCTTGTGCACTGGGTATACAGCATTGAACATGGTGGGGTGGTTTCTCATGAAGTTGATAACCTCATCTGGGTAGTCCTTTGTAGATTTCATGTTAGGAGTGAAAGTGCCTCCAGGACACTGTAAGCAGATGTAAAAAACAAAACAAAACAAACACAAATAAAGTCAAATCTTCCCCTGTGCAGTTCTTGGTGGCTTATGGTTAAAAACACTTATTTTCTGTTTTCTTAAACATACCGTGCCAGGTCGAGGATAAGGGATCTTCCCAGAGTATGCCACCCATTGGTAGTTGGGCCCTTCCTTGTGGGCAAACGGTCCATTGAAGACCATACGGATGTCTGCCATGGAGTAAACACACACTGCCGAGCCTTTAAATACAGATCTAGAGAAGGACAGGTAAAAATTGGACATTAGCCAGAGGATACTGGTTATCTCACTTTATGAGATAATGACTGTAAAGTCTCTCTGTAGATGGGGGAGCTGACTTTCTTCCCACATACTCAATCTGCCTCTGACAGGGACACACTTGCACATTATGACACACAAATGCAAACTCAAACTGATTTAAGTTGAGTCAAGCTGTCTGACACACAAACATACAAACACCCACATATGGCAGAGAATCACCACGGTAAGGGCTCTTTCTGTGGTGCGGTGGGTGTAGTGTGTTTGTGCCTCCTGTCATGGGCCCCTATCATTAACACCACATGTGTTTTTATCCGCTGGGTTTAATATGACTGATTCCTATGGTGAGGATGGAGACAATACCTGTATTTCATTCATAAATACATTAATCATGGCAAGTTTATTATATGTCTGTGCACACCTCTTCCTGCTTGTGTGCCAAAAAGAGTCTCAGTTTCCAAGTCTTGAATTTTAATGCAAAGTGCTGAATGACAACTTGCTGTCAAACCTGACCAGCTCTGATATACTATAGACTCAGTCAGCCTTTCAGAGATCTGCCTCTCCCTCTGGGCTGCACATTCACTTTCTGTCTTGTCTTTGTAGCCCAAGTGTGACAGGCCGTACAGCATTTCAACATAGCGAGTGCAGAAACCTTCAGGCTGAGTGAAAATGAGAAACCAAAATATACTCTGCATCCAAACTGAGGTCAGAGAGTTTGAGAAAGTCATCCCTCACTCACCCTGAAACCGAGAAGACTCCATAGATGACCGGATTCTTGGTGTCCTGAGTTGGCTGGATGTATACATCTCCTAATAGATAATGACAAAATTTGTTGCAGTTATGAACCAAATAATAGAGATACAACATTTTTTTTTAAGTAAATATTCAATCAAAAGCAAGCATTTTTGTATATTCAGTGTGAAAGGTTGAATAATCATTTTATAGAAAACAACAACAAAAAAATAGTATCTCTTATTAAATGATCCCAAAATTTTATGTTGGTTCCACCCCACTCCAATCCTAATTATGACATGGAGACTTTTTGTTTCCTTCGAGGGGGAGTTAAGAGCTCCACATGAACTGTGGTTACCAGAGCTCAATAAGACGCTGAATCCAAACTCTTCTAAAGCTGAAACTACAGTACCGGAGTCTCAGCAGGGAATAGAAGTGTAATAGAGATGTCTGGTGAAACATGGCTTTAATAAGAGCCATATGCATCCAGTGACTATGGGACTGAGGAAATGGTGAACCCTGACTATCCTCTGATGGCTTCATGAGAGAAATGTGTAAGGAAAAACAATATAGAGGAAAACTGATATAAATTTAAAAGTAGACAGGCTGAGTACACACAAGTCCGTTTAATGTTTCAAATCAATGGGAAACTAGTACAAGGAGCTTGGATCACTTGTTTGAAAGAGCCTTGACCAGTAAGGACAAATAATTGCCTGTAATCAAGTCTTTAGAAAGCCCCATTACAGGGGAAAGGTATAGAATCTGATCCTCTCTTTTTTAACCTTAGATCTTTTCATAGTTACTCATGAAGATAAAAGCAGGGTGTTAATCTGACACAAAGCAACAAGATGTAGAGCTGAAGCTCGGACTTTTCCTTCATGTATCACCTGAATGAACTTGACAAGCAACAAAGCACAATTATCCATGGAGAACTGAAGGTGAAATATAATAGCCCTCAATTCGACCTGCGTCTTTTTGGCTTTAACTATACAAGCATCAGACAGGAGAAGACTCAGTTTTACACGGCTTGCATGCAAACATCATTTCTGACTCAGCAAAGTTTTAGAAAAAACAAGCTCCCTTTTGATCATGACTTTGAATTCTAGAAAGAAAGAAATAAGAAGACAATAAATCTCAACTCGTGCCAAGGTATGAAAATGACAGGTAATGGCTGCTCAGTAAAGTAAAAATTAACTTTTGGCAAACAAAGTAGGAATTCATAACCCATCTGACGCCAGTTTGACAAACCTTCTGGCAATAGAACAAGAAAAAAGAAATAAATCAGCAGAGAACTGGAACCAGTTTCGTCATTCCAACTTTTGTTTCTGATGAATCAGATCAGACCGAGTCTGGCTTTATTACTCTGGTGTTTGCAGTGAAAAATCTAAAACTGCTATGAGCACAGTGACACAAAGAACTGGAGTAAATGTGAATGGGCATAAAGAAAATGTGAATTGTATGATCAGTAAATAGTCACCAGAGAAAAAACAAATTTTGTCACATCGTCTTGTCTCTAACGCAAACAGATGCACATCTACTGTAAATGTGTTTTGGAAATGTAACAGTTGAAAGCAATTACAGATGGAAAAAAAACACAACAAAATAATCAAAGAAACAAGAAAAACATCTGGTTTCTTTGTGGGGTTGTAGGATGAGAGTACAGGGACATAAAGAAAAACTGAAACAATATTTTAGTCCATAATTACATTTCAGAAAAGGCTGTAAAATTTCAAACCCCATAAATCTATTCTATGTTTTTGTCTGGCAGACTTTTTCATTACTTTTACATTTGGGCATTCCTCTGCCTTTTTGTGACACTTTTCTCTCTCCAAAAACACTGAACTTCTTCTCATCTGTTAGCATTACCATCTGAATCTACTTCAGTCTTTCCCTCGAGTCCTCATACAACCACTCTGACGCTTCTGCTGGGCTTCATCAGGACCGGCAGTCCTGGAGACAGACTGCCTGTGGTTTGTGGGAAGAACGACCACAGTGCTGTGGGATGTTTTATTGCACCTCAGAACTCACAATGACCTCAGTACGAGTGCTCATCTGCACCGCGGCTGCAACTGACCTGCTCCACTGTGGAGAGACTGCGGAAAGTACAGCAACACTGACAGATGAGTGCTTCTCTGTCACAGCTCCGAGTGCTCTTGATGGATAAACATTTGCAAAACCTCATCACATCACGATATTTCTACAGATTCAGATCACAGCTGTGTTAAATGGAAAGTTGCTGAGTTGTATGGCTGTTCAGCTGTGACTTGTTCATTTAGACAGTTTAAGCAGTGCTTTAAAAAGAACCATGCTTGTGCCTGCAAAATGTGTGTAGAATAATCAAACTGAATTAGGGTACAGTAGCTCCTACTAGAAAACATCAAATAGCACAATAGCATATGAGGCACACACATGCCTATGGCAGACTATGTTGGATTGAATAAAAATAATTTTTTGTCATATTTGCAGAAATGATCTGTGTAATGTCTAAAACGGACATTACAGTCTTTCCCCCACAATTTGCTTAATTGAAAAACAACCAATCAATATTAGAAATAGTATTTGGTGTCAATCATTTCCGCTGCTAGCTTATACCACACAACGGTCTCTGCAGAGAGGAGCTTAGCAGAGCAGAGATGGAGAAGAAGTCTACCATTTTCTCAAGATAATCAAATTTAATGTTCTGACCATAGACTGTATATAAAAAGATGGATGCAGCCTCCGGGACGTCACCCATAGGTTTCTAAAGAGCTGAATTGAAATTCGGTGGGCGGTTCCTACCATCGCCATCTTGGTAGGGTCATAGAGCTGAGACAGGTGGGGGGGGGGGGGGGGGGGGGGGGGGGGGGGGGGGGGGGCTGTGAGCGTCATGGTGGGTGATTGACATCTGAGCTATAGCTCAGAAGTCCTATAGCTAGGGATGGTTAGCATCCCTTAGTTATGCTGCTATAGGTTTAGACTGCTGAGGGACATTTCCTGATACACTGAGCTTCTTTCTTTTTCTCTTTATCTCTTTCTTTTACCCCCCCCCATAACAGTGTTGCATCATTAACATGTATGTCTCCTGTCTCAGCAGGTCTCCCTGGCCGGGAGTAGCAGTTCCTGTTGTCTGTTGTCTTTCTGTCCTCTTCCCCCCACACAGCAGAGGCAGATGGCTGCCTGTCCTGAGCCGGGTTCTGCCGGAGGTTTCCTTCCTGTTAAAAGGGAGTTTTTTCCTTCCCACTGTTGCCAGTGTGCTTGCTCAGGATGGGAGATTGAGTTGGACTCAACTCAATCTGTTGGTTTCCTTATATAGGCTGTTATGAATTGGCCTTCATTATGTTTTCCCCTCTGTCTGTAAAGCGTCTTGAGATGGCATTGCCGTGATTTGACGCTATATAAATAAAGTTGAATTGAATTGAATTGAATTGAGCTGCCTGTAGCTAAGAGCTAACTGAGCTGACCTGGAGATAACAGGAGCTAACCAGCTAACGGAGGTAAGCAAGCTAAAGCTAAGTCACATTGTTAACTGGCTAAAAACCGCGGTTGTTCTACATCCTTCTTATTTGAAGCGGGAGATTGGGTACCTGTCGATCAAAAGGACACACCCCTAAATATGCCAAATTTTGAGATTAAATTACTTTTAAGTGGGCGAGTTAGAAAAAAATTCACTCCCCCACAGTTGTCATGAAGGTAAACCTGACCTATTAAACTGAAAATGGATTTTTGTACAAGGCTGTAAACATGTTTATTTCTCCTGTCAAGTCGAAATTTTTAACATGGGAGTCTATGGAGACTTGCGCTGTTTTACAGCCAGCCCCTAGTGGATAAAGGGGGAACTGCAGTTTCATGCCCCTCCCTGAGCCGTCACCTTATCGTGGTGGAGGGGTTTGTGCGTCCCGAAGATCCTGGCAGCTATGCTGTCGGGGGCTTTATGCCCCTGGTAGGGTCACCCATGGCAAACAGGTGTCTAGGGTAGGGACCAGACCAAGCACGGCTCATCGACGTCTATGATGACGACCAACCTGGGCATGAATGTTCCCTTGCCCGGACGCGGGTTACCGGGACCCCCCTCTGGAGCCAGGCCTGGAGGTGGGGTACGAGAGCGAGCATCTGGTGGCCGGTCCTTCGCCCATGGGGCCCGGTCGGGCTCAGCCCGATAGGGTTACATGGGCCCCACCTCCCGTGGGCTCACCATCTGCGGGAGGAGACGTAGGGGTCGGGTGCAATGTGAGCTGGGCGGCAGCAAGGGGCGGGGACCCTGGCGGTCCGATCCCCGGCTGCAGAAGCTGGCTCTAGGGACGTGGAACGTCACCTCTCTAGTGGGGAAGGAGCCTGAGCTTGTGCGCGAGGTTGAGCGGTTCCGGCTAGATATAGTTGGACTCACCTCGACGCATGGCTTGGGCTCTGGAACCAGTACCCTCGAAAGGGGCTGGACTTTCTTCCACTCTGGAGTTGCTCATGGTGCCGAGCAGGTGTGGGCATTCTCATCAGCCCCCAGCTTGGTGCCTGCACGTTGGGTGGTTGGTTTACCCCGGTGGATGAAAGGGTAGTTTCCCTCCGCCTCCAGGTGGAGGGACGGGTCCTGACTGTTGTCTGTGCTTATGCACCGAACAGCAGTTCAGAGTACCCACCCTTTCTGGAGTCCTTGGAGGGAGTGCTGGAGGGTGCTCCTTCTGGGGACTCCATTGTTCTGCTGGGGGACTTCAATGCTCACGTGGGCAATGACAGTGAGACCTGGAGGGGAGTGATTGGGAGGCATGGTCCCCCCCCTCTGAACCCAAATGGTGTTTTGTTATTGGACTTCTGTGCTCATCATGGATTGTCCATAACGAACACCATGTCCCAACATAAGAGTGTCCATATGTACACCTGGCATCAGGATTCCCTGGGCCGCAGTTCGATGATCGATTTTGTAGTCGTATCGTCGGACCTGCGGCCACATGCCTTGGACACTCGGGTGAAGAGGGGGGCAGAGCTGTCAACTAATCACCACCTGGTGGTGAGTTGGCTCAGATGGTGGGGGAGGAAGCCGGTCAGATCTGGCAGGCCCAAACGTGTTGTGAGGGTCTGCTGGGAACGTCTGGCTGAGTCCCCTGTCAGAGCGAGCTTCAACTCCCACCTTCAGCAGAGCTTCGAACATGTCCCGAGTGAGGCGGGGGACATTGAGTCCGAATGGGCTGTGTTCCATGCCTCTATTGCTGAGGCGGCCGGCCGGAGCTGTGGCTGTAAGGTCATTGGTGCCTGTCGTGGCGGTAATCCCAGGACTCGTTGGTGGACACCAGCAGTGAGGGATGCCGTCAAGCTGAAGAAGGAGTCCTATCGGGCCTTCTTGGCCTGTGGGACTCTGGAGGCAGCTGATGGGTACCGGCGGGCTAAGCGGCATGCGGCTTCGGCTGTTGCCGAGGCAAAAACTCGGGCATGGGAGGAGTTCAGCGAGGCCATGGAGAAAGACTTCCGGACGGCTTCAAGGAGATTCTGGGCCGCCATACGGCGGCTCAGGAGGGGGAAGCAGTGCTCCATCAATACTGTGTACAGTGGAGGTGGGGAGCTGCTGACCTCAACTCAGGATGCAGTGGGTCGGTGGAAGGAATGATTCGAAGACCTCCTCAATCCTACCAACACGTCTTCCGATGAGGAAGCAGAGCTGGTGGACTCAGGGGTGGACTCTCCTATCTCTGGGGCTGAAGTCGCTGAGGTGGTCAAAAAGCTCCTTGGCGGCAAGGCCCCGGGGGTGGATGAGATCTGCCCGGAGTTCCTTAAGGCTCTGGATGCTGTGGGGCTGTCCTGGCTGACACGCCTCTGCAGCATCGCGTGGACATCGGGGGCAGTACCGCTGGATTGGCAGACTGGGGTGGTGGTCCCCCTTTTTAAGAAGGGGACCGGAGGGTGTGTTCCAATTACAGGGGAATCACACTCCTCAGCCTCCCTGGTAAGGTCTATTCAGGGGTCCTGGAGAGGAGGGTCCGCCGGATAGTCGAATCCCGGATTGAGGAGGAGCAGTGTGGTTTTCGTCCTGGTCGCGGAACAGTGGACCAGCTCTATACCCTCTTTGGGATCCTGGAGGGGGCATGGGAGTTTGCCCAACCAGTCTACATGTGTTTTGTCTACATGTGTTTTGTGTTGGAGCAGGAAATCTTCTAAAATATAAGGGACTCGGAAACACCTTGCTGTACTATTCCACTCATAATCATTCAGAGTTAAGACAACATCCTTGTTTTGGGGAGATGTGAATGGACTTGAAAGGATCCTTGCATCCCTTTGTCCACTGAGCAGCAAAGAAAAGTGCAGTAAGTGTCATGTAAGCCACACGATTTAGCCATTTGTAGCAACCAGTCGCTCTACTAAGGTTAGCATGATTATTTTCTATTCTCTTTCTTAGTTCATCACAGTGGTGGAAAAGTTTAAACCAGAAAGGCTTTAGGGTGAATGGCTTGTACATAGGACTTTCCCTCATTAAACATGGAAACTATCACATGAAAAGAAGTTTCTAATTTGCATTTGTTTCATAAAAATTCATCCGATGGGACCAAACGATGACAATTAAAAAATAAATCTTCCATTAGGGTGGTGTGCCCCTAAAGCCTCATGATTTTCTTGCTTTTGGATGTATGATGTATGATGTGTTGTGCTTCAACCACTCACTAATGCTATTTCTAACAAATACAATGGATGTACAAGCTGATGATGCTGAACATGAACCATAGTCAATGTGACATAATCAGGAAAAACACTTTTTATAGAAAAGGAGGATTTTCCATATTACCTGTAATTTAATTGCATTTCTTAATCTCTGAATATATTTTCACAACACATTGAATAAATCATTTTAAACCATTTTTGAGGACATTTTTGTACCTTTAAGGTTTCTTCTTGATAGAAATTTTAGCTCAACGTCTAAATATTTCTTTTCAAGATCATTAAACATTAGATTTACTCCCAGAAATATGAGTAAACATGTCTTTTGGAAAATACTAGTGGAAAGCAGCAAAAAAAAAAAAAACAAAAACCTAAAACCAAATGCGCATACCAGTTTTTATTTTAATATCAGGGATGCAATACATTCCTGCTTAATCCTGCGTGTCATGTGAATGACAGAAGGACTGGGATGATCCATAGGGGGCTGGATTGGGTCCAATTCCAAATGCTGATTCCTTATATTACTCTCTGTGGATATATATGCATATATATTATATTTAAAACACTAAATGCAAAACTCAGTGCAACATTGACTGTTTTAAAACATAAAATGTGACTGTGCCAGAGTGAGAAGAACAGTTTTATATAAAGGTACATTCTGCCCTCGAGCCGTGCTAATATTTAAAGTAATACAAATGTCAAGATTAACATGTATGACTTGGTGATACCTTAATCTAAAGCTGCAGCTTTGCTCAGAAGAAATGTGCTGGATGTAGCAGGATATGTGTTCCTACAGTACAGTAAGCTGTTGGCCCACACACACACACACACACACACACACACACACACACACACACACACACACACACACACACACACACACACACACACACACACACACACACACACACACACTCATACTCCATCAAAATCTGGGTAAACATGGATTAACATCATGGTAAAAATATGCAAAGCAAATGTGAAGTGAATTCTACAAATGACAAAGTTGTTGATACTGAATATGTCAACATGGGGTCCATCTGCAGAGCCTTGTTTTGAGTAGTTGTGGTTACGCGGTCATTTATGAATGCTCTTTCCATCTGCTGGGTTTCTCTGTGAGTCACGGATACGTTCATTATGTGCTTCACGCTAGCTCCCAGCAGATCCATTACAAGCTCCCTAAATTGTGGAAATCGATCTGTAAAATGCTACAGTTGCAGCGCTTTCCCTAATAGTTTTGAAATGTGCAGCTTTGGATCTGTTATAAGAGTGTGAGTGGGCAACAGGTGGTGCATTCAGGACGCAAATGATGAAGGGATGAGGCATAGTTAAGAGATGACAGGAAGCATTACCGATGCTTGGCTATGGAAAGGGGTGGAGGGAGAATCCTTAATGCGGAAAATAGTGTTTTCTAAACTTACTTAGTTCATCAAAGTGTGTCTCGATTCCATCAGCTCCAGGCACCGAGCAAATGAGGCGAGCTTTGAGAAATGTGCTCCACTTATTAACCAGGCAGCAGTGTCCACCGTCGTCATTCTGTAAGGCAGATATGTGTATAAATTAATCTCATAGTATTCAAACAACCAATCAAAGGCAGCGACCCAACAATATCTGAATAACAGCTGTTTGAAACAACGAACTAACTGAAGTGAGACTATGGCCGAACCATCAGCTTTGTGTTTCAGTCTGACCAATCTGCACAGGAGGTCAGCCAACTGCTACTGAGGTAAAGAGTCAAGCCCTGGGAAAAAGGATTCCTGGGTTAGAGTTCAACACAGTCCAGATGAGTTTTGGTGCTTGAAGAAACACACTTTGTGTGAATTATTACCTTCTGCAATAAAGGCCAAGAAGGAATTTTGTTTTCAGAGCTTCTTGTGGACTTTGGGTGGGAGCATGACATCCTTAAATATCTTCCAGAAATTATTCACATTAACTTTTGGTATCCATGGAAGGCATTATTACCTTTGCCAACTTATCTGTCTGTCTGTTATCAACTTCATGCAAAAAGTACTGGGCAGATTTTTGTGAGTTTTTTTTTTCCTTAGAATGGGTCTTGGTCTAACTAACTTAAATTCCATTAAGTTGGGAAAGATCTGGAAGAAATTGTGGACACATTAGTATTTTCTTTTAAAGATTCTTCACAATATGGGTAAAATGGGCTGCTTAATGGAGGTCTCCGCTCTCTGAGTGCTTTTCTAGTTAATTGCATTTTATGTTATTTATTTACCCAATTATGTCCTTATCTGTGCACTAAGTCCAAAACATACCTTGATGGTACATTGAGGGGGGATACAAGGAGTGATCTCATACAACTAAAAATATTCCAGTGTGAACATCTAAGAATGCTACTGGCTACATTTGCGTCAGAGCACTGCTGCACCTCAGTGAAAAGCTGCAGACATTTATTCTTGTTTAATACATTCCTTCTGAATTGCACTCATAAGATGTAATGTGCAAACTGTTTGTAAGATTTTTTATCTGAGGTCCATGCACTTAAGGTTCTATAGTATCATCATTTGTACAAGTCTGATTAAACATAGCTCTAACTTTATAGGAACGGTGATGAATCCACTCAAAAGATATGCAAGTTGGAGCAAAAGGACAAAGTAATGCAGTCAACAAGTCAACGGTCTACAAGTAAGGTTTACTGTTTTATTTAATTTATTTAGTGAACTTCGCTAAAGGCTTGTTTTTTGCATCGACATACTGTAAGAGGGGCTGTCAAAGTGTAATCTACAGTTTTATTTAAAACGTGGATCAATTTTTGTCTTCAAATAAAAGTAACTTCAAATAATATTGAGCCTTTAATAGAATCTGTTTAAACTAGTCAATGTCCAAGACAGAAAATCTAAACTTATAAGGCTTGTGGTAATTCTGATAATGCTGACGGTAAGCTATGACTAGGATTTAAACCCCCGAGCTCCTGCCCCACCGACAGCAACAGTATCACTCTACAGCATGTCATTTTTACAACCAAAATTTCTCAAAAACACCAATTTGGATGGATTTTTGGCAGATGTCAACTGTACTAGAATAACAGTGTTATAACTATAACAGTGCAGTGTTATAGTCTATTATATATAATAACTGAATGGTTGGTGCAATGTACAGTTGTTATCGTTGGAACAAAATAGTGAATTGTTGGCCAGTGAATGTGTTGCTTATGATGCTGGAAACTGTTCATACTGGGCTCTGAGACCACTTGTTTCCTGTGATCTCACTTCAGATTTAACCTGATATGTTTAATCACATCTTTTATGTTTCATATCATCAGGGTTTTTTATATTGACACTTTTATAAAATGCCACTGTTTCTGAAGTTATGTAACAACTGGTTTAGTGCTCCCGGCAGGCAGTAAAAAAAGGAAACAAGTCTGTCAATTCCAGATTAAATTAATCCATTTTGTTCCACTATTCTCTGTTTTAAAAATGCCATTTCTTTCTTATTTTTTTCTCCATATTCTTTCTCTGAGTCATCTGTTTGTTAGTATTTTCTACATGCTTTGCTATCTTTCTTTTCCTTTCCACCATCTTTAATTACACTGAAATGTTGTAATCTTTAGCATTTCCAGCCAGCAAACAGGCCAAACTGGTTGTGTGATATCATGGCAGGTTTGGCCTGAATAGCGTGCAGTTGGTCTGTGCTTTTCCTTGTCCACTGAACAACGAAAACTGCTCCTGAAACATTTCACTAGGGTGTAAATCATAACTATGTTTTGGTCAGAGGTCGAGATCTGTATGAGACAGCCATGGGTCTGGGCCCAGACTGCGTTCCAATAATTAGTGACCCTTAATGTAGGTAAACACACAAGACTTAAGTAGAATTTACTCAAAAAAGGCTGTGTTGTGTGTGTTATAATTCCATGTAAACTGATTATCACAACAGACTTCCTTTCTGGACCTCAAGAGACTAACTAATGGAATAACTAAATAAATAAATAAACAGCCAGAGACCATAACTAACCGTTCTGAAGACAGCTAAACCTTCCACTGGTGAATGTCAACATGGGTGTTGTTGACTGCTGTATAACTCACCAGGCAAATCCGCCCTATCCTGGACTGGGTCATGGGACTCTGGCCCATCTCAGAGGCTTTTTCGCGGAAGAAGAAGTAGAGCTTGTCATCATTCTTCTCATTGCTGTCTGGGATGAGATGTGCATGGACAAAAGTGGGATCTGTAGGGGAAACGGAAAAAAGGGGGTTTGCAGCATACGCTGGTGTACATTCAATTGTGATTCCATTCAGATGTCAAAGAGAGCTTGAAATGGTTTTCTAGGACCTCCAAAGAGCTGGGGTTCAATTTTCACAGCCCTCTATTCTCAATGAGCACGCTCATATGCACCTTGAAACAGTTTTTTGGCAGTTGTAATCATTCCTCCTCTTCATGTTGGACATTAAAAAGATCTCCTGTGGATACGTTGCCAAAAAAAACGAGAGGTCCACTCAGACAACGCAGCTCTCTGCCAAGAAGAACTCTCCATCTCCTACTTTTAAAGAAGGTGATCCAGAACGGCATCAAAATTTTTATAGGTTTCCTTTACCTACACTTCATCTTAAAACAAATTTCTGGAAAGTTCTGTGTTTTTTTTTTTTTTGCATAATCTAACAGTCAAACGAACAGTGATGATTGCGTGCTAAGGGTGACAAAATACACATTCAAGATGAATGATTAAATAGAGCCTTCTAAGAGTCTGTTTGCATATCCAATGGATGTGATCCACAGTTAGGTTCATTCTAAAACTTCATCTTTGCGGTTTCCTGAACAGTGTTTCTTTTAATGATATTGGAGGTTGGTGGAACAAAAATGATTGAAAAAGGGATAAAATAGAGGAAGAAAAGTCCTGTAAGTTTAGCAGCAAAGAAAAACTCTAAGCGATATTACAGATCCTTAGTCCTGTTTTATTTTCACCTCACAAGGTCTGACAACCTCATACACCTGAGGTGATGTCAGACAAACTGTATGAATTTCTTCCTAGTGACAGTGGCATCACAGTGCACGCCCACTGACTAATTTCTCTGGGTCAGCCCCTCCTTACTGTGACAGACCAGTGTCCCAAATGGGAACAAACCAAAAAGCAGGAGGTGGGGGGGAGCAATTAGGGTCCCCATGACATGGGGGAAGGGTGGTATCCGAGAGATTTCACATGACTGATTAGCAGGACTCAGGTGTCCTGATTCAGTGTAGCGGACTGTTGTCAGGGCAACAGGGTCAGTAGCAAATCTGGGATCCAGCAACACTGAGGGGAGCCATTGATTTGGCAACATCAACCGAAAGCACCCAGCCAGTGGTTTTATCACTGTGACAATCATGGTTCATTACACAGTGAAGGCTACTCTGACTCATTACTGGCGTTCACTAATTTCCCCCTGCTACTACAGGAACCCTTCTGCAGGCCCTGCAAGCACTGAGATAATTAGGATAGTGAGTTTACTGGGTCAGGTGGAACAGGCTGTGAAGAAAAACATTCTGCAGGAATGAAGAACAATGTTGAAGCTATATAGTTGAGAAGTCATGAGAAACATTAGTGCAACACCCTATCTGCGGGTTGCAGAGGAATACATTGAAAATGGTTTTAGAGAGAAAAGAATGAAAGAATAAAGCTGGATGCAGACCAAGCTGTGAGTTTAGACATTACCATTTAACCATCTGGAGTTGTACTGATCGGTCCTCATGGCTGTCTGCTTCCCCAGAGTACGGAAGATAGCAGAGTCTGTTCCCATGAAATCAATATAGACTCCTGCATAAAGCTCTCCATCTGTCAGTCACAGAGGGGGAAGAAAGGTGGAGGAGAAATGATGAATAATGAAAACATTCTCGGGTTAAAATTCAGCATGTCCACCAAGTCTGATTGAAATTTCATTAGAAAGTTGAATAATCCCTCAAGGTTTCATCAAAATGATACCATGTGGAGCAGCTGTGGTCATTAAACATAGGGAATTAACTAACTTTACATGACAGTGCCAAAATACATCACAATGACTAATACTCAGTTCTCAAGTATCACGTTTGAGTAAAAAATGTTGACCTCACAATAATATCATAATCCCACTCATACTTATTAAGACAATCAGTGTAATCATCTAGGACAGCTGCATTTACAAAGTCAGTTCAACATCAGCTGGATTCATGATGTAAAGGTCAGAGGTTGCTGAAAGCCATTTTGATCCTGGACACATGTAGACCATATAATAAACAGCAATCAGCCATTACATTAAAATCCATTTGATTAACATTGTGCATGTTAGTTCATGCAGCTTAGCAGCTCTCAGCAGTGCGGGTATGAACAGTGTATGGAGCCAGGATATTTGATGATGATCCAATGGGTCTTATGGGTTTGCAAGTGGAGCCTCTGGGCATGTTTGGAGACCAAATCAACACCTTTGCTGTGCTCTCAGAGCCACTCCTGAAGAGATTTGTGGTGTGTTTGGATGCATTGTTGTGCTCAAGGAGGCTGCTGCCACGTTGTTGTGTATTAGATCAGCAAAAGCCTTTTGAATAATAAATATAAATGCAAAAATAACATGAAGATATAAGGTTGGCAGGATTGTTTTCAAACAGGACTCTTCACATCACTTCTCAGCAGTTTTAATGTTTTGGCTGTTTGGTATCTAAAACAACGCCAAACCTTGGAATAAGTGAAAAATGCTTGTCAGAAATGTTTCTCTATTTGCATAATACACAAGGAAATAACCAGAAACCTAGATGTGGTACATCAAGGGCTCTTACAGATATAGTATTAGTACTAGCTGTACTGGTTTCTCTGTTGCTTCAGTGCTGTAGGGTTCTACCGAACTAATTATATAAGAAAGTGTTTTTCATGTTAGCTGCAACTGAGCTGACAGGTCTTTCTTGGACAGATGCACAAACCTATTAACACAATAGCACACACATCCAAGGGCCCAGATAAGTGACTACTAATAAACTACCCGACCCCCACACAGCTAGTGTTGATTGACTCATTGCCTTAATCATTTTACAAGCAAAAATGTCACATTTCCTCTGGTTTCAGCCTCTAAACCAGAATACTTAATAACTTACATTTTAAAGTGACAGTGTAAAGCATGCACCACAAACACAAGTTGTAGCTTTTATATCTGTCTGTTTGTGTGAGAAGGACAAAAAAAAACAAAACAAAAACCAGACACTCACTGATCAAAGCAGAGACACTGTTCAGTTTAGGATCATAGGGACATTTTCCTTTTCCAGAATCCACTTTACCAGGTTCAAGACGGAAGATATATTCCTGCAAAAAAAAAAAAAAAAAAGAAAAAAGCAATCCTTGTGTTTGCTTAAATGCATAATTAACTTTACAAAGTACTTCATGTGTTAACAGTTTTTAATGGCAACACTAAAACTATCAATGAAATTAGTTGGTTAACACAATAACAATGACGAGCCATGAAGTGTGACTCTGAAGGCACTTAATAAAACACTTTTATAGTTTATTGACATCTGCTTCTGGGAAGGAGATAATAAGGCACACAAAGCCAGTTATCAGTGAGATGGAACTCTAGAAAAATGCTGGGAGCAATCCAAGGCTCATCCACCGTCCGTCTGATGTTAACAGCCTTAACAAGGGTTCATTACTCCAGTGAAAGAGGACATGTTGGACATATGTGTCAACACTGATGTTTCGATAATGACTGACAGACAGGAAATATCTTCGGCAGAGCAGAGTTAAAGTCAAAGGTGTGGCGGAAAAACTGCACTTCCATATTATTTTTAGATACTTTAAAACTGAAAATGGTGTGGTCATGACACATGAGCAGTGGAAAAACATCTGCAAAGCTGATGCTGTCAACATTGGAGATATGACTCTAAATGTAAAAGAAACAATCTTCTATGCATGTTTGATGTGTCATGTGTCATCAGCTTAACATGAATAGAATTTATAAGAGGTTTTGTTGTTTTACAACTTGCATTGATAAAAAAATCTTTAAAGGGAATTTTTATCTTCACTTTTTCAGCTGTGACTTGAAAAGTAGAATAAATAAAAGTAGAATAAAGTAGTCCAGGTGGGCACCAAACCCTACAAGACTCCTCCAGCCCACCTGTGCCTTCAAAGACTCTGATGTAGTGTTGTAGTCTGCTGCTCGACTTGTTCGTCCTCCTGACAGAGGTGCCTGTAGGTAGTGGAAGCCCTAAAAACAAAAACATGGCACAATGGGCCACTTCATTATTAACACTTAACAACCCAGATGAAGGCGGGTTTCTAAAGATGATGACCGTGATGTGAACTGAAGAAGAAAACAAGAAGAAGTGAAAAAAAAAAAAATCAAGAAGACTCGACAAAGATGAAGAATTCTGAAAGATGGAAAGACTTGTCTCAAAGGTGCTCAAAGTGCAGGTCAAAGTGGAGCCTGGTGCGACGTGTGTAACAATCCAGTCAACATGTGTGATTAGCCTCAGCTTCATGCAAACGCCTGTAAATGTCATGCATAAACCATGCAGCACAGAAAAAGATCCGAAAAGGAAAATGAGACACAGACAGATTATATAGCAGCTTCAAATAACATGACAAACACTGAAAATCAGACAGGATGTAAATGATAGTAAGAGGCGTGACTACAAGTCAGAGATTAATTACAATCTTACTTTAAAAAGCTGGAATACTGTGGGAAATAAAAACTCAAATAAAGTAAATTGAAAACCAAAAGAAACGTTTCTTTTTACCTGTTCTGTCCAGCATCACAGCATACAGTACAGCAATCTGTGTGCCATATTTTTGACAGATTTGCTCTGCCAAGGCAGACATGTCATGTATATGGCTGTCCTTGATATTCTGAATATTTCTATAATTATTTTTATTGAAATCATCATCAGTCTTGATATGGCAATGCCAAACTAAAAGGGACTCTAACATCTTATAGACAATACCGGAAAAAGAATTTACTCTCACGTCTTTGGCGGTTGTCTGCATCAGTGCATAAATGCTTACAGAGTGCCGTTAAAACAACAGATGCCTCTTGTTTTTCTCTGTTTTGTAACATGGCATCAAATGTAACATGAGGATTTGCACTTTTACAGAGATTAACATTTTATTATATTGTTTTAATTTAAGTTTAAAATGGAAAAATTTGTAAATCTTTCTGCCTATAAAGCAAACGCATGCGGCACAGCTTTCTGACTTTTTTTAGACTGAGTTGTTTAATAGTTTAATAGTTTTTTTTTTTTTTTACATTAAGCATTCATGACAAAAGCTTAATGACCACAGGGAAGAATCCCTGAACAAGCGGTTTATGTTTCCATCTCCTCTTAAAGAGGAAAATCTTTACAGTGTGAAGTATCACAACATTTGGGCCTCAGGGCGGGAAAGTGAATGACAAAAGGCAGACTGACCTTCAAATTGAAATCTGAACCCTTCATTTGAACAGTGAGACTAAACAGAGGAATGGTAAAGTGTTCTGACTATAACTGAGCTGGCAGCTGCCGCTGCTCTGCGTGGCCATGTAGCGAAGGAGGGATAGAGGATGGGACAGAGGGAGGGGTGAGCTACAAGGTTGGTGATGGATGAGAGGCTCCATCAGTAATGATGGCTTTTCATGGGCTCTCAGCCAGACAGACAGACAGACAGAAAGACAGGCCACAGGCTTAGCTGTGTGTAAGAAGGTAAGGGGGGGGGGGGGGTGGGAAGAACCCTGAGGAGGGGAATTTTAGATATCGTGTCACCATACAATTCCCAGGGGCAAGAGAAGATTGGAGCCTCAATGATTTCTAAGCAGAAGCAGTTAGGTGTCTTACCAACAGCCATTCTGAAATAATAATAGAGATTGCGAAAGGATGAGCTATGAGCTAGTGAAAAATCAATGGAAACTAGGTGGAAAATGATGGAAGGAGATGAAACTGAGAGGCAGAAGCAGGAGATTCTCTGACCTGTGATTGATTTGACTGATATGGTTCTTAAACTCTTTACTCTTCAGAGTAAAGGTCAAAATGTCTCCATGGATGCCTGGTTGTGTCTTTGGTTACCTGTGACCTGCGTCCGCGGTCCACATATGTGCAGATGGGGTTGTATGCGCCTGTTCCACACACATACAGGTGGGTCCGGTTCCACGGCTCAATCAGACGGATGAAGTTTCCACATTCCCCCTGAGGGAGGCCAAAACAAAAAGCAGGATTAGGGACTTTGGTTAGAGGGGGAAAAAAAATCTCATGAAAAAGCAATGAAAAAAAAAAAAGATTACATAATACATAATGCCCCAGATTTTTTGGTAAATAGCTCCTCTGCCTGGCTTTAACCCATCCCATCTATCACTTCCTCTCTTGGCTGGTTTGTGTGTTGCAGCTCTGTTCCTTGGCCCAGGCTTCACATTAGACCACACTGTTAGACTGAAAATGTTTCCAAACACTAAGTAAGTGTGTGGCAGAAACCAAAAGTTGTGGTACCTCTGGGTTTGTGAAGAGCATTAAGTACAGGGATTGAGGTTAAACACAATTCAAACCTGACAAATGAAAAGCATTTTGGTTAGACCGCACCACGCTGCTGAAAGAAAATGTTGGTTTTGCTATAATAACACAAAGATGCAATCAGGTTTCAGGATATCAAGAATTGCATAGAAATCTCAGTATTTATAAAGTAAAAGGTTTTGAGCAAATTAAGTCAACATGAGAAAATTTTTCCTTTTGGGGTAAAGACAAAGAGGTGCTGCGGGGAAAACAACTGAATGCTTCAAGCCCTTTGTAGTCTATGAGTGTTTTACTTGCTGCCTGCCTTCCTGCTCTCAATCCATCCATAATGTGTGTCCAACCAACTACACAAATGAAGATATCTGCTTGGATTTGTACATCATATTTTATGCAAGTGACAGCTGGTGCAAAAGAAAGGATGTACTAGTACAAAAAAAAAAAAAAAGAAGATTGCATGCAGGATGGGGGTGGTGAGCCATTTTAGCAAATCGTAGCAGCACGACAGATGCACAAGTCAGAGGTTTCAGACGATGTGTTGTATGTGTGTGTGTGTGCATGTGTGTATTTACACATGTGGGCCTGTGTGTATTATTCGCTGTGCTCACACAGCGGGAATGATTGCCTTTGACCTCCTGCCTGAACCGATGTCCCCTCTGAATTACTGTTGAATTGTCATCATCTGTCATTCACTAAGGTGCAGCCACTGCCAAGGCATCTTGTAGAAGCCAATTTTATTTCTTCTTCCAGTGATGAAATTTTAAACCCATTGCTAACGCACATGCAAGCACACACATACACAGAGGCTCACTCAGGAATATATACGTAGGCCAATACAATGTAGCCACAGGCCATGAGCAGTGTGGGTCACCAAACACGCATAAATGAACATTCCAGTTGGATAAACAACAGCCTGTGCTCTGTATCAGCAGGGGAGAGCGGGACTATTAGCCAGGACCTCAGTGCACGTACAGTGCTCCCTGCTCCTGTGAGCCCACACAAACCCTGAAACAAATGTGTGTGCTTGAAAGAGACTTTAGGGTATGGTGGATTGGGGGAGGGTAGCGAGTGTATAATGTGTGAACGAAATCAAAAGAGATTAATCTGTTTTTTTTATATGAATTTCAATGATGAGTTCCCACCTCTTCAAACAGGTGGTGGCTGTGTTTGAATGTCTGAATCCTATTAACACTTCAGACAGGCCTGTTGCCTCCACTGACTGATTCATTTTATCTGCCAGTCTGGACAACAAATAGTAGAAGAGAATTCTGCTAAAAGATGATGGGAATGGATGGTAATCTCTACTGTACAATATGTATAAGAATTACAGATGACAATGTGGAACGGGTTTTCATCTTTCGCTGAAGATGACTAAAATGTTGCACATTTGAGGCACGGCAAGAGCTTAATTGGTGGCAGCTGTAAGCAATCAGCAATCAGAGATCCAGAGACGGTAAGTAGGAGCTTCACAGCGTGTCGCATGGTGGGAGGAGCTTAAAAATGTCCTCTGCTGACCCTGGAGGAAGGTTTAGAGCATCAGCGTCACTGAAAAGACATTTTAAATTTTCAGCTAACAAAATCCATGAAAATAAACTCAGGCAGTAGCTGTATTTACTTCTTACTAACCAGTTTGACAGAGAATATTTTAGATAAACAAACTAGAAAATGCTGAATTTTTTACACATTTTTCACTGTTAAAGAGATTTATTGAAATTTTCATCTCCTCAGGCAATTAGGGGTTTTATTTAAGCCCTCTCTTTTTCTGGTTTATGTTTCTTGAGAAAGGTTTTGTAGCCATAATATTTAACTTTTTTTTTCTTTTTTTTTATCAATAAATCAATGTCAAGAACAAAAGAACAAAGTGCAGAAATGACTTTTTTTTCCCCAGCTGAACTGCACTTTTAATGTGTGCCTCAGTTTTAGCGATATAGGAGAGGTTACAAGAAAGCAGCTCTCATCTCAAAAAACACAAAATAACCCCAAATCTAAAAATGGTAAAAAGCTGTATTTTCTGCCTCGCATCTGTTGTTTAGTCTGTAACGTTTCAGAACTTTACCACATAATCTCTGAGAGTCCAAAGTCATATTCAAGGGACGGTTCAAAACAATGACTACATATATTATTACTTACATTTATATCTTTGCCTGACAAGACACATTCGGTCTTCCTCTGAGGTGCGACAGGCCAGTGGATCTGACGGGGGAACATGAATGAGCTGGTTAGCTGTAAATTCATGCAAATCTCTTCCACTTTAATGTGTGTGTGGGACATTTCTTACTATGAGCGGCTCCTTGTTGATGTCGTGCAGATCCAGAGAAAGGATATAATCTTTGCTGCCCACATACATGCGGTCGTGATCCTCGTCCATGCGAAGGATCCGATAGTCCGTTGAGTTGAGCAGAAAAGAGAAGTGGTGAGCGGTGCCAGTCAACTTTAACTCTATATAGGAAGGGAAAAAAAAGAGGAAAATAAATGGTTTTGCTCAAGCTGTGCCTGTAATTACTGTAAGAATAACACAATAAAACTTAAAATTATAAACCACTGACAGTCACAACAGATCTGTAGGCTGCTGTTTTTCTGCACACATGCACACACAAAGTATGCTAATGTTAATGGCATGGCTGTATGCTAATTATGCCAATCCTTCCATCGGACCCTCCTAAATGAATTTGCTGGAGAGGTTTAGTCCTCTTTCTCCCCAATTACATCCTGCTTTGTGGGGGTCATGAACAGACAAAATCTAGTTAATCGGAGGCTTGTGAAAGGAAAGAGGACATTAATTGACTGTCCTGACTGAACTAAATGGCAATTGACAAGCAGTAGACCAGTCACTGGTTAGAGCTACTGTAAGATGCCATGTGACATGCCTTCTATTTCAAAGGGTCCGGTCTTAATATCTGGGACCTGGTAATCTGACCTCTCACCATTTATAAAGCTCCAAAGAAAAGGACAGCCTTTGCTTAATCTGTATTTCTTAATTCTCTTAGTCAGCAGCAGGAAGATGTCAAGTTCTCTCAGGCCTATTCCTCTATGTTACAGGTCTGAGATGACTCCCGTACCGCTCAGGTCAGATCACCAGTATCCAAACATGAGTTTAAGCTACGCTGGGGTGTGAGGGGGAGATAAGTGGGAATCTTGTGAATAGAAATAATCCTCTCCTCCCTTTTTTTCTTAGCTAATAAAGAAACCCTATTTCACCTTGTCTTTACCAAATGTTTCATGGGAAAGGTGGGATTGAGAAAACTGTGTGTTTTAGAAAACTTGTGGATTTGTTTTAGGACCTGTTCAGGTTCCACTTTAATAGGACCAGACAAATGCCCCAGTGTTCTGTGCAGCCAAGTTTGAAGGTCAAAAATAATGAAAAAGATTCACAACACGAGATTATAGCTGTCCTTGACCAGACTGAAAAAAAAGAAGTCTTCGTTCTTTCCAGGGGAGTGAAAAACAGTATAAAGCTTTCCACCTGTATCGGACTTATTGAAATATTGATGTGAATCTTCTTAGCGACTGCTGTGCTGAGCCCCTTCAGACACTGTGAAACGCTGCTGTCACGGTGTAAGCAGTTAGTAAACAGAAATAGATATGGATGTCGCCCTTATAATTTTCATGACTTGCCTCCTGAAAAATATACTTAAATATTTGTTTCCATTGTCATGGAAACAGCAAATGTTCCACATACTATACTGCTGTGATATGGTCCTATCAGGGTTTCATTTTGTAAAATTCATTTATAAGAAGATTATTTGTGAAGGTTTGGATTTTATTGTGCTTGCATGAGCGATTCCAGGAAACACTGCCCAAAGTAATCCCAAATTCCACTTTATGATTTTTATCTCACTGGAATGCAGCCTCCATGTATCGTCCTCCAACCGAGCCACAGCTGTTTTAGGAACCTGTTTCATATTGCTGCTGCTTCTCATCAAAGTAAAACATGCAATGAGGTTTTCACAGAGATTAAGTGTCTGAAATACATGCACATAAAAGACAGTCATTTTTAACATGAACAAATATCTTATGTTCCAGTTACCAGTCACTGTGCATTAGGTCTGCACCACTGCAAATACTAAACCAGTTTACAGTCTTGTGTTAAAAAACATTTTTAAAAGGGCTTATTATTGATTGCTTCTTAATTAAAATAGCTCATCATGGTGAAACCATTAGGCCAATATTAGCACCATTCACACCTTCTGTTCAGTGCACCGGTGGTCCTTTTATATTGGCAGCTTTATTAAAGCTAATACATGTTGATGTTCACTGGCTTTGTTAACATATGAGTGAATCTGTAAACCTGTTTGGAGGCATTTCTTTTAGCTCCTTTTACACTGGTCAAATAATCCATTGATATCTGAGAACTTCTGACTTTTGAGTGCAACTGGAGAGTTTTAAATTGGCATGAAATAACTGCAGTAGTTGGGTGTATGTATCTGCTCCAACTCCAGTTGGCACTGATACATGCTACACAAGTTTAATGAGTTAGTACAGCTCACATTATTTTTTATCGTTACAGAAAGATGTTTACCAAATGAAATATCTTAAATGGATGGTGGGAAATTGTCAGCAACAACTTGGAAGAAAAACAGAAGAAAGGCCTGTCAGAAAGACAGCTGGAAGCCCCCTCTCAGTCCCCACTCACATCTGCAGTCCAGTCAAAAATTATAAACTAGCTCGATTATCTGAGAAAATTGTGATTTTTAGGAACAACTCACAAAAGGGAACTGACTTAGCCAGTCTGTTTTAGCTTCTTTAAAAGTAAAAATGTCATAGTTCTTATCCAAATATATAGCAAATACACATTGGCACTTAAGTAGAGAGTAAAATTAAACTAAAACAAGAAGTGACAGCTCTGCAACTTGAGGCTTCGAAATGGTTTGGTCCACAAACCTCAAGTTGGCTTCCTCCTCCTCCAAGGTTTGGCTGCAATACACTGAAATCAACAGCAAATCCAACAGTTTGCTTGCAGTAGTATTACTATTACAATGTGCCAGACGTCTAAGCGATTCTAATATCAAATGGTTATTGCCCAGTTTTTATGGGAAGTCCTGTCAAGAATCTTCTCATCCATAGACCTCACACACAGAGACATATGGAGAACATCTTAAGGCAATAAAGAACCACCCTTCCTTTATAAACATTGCCTCATCTCTGTCTACTCATCAACCATACACACACTCAGCCAACTATCTATTTGGACCAATTCTGTAAAGGGGTTGACTGATACACAGCTTCAGGGACAGCAGATGTCACGAATGGATATTCCATATTTATCACCTGTGGTTCCACATTCATGCTCAAGGGCACAGAATGGAGACTAGCTGCCACAAGTCTGACGCTTAGGTCACTGCAAATGAGACTTTACAGGCAGACTGACAGATGAGCTCCTACATTACAAGTAAACGTTTACTACGACATTTTATCATTAAGAGACAACTTCAAGTGTTAGACAGATTTTTCTATCATGTCTGTTTTCTTTTCAGTATCTTTAATCAGTTTCATTCAGGTTTGAAGTGAACCCCATTTCACCCTGACAAATGAATGGAACCATTTCTAAATTGAATAAACATAATAATTATGATGAAAAAGTCAATCTGGAACCTATATATATATATAATTGTGGTTTGAAGTTTTCTCACCATTCAGCAACTATCTTAAGAGGCAGAGGCATGCCTTTTGAAAACACTGCAATGAAAGAATTTACCAGATTATGGAAAGGGTTGTAATGTAAATCATTCTAAGAAAAGAAATAAATCTTTTTATTGAAGTATATTGTAGTTTTCTCACGAGAAATTTAAGCCAGGCCATGAAGTGACTGATTCATGCAAATGCTTAATCAAACTATGCTTTCTTCTTCAGGACATTCCCATAAAATTTTTTATTTATCTGTAAAAGTTCTGTATGACCTGTAATTGGGAAATATGACTTAAAAGAACAGCTGAAGAAGAATAAAATAAGACTGTATTTAATTTTGTGACACATACACATCACAGACCCTTCAGCCGACATTCAACAAATCAATGAAAGACATGCCGTCGATAAACTCTATTCCTACTGCTTTTTCAAGCTGTGTGACTAAAGTGGAAATGCAACACCCAAAATGAACATACTCTGCAGGATGAGACTTGCTAAAAACACATTTTCTGTGAAATAATACCTGCAGCGTGGTAAGATAAGGAGTGAAGTATGATAGCAGTCCACCTCGAAGTGTGCATATAATCTATTGTCAGTGCAAATTCATCTTCACAAAAGCATTCCTGTGTGTTGCAGCTCAGCAAAATTGCCCCTGAGGCCAGGAAAATGTTTTAAAAAATGTTAAAAAAAAAAAAAAAAAAGAAAAAAAAAAAAAAAACAGAGCCATGAATTTACAACAAGCTGGTAGGTTCAGCAATGATGGGGCAAGTGTCAGGATCTGGTGTGTATCACCCAATTTCCCAGCTTGCTCTTTGTAATCACTACCAGACACGCAGGCAGACAGGCCATCTTTCTTGTCCCATGTGACCAAACTGTCTTCAGTTTGTGAAACTTTTTTTTTCTTTCTGACGGACCAAATCTGTAGTCTATGAATGTGAATGACATCAGCCTTCGAGTAAGATCCATTAGCGCTGTGACCAGTCTGCTCTTTTCTGCAGTTTTTTGGCCCCTTTCCCCAAGCTTTTTACCAAGCTATGGCTTTTTTTTTTTGGTAATCCTAAAAATGACCCCTGCTTTGTATTTGTGAGGAGATAAAGAAGGATGCACCTCCCAGACCGCCACCACTCCTTTTCATGCCTTTATGAGATTAGCCCCTTTCTTATCACTAGTGCGTCTTTTGAGTGAAAGAAAAAGGGGGTTTGGGGAAGCAGGCGGCAGAAAATCCCAAATACCTGCCCAGACATCCATGGCATGTTGTCTGAATTCTCCAATCTGCTCATGTTCACATTCTCCAAAAGAATAGGTGTGGCCCCACCTTGCTGAAGCTTGTCGGCAGCCATGCGTGCAAGGATGTGTCCCCAAGTAATTAAATCCATTGAGACTGTCTGGAAAACGTCTGGGCCATGGAAGCACTTGACTAACATTTGAATCCAAACATTGAAACTTGCAATTCTTTGATCATGACAGCATGATCACAATGGCTTCAAAGTTTGAAAAGAAGCTCACCATTTTGCAAAGATCAACATTAGCATGCTATACATACATATATATAGCATGCTAGCTGAATATGTATATTTGTAGGCCATTTATATATATATATATATATATATATATATATATATATATATATATATATATATATATATATATATATATATATATATATATATGTGTAAATGAGCTTCATATAGATATCAGTATAAACACTTGAGAGGCTGGATTTTTTTCATGTATTTGATATTTGTATGGGTTTAAGGATGGGTTTAATGTAATAAAGCGTGGTTGCAAAGTTGAACATTGAATATCTGAGATATTTATAGCTTTGTCAGCAAACTGGATGGAGGTCACTTTGGATAAGTGAGGCTGAACAGCAGTAGGAAGCCTTATCTGCTCAGTCTGTCATACTGTTTGTCTTTTGTATTTGCCACAGTTCAGCACCTCATAATCAGCCTCTCACCACCCATTGGAGTTGGGACTATTGACTTAGAACTCATCTCAGTGGAGCTGATTGCTGCTTACCTGCACCTGTCAAGGAGAAATAATTGGCACCAGATTACGTCTTATCTCAGAGCTTCCGGATGCTGTCACTCAGATGCTCTTCACGCTTGTCTGCCACTGATACACTGTGTTTACGTGTGTCTGTGTGTGTTCATAGAAATTAAAGTAAAGCTCTTTGATCCTCATGTCAAATCAGAGACACCCATCTCCCTTTGCACAGATCGAAAGCACGGAGAGATTGATTTAAGTAGTGACTTCACTTCCTGAGTGGAAATGAGAGATTACAACAAATCTATTTCTGCTGTCTCACATGACAGAAAAGGTTAATTAAAGCACAAGGGAGAAGAAGATCTCTAGTACAGCTGACAGTAAAGGTCATTTAGTTTTTCTATTTTCTGTGTCTGGATTGCAAACCTGACCTTCATCAAATTTATTCCATAGTTTGGATTGGTGAGGTTTTGGAACGAAAACAAGGATCACATGCACAGATGAGACTTGTAAAACATTTGATTTGCCTTTTGCAACAACAATGACTTATAGTACCAAATTATAGAAAGCAAGGTATTTCTTGGATATGCCTTTATTTACTCAAAACAAACTAATACAAAAAACTAACACAAGAGATGGGTCTCAGGTCAGGACACCAGATTTTTTTCTGTGTGCACACATTGCTATGGACAGCTGCCCTCAACAGCTTTGCAGGGCTGCAGGTGAAAGGTTAAAGGACATTAGAGGTCTGAGGTGAAAGCTCGTCGTGGCCTCCTTACATTCGAGAGAGCTGGGTGGTCATGATGATACAGGGTGGGATGTTGAAGGAGAGAGGGAGTGAAAAGAGTTTATGGCTCTGATGAAATAATATAAGGAATATCATGGTAATTAGCAGAAAAATGTAATTTTTTTTTTTTTACTTCAGAGAAAATACTTTTTGGGATGTTAATCAACTATAATGATAAACTAAGACATAATAATGACATAATGAGCGTCAAATGCTCGAGTTCGTTTTATTGCACAAAAAGATTAAGCGAAAGCAGATTCATTCTCAACAATAGCAATCAGTATCCCAGAAATTTTAACAAAAGATCTGGACTCTTTATATTCAGAAGAATATTTCCTAACATACTTTTTTCACAACCGTGCCAAGTTTTCACAGGAAGAAAACCTTCTGCAGCTTGCCAAGAAACAAAACATTTCTATCCATGCTGAGCTGTCACATTTAAACAACATGCTGTTAAAGAAGTCTGTTTGTAGATCTACTTTTCTCTCCCATTCTACTGCACTTCATTCTGGAATTCAAAGAACATAAAATCAACTCTTGTATTCCTTATTTTGGTTGCAGCTTTACACTGAAGTGCTAGCTTGGCCTGTGGCTGGGTGTTGTGTGCACAAATGTTTATATGTGTAAGTATAAGTAAGCTGGTGGTCATGCTGAAGCTGCAAGTCACAATAATGATGATGAAGCTGTGTTTGTTGTTATAGCTGTGCTGTCGCTTGCAGCGGGTTGGTCGGGGTGGCCGCAGTGGTCAGCGGTGACAACGCAGTTTAGAGGGATTATGGAAAGGGCTGAATAATGAGACTGGGCGGGTGTGAATGAGTGAAAAATCCTCTTCTCCCTGGCTGACCTCTGACCTGACACTTAGAACAAATACGTTCCATCTTTGTCAGCTGTGCTAACACTGAGCCAGATGTAGAATGTTTTCTCAAAAGAATCTCCTCTTTCCTATTTATAGAATTCCTCTGATTCTTGGAACTGTGCATCTTTCCTGAGCCAAGTTGCCGATAGATCAGTTCCCTTCTCGCTGATTTGAAGTAGATCTGAACAAAGCCTAATGTTCAGAAACATCTTTTTGCTTTCTCATGTTTCAAGTTCATGGCCAGTGTGCTGCTAGCTGGGGGCAATAAGACGGGGGTAATTAGAAGGTAAATTTAGAGAGACCATTAGCAGCAAGTGTTGACTTGGGGTCTACAGGGGACTGCAGCCACCGCTACCCTCTCTGGGTGTTCCACCCTCCGGTCTGGCAGTGACAATCTACTCCACTCCCTCTGGTCATTTTTCACCGACAACAGCAAATGTTGTAGTCCAGGAGTGAGAATGGAGGAAGGAGTCCCGGGGGTAAAGGAGCCTGACAGCGAGCCTAAGAACTTCCATTTATCAAAGCGAGCAGGGAAAGCCATGGAAACTCTGAGTCGAACTCTGAGAGAGTACCACTGTTCAGATCCCCTCGACTGCTGCTGAAGGGGCAAAGTGACAAAACACAAGGAGGCTCTACTATACTAATCATGACATGGTGAGAGGACAAAACACTGATTCCGTGTGCAAATCCACAAAAACACTCATAATGATCTGAACTGCCAGTATAGGTAGAAAATAACAAGCAAAACAAACATATTCCCTTATAATCAGCTACGCATACCTGCAGAAGCTGCAAGTAGACTAGAATAAGTATGAAATGAGCTTAAGAATGAGATGCTTTTAACACAGACAAGTTTTCCTCACGTCAACAGCAGATAATAGCCAACCTTTTTTTAATTTGAGTTTCACCTTATTAGAAAGGAGTCCTGAGGAGTTATGAAGTAAAAAACTGAAACCTAACAATGATCAGAGAGGTATTTTCCCAGATGAAAGGAGGCAAACAGCCCATTAGCTTGGTGGGAGGGCAAACTGTCCAAAAGAAAACAACCACGACAACTGTTGCAGTAAATACTAGTTTAGGTCCTAGTGTTGTTTCCTGTCTCTCAGGAGTAAAACACAGTAGTGGGACTAGGTTTAAATGTCCACACAGAGGAACGAGGGGTCAGAGTGTTTGGAGGTCACAAGACACTGCTGTCCATTTATCTGTTTTCTACTCAAGTCAATAACCACCAATTATTGATCTATAAATTCTTGTCCATCCAAACTACCAGACATATAATCTCAAGTGGAGCCTCAGAGACACACAAGTTATCCCCATGGCATCAGAGCTGTCAGAGCAGTCACCATCTGGTACGACACAAGACACTTTCTTTATCAACGTGCTACAAAAGTCTGTAACAGGACAGCAGGACAAAGAGCAACAGAACAGGCGTAGAGTCCTTTAACCTGGATTCTAGGGGTTTCTGTTGCACCAATGATTCATTCATCTTAAGTCATATGGGAATAACAAACAATGATATTGGATGTTTTTAGTTTGGAAAGTTTTTTGCCTTGGATTCTGCTTGTGATTTCAACCATTTTCTTCATATCTGCTAAAATAAAGTTGCACTGAGAAAGGGGAAGAAACGAGACACAACTATGCTTTTATATGTGCAGCTCCAACCTACATTTCATGTCCAAATAAGGCTGACAATGATTCCATTTCACCGCATCAAATATCTGTTATTTTCTTTGTTTTAATCCCTGAAATCAGACGTTCATTTCAATGATTTTTACTGTGATGTCCAAAGTAAGATACCCGTAAATTATGGTTCCTGTTTTCCACAAAATAAAACAGGATTATCTCAAAGTGAGAAGTGATGAGGAAATAAATCCCTGCATCCTTTATCACTTCCCTTTTTCCACCTCTTCAGATAAAGAGCTTTCACCAGCATAAAACCAAGAACATTGTAAATTCTCTGGAGATGCACTCATGCATGCAATTCCACCAAAAACTGTAGCATTCACATCAATCTTAAATCATAGCTTGTTAATGCTATTTTCACTTATCACCATTCTTCCTCTCACACCTCTTCTTTCCCCTGACTTGTCTGATCTTGCCAGTACCCACCAGCTTCTGTCTGCATACCAGGCGACTGAGATAACAAATGCCTCATTCTGTTGATTCCTTCTCTGCTTTCTTTGGCACCAAGCATGCCACAGGTGGAAGAGGCAGTGAGATGTGGGAAATGCATGCCGTGATGATGTATTTCGCGATGACTGTCATGCTAATACTTCAACCAATGAAAATATTTAATTTTTGGGTGAATTAAGAAGGTTGACAAGTACCATGTCTAATGACATCATGCTTCCATTCTAGTGCTGTACAAGTTAGAGGACATTTCTAATAAATAAAAAAAAAGCCAACAAATCAGGAAACTAATGTGTCTGGGCTTGTGTTTTCTCTAATTTACAAGGACTTACAGACATATCCAAACAAAGAGCAATAATTCTTAACTCTTGACATTTTGCTGCAGCTTCCCAACCAAAATGTCATTTATGATAGTTTAAATAATTAACTTTTTTTTTTTTTTTAATATATACATACCATTATTGTCATTCACCCAAAGAATGACACAAAGATACAATGATAGAAAGCAGCACAGGTTCTGGTAATGGTTGACTGGGGGAGTGTGTCCTTGATCATGACCCATATTTTGGCCTCAGCCAGCTGAATGGATGGCTGAAAATAGATGCAAATGCACCCAGAAAGCTTTTCTTTTTTTCAAATAAATGGGCATGGAAAGTCTGGCATCCATTGTGCGGCTGAGGAGATTGTTGGACCTTGGCAAGCATCAAGTTTAAAATAAGACCTTTAATGAGAATTTAAAATTGCCGTCTGTCGACTTTGATCAAACAGGGTGGCTTGCTCCATGGTCACTGATATCTGTGACCATATCGTGCTAAAACACACTGACGGATGTGTCAGAAGCCCATCTGCTTTTGCTTGATCAACATAATACTGCGTACCCCACTGCTGCATGCACCCACTTGACCCCATGTCAGTGCTGGACAATAGTGGGGTCACCCCCGACCAGGTACATGTCAACACAGATCGCGGGTCGAGCCTTGTTTGCTAATGCCATCTGACAGGCAGGGGACAGCCAGATAATACTTCACAATCACGCAGCTTGTTGTTGCACAGTGTGGTGAGGTCCATAGCTGGGGTGTTGGTGTTTAGCCCTGCTGTGAAGACTTACTGACAGACTTTGTGGCAAGACAGCAATGAATTAAATGTTGCACGATCATGACTACATATCAACATTTCATATAAGCAACCGTTTTCTCATATGATTAAAAATCCTTGCATGTTTTTTTTTTTTTTTACCAGAGGCCTATAGTTGCAATTTCTTTTCAATTCAATTCAATTCAACTTTATTTGTATAGCGCCACTTCACAACTGTGTTGTCACAGGGTACTTTACATACATGAATCAACTTACACATCATTTCAAGCCAATTCATACATAGCCTATAATAGAAACCAACCGATTGCATCAAATCATGACTTCGATCCAATCCCCCATCCTGAGCATGCTTGAGGCGACAGTGGGAAGGAAAAAACTCCCCTTTAACAAGAAGACAACCTCCGGCAGAACCCGGCTCAGGGAGGGCAGCCATCTGCCTCGACTGGAGCAGCATAACTCTGAGGACAATATGAGCAAAATAAGCTAGTCCATCATGCTTAAAATATCCACTTCTAACTGGTCTGGTCATTTAATGAGCTTCTAACTTCCTCACAAATCCTTGATTCATATTTGCGTTTTTATGTGAAATGTAAAATATCTCAACAGCTCATGTAGTTTTTGTGATATGTGACACAGAAAGTTAAGTCTGTCATAATGAAAAGTGATCATTTCCATAACTCCTTAATTTGTCATGTTTAGTGAACAAATACCTGCTAAACTACTGTAAACTGAGACTTCCCTTTGTATTTTGTATCACAGAGCAACATGTCAGCTTATGCTGCCTGCAGTGTGAAGGTAGCCTGGCTATACATCAGTGTCAAGATATTTCAAAATACATTTCCTCAAGAGACTTCCTCACCCACAAAAAATCAATCGAAACATTCCACAACTAATCCTTTCCATCAGTGGCCGAACGGTGTACTGGTCAACCAACAGATCAATATGACATTTACTCCACCAGCAGGTAAATGCATTCACCTCCGGCTCTAAGTCTCGTACATTGCCACAACAAGCTTGGCCAAGAACGACAAGTCAATCAGCAAAGTTGCTGATTCTTTAAATTCTAAAAAAAAAAAACCATCAGCATTTCCTGACAAGTTATTCCATTTCATACCAGAATTATCTTAACATAGAAACAGCCCTGAAAATATTTTCCTCCCCTGGCCTGTAGACCCAAAGACTTTCATTTTTGCTGTTGATAGAATATGCTTCTTATAACTATCAAGATGTTTTCCATCAAAACAAAAATCAGTCAAATAATTTCTATATAGCACACACACACACACACACACACACACACACACACACACACACACACACACACACACACACACTAGTATTGCTGTGAATATTCAATGAGAATTAACAGGAAAATTAGGAAAGGAAAAAAAAAAAAAGTAAACCAGCTGGAAGAAATCAGCTGACTGATAGAAAGCTGTGAGTGAAAGAGCTCATGTTGACTTGTCCATCTGCTGTCTGTCTGTCCACTTGGCGAAGAAGTGAGGAATGGTGACAATACGTCAAGGAAATTTGTTTATAACCTTAGCGTCTGTAAGGCTGACATGGCTGCATCAAAGATAAAGTTGCAGTAAGACCAGACAAAGCAGACACTGGGGGAGGGGGACAGAACGGAAGGCAGATATATTGCTGCTGAATATTGTTAAAAAACAGTTGAATGCAGGAACATGTTTCACCTCACACATGCTTATCTTTTGGGACTGAAATGATTTTCAAATACTTGTTCTTCTTCAGATCTATTATGACATATTATCTATACATTAGAGTCTATTTTGATTCCTGCGGCGAAGGGGCATCGGCTTTGTATGACTCTTAGTTTGTGTACATCTCCTCTGACAAAGCAGTCTCAACGTCAGTATGGGAACAGAGGAATGTTGTGTGTGCTGATCATCTCAAACATGAATTGGTCAGATACTTTTAAGATAAGTGGGACTTCATGGAAAATAATTAGAGACTGAATACAAACATTTACATTCCAATAGGTTAAATATGTGCTTTAAAAGCAAGAAAAAGCCATTCAAGATGCAACATGTTGGCAGCCATTACATCTTTAATGGATAATGTGAATAGTCTGCTCAAAGGAGGGCCCCACATTGTCGTTCTACCCTGCAGTTAGAGCAAAGCTACCCCGAGGTCAGGCTGAGTGACAGGCTTACAGACCTATAGATTACTGTCTGTCTGTGTAATCTTTTTTAAAAAACTTTTCAAGCTGACTGACACACTCACCCTTTCCTTTTAAAACAGCAGGGCCTGTTAATTTGGCGTCTTTCATGTTTGATAGACAGCTGGGACATCCTACTCCATGACCCGCCGGCCTTCTTCTCACCCAGGACTATAAAGGTCAACATGCAAAGGATGTCTGTGCAGAGGTAGTGAGGAGAGGATGTCTGAATAGCTTTTGGTGGGTCAAATTCATATCAATATGTTTCCTAAAGGGAATTCTGACATTGGATGAGGAGATTTGTGTTTAAAGAAATAGCAAGAAGTGACAAAATTAAGATACAATATAACAGATGGATAAAATCACAATAACCAAAAAACAAAATAACATATCCTCCCTGATTAAACCACATCTAGAAGTGTGTATCACATAAATCCATGTTGTAAAGCCAGGCATGAAGTGAGCAAACAAGGCTGCCCCTTGTTCAGATTACTGACTTTATCAATTTCCAGAACAAAACTCTACATGCAACAACTCAGAGATTGCCTTTGAAATCCCTGGTATGTTTTTGTTGGCAGCTCTGCTCAGCTGGATCTAGTGTTGGGTGCAGATAAGAAATGTTGAACTGACCTTTCCTTCAGTTTAACAGTTATGATGTAACACATCCGAGTCTCAACCACCTTATTGCTTTTCATACATTTTGATAACTACTGTTTTGGGGTTTAGGCTCACATATCACAAAATGTGTTCATCCTTAAGCACTTCACATCTTAATAATATGAATCAAAGCTGGGAGTACTTGTGTTGTATTGAATTTAACAACAAAAACAATGAGTGATAGTAATATGTGTAGAAAAATGAGTGGGAGGTAGAGGTCTTAACAGCTGGAAGGAGATAACATGCGTGACAGAGGGAAATCTTGGTCACAGTCACCCTCCATCTGTCCTCACGAGTGTAGAAGGAGGCCAGTGATTGCACAGGCACATGGAGGCTAAAAACTTCTTATCAGCTGTCGTACCTTGTCATAAATCAGCACTTAGCCATCCGCTCTGCACTGATAAGGCAGCCAAACACAGACACCAGCAATGGAAAGATACTTTTTTTTCTTCTCTTTATGAGCTCTTTCTCCCACCCTGCACTCTCACATCTCCTTCTTCTATCTCCACTCATCAGATCGGAGCAGCAGGCAAGTTATTTTTTGCTGCTTTTTGGTTTGTTTGTTTGGGGCGTGCCATTTATTCCCCTGTAGCTTTCCCAGCAGGTCTGGTTATGTTCATTTGGAGAACTTGTGAATCATTTGCAACCCTGCCACATTCAATAGTTGGCAATGCTGAGAGATTGTCTTTTCACAGTCACATAACTGGGCCCTGCAATCTGTAGCAACAAAGCTATTTAAACCGAAGCTGCCAAAAAGTTGTCATTGCCACAGCGTGATTAAGCAGAAACATGCACCTCTCAGAAATCTCCTGATGTACATTGTGTTGTGTGTATTGTAAAGAAAATATAATGATGCTTAATTGGTCTCAAAAGCAGCATGAGAAAACCAGGTAAATGCACAGAAATGCACATGTGCACAGGCATGCAAAGTCTGCAAGCAGCAAATTATCCTCATGAGGGAGCATTTCTGCCCTGCAAGCACACGGTAGAGTATTCATGAGCATATCAGCATGGTTTCAAGGGGCCATTACCACTCCTGCATACGGTCCATTTGGGCTGCAATTTTCACAACTGCTTACTCTGGATTTAACTCTCCCTTAATTCTTTATTTTTAGATGAGTTCATTTAAGAGTCTTTAAAACAGTGTAACTTGTCAATTAAAGCATTACAATAAAACAATAAAACAATAAAAAGCATTAGGAGGGGGGATTGTTTTGGCTAGGCAGTTTTTTTCCAGTAGAAACAGCACTGTGATGACTAATACTGTATATATACACTAAAAATAGTCTATAGTTTAAACAGTAGTCTGTTTAAACTATTTTTTTAAACACGGGTTCACTAAAATGAGTCAATTATCCCAAATTTTTGGAGATGACAACAGATGAATTAGTCAAATAAACAGATAGAAAAGAGAAGTTTGAAGACACTCATCGCAGCATAGCTGATAGCATTCTGCTTGCATATCTGTGCACTCCAATGTGACCTATATGTACAGAATTGAACTCTTTCTTCAAGGGAAGTTGGTATTTCAAAACAATATGACGGAGATATTAAGAATGCAGTGCGCAATACAAGCTAATCCTGTCAGTGACAACACTCAAGATTTAATGCAACTTCTTTGTAATTTTGTTTAAATAAAAAAAAAAAACAAAAATAAATAGTATTTGTAACGGTGCATAAACACAAAAATCCACTTAATACAACAAGTACCGTATTTTCACGACCATAAGACACACATAAAAGTCTTAGATTTTCTTCAAAATGAGCAGCGCCCCCTATAGTGCAGTGCGCCCTTTGTGTGCGTGTTGTTGTTGTAATCGGACATATAGAGAACACCATGAGAATGTTAAAGGGTGAAGCGTGGGCGTTGATCGCATATAAAAGAACAGGTATGTGCGTTATGCAGAACACCTTTTTCTAACAATCCTGAAAATGGCAAAAAGACACGCTTATGAAGCACAGTTTAAACTGAAGGCCATCAACTACGCCAAGCAACATGGAAATCGAGCAGCCGAGAGAGAATTTAAGATTAATGAATCGATGGTTCGCAAGTGGAGGAAGATGGAAAACGAGCTCTGACAGGTAAAGAAGACGCAGCTGAGTTTCCGTGGACATAAGGCAAGGTGGCCCGAGTTGGAGGAAAGACGCTTGGGCTAACGTGTCTGCTGGCACTGTTGTCCGCGCTTTCGCAAAAGCCGGCATCATTTCCGAGGAGCCGCACGGCACGGAAAGTGGCTCTGACAGTGAAGAAAGTGAACCTCGCATGATTGCTGGAGATTTAGCGCAGCTGTTCAATTCAGAAACAGAGGATGAGGACTTTGATGGGTTTGACTGATGACGATTACCGGTAAAAAAAATGTGAGTAGTAAACTCCTGGTCCTGGTCTATTTTTAAATACGCACACTTGTATGCTTGTTTTATCCGTGTGTTTTACCATGCTCGCGCCTATTGATGATTGATTGGCGATTAAAAAATGTTAGTACTTTGTAATCAATACTTAAATACAGCACAACCAAACTCAGTTTTGCTCCCGCTCTATTTTTAAAAATAGAGCGGGACATTACCGTATTTTCACGCCTTATGGTCGTGAAAATACGGTAATGTCATGCCGGAGCTAAATAAGGTTCCTCTAGTTTTTGTGTTGTAAATGACTCATAACCCACCACAATGATTTGTGACTAATTAATCATGCACAGATGGTTTAGTGGGACAGCTTAATCCAGCCACATAAAGGTAAATTTCACACTGTGCACCAATCCTGTTTGCTAATGACACTGGCATAATCTAAACTGTAGACCAATGAATTTCAAGCATCTTTTACATTGTAAATGTGATTACACTTGAACAAAGCATTGGCTACGCTGGAGATGTTCCCAATGTCAAATGACATTTTGTATTTCCTCTGTCTGATTCTCGACTGAGTTGACCGCATTAATACTAGATCTGTCAGCCATGAAAAAAAACTTTGTGCCTCTGAGTTTGTGCCAGGAAGCGCTTCCTCTTAGAAGCTCTTTGAAAGGCTGTCTGTGGTCGTTCATCAATGTAGTGCGGTGAAGCGCAATGTCCAGAGGAGCACCGATTCATCTAACGTGAAATCCACCAGAACATGAAAGCCCAGGATCATAGCCAAGCTTTGAGTGATGACTGTTTTACCATTTATGCCAAAAAGAACAAAAAGGAGAGACGCAAATGATGAGGGATGGATGGAGAGTGAGTTGAGGGGGGAGAAGTACAGAACTGCCCTGAACATTAAGGCTGTGCCAGAATTGTATGCCACTCCCCCTCTGCTTCCCCCGGGGATGCGAATGAAGTAAATGAATGATGGACCCAACCCACAGGAACGCCCCTCTCCTATTGAGTCTAAGCAGTCCATTCACAGGAATGAGTGAGGCGTCGACACAAACACAAACAACAACAATAACAACAGCAACACAGGAGGCCCTTACTCCCATTTTTCATTCATGTATGCAGGAGCACAGACACAAACATACGGCACAAATAACATGGACAACACTGCCAACATACCATGAAGGACATCTCAGGAAGGTTCCTGAGAACAGGGCTGACATACAAAGCTTTGAGGCAAAGGGGAGTGAGCAGGGCAGGCACAGGGAAAAACTTGGCATCACGTTAATGCAACTGCAACAAAGATAAAGGCCAAGGGGCCATCTCCTCCCCTTCACAATTATCAGGAAGCCAATCTGTGAACTAACCCAGAAACAAGGTTCAGAAACCTCATGTTCTGCCACATTTTACCCTTCCTCTCCCACCCTTCTCTTCTCTTTCAGCACAAGGCGGGTTCAGGAGGTTCTCTGCCACACATTCTCACTCACAAGTCTGACCCTAAAACATGGGCATTACTCGCCTGGAGCCACAGCAGCTAATGGAACTTGGGGAATACAAATCTGATTGGAGTGAAATCAATCTGACAAGGAAGGCTCTGGTGTACGCCAAGCATTTACATCTCAAACTTTGAAGGTGGGCTCCGTAACGAAGTTAGCATCTGATGAAGGCTCAGTTTTCATCAGTGAAGTTTCATGCAGAGAGAATAAAAGTGGAAGAGAGTAGGATCCAAAATGATGAACTACAGCTTTGACAAGAGGCAGGCGGAGATGGAGGAATGCTGCAGCCTTTTGAGTCCAATAGCGAGACATCACCGCTGCAGCCTCCCACATGATCATGGTCAGGCTCAACCGCAGGCCTTATATCTGCCACAATAGAGACAGTATATTTGGTTCTCATCCAATGAATGTGCACAGATGCTTGCTATAATAAATCTCAGACACCTGAATAATCTCACAAGCAAAAAAAACAACCTTGAGCTGTCTTTCTGGACAGCTTCCATTTCCCATAAAATTCAGCTAAACAGGCAAAGTGTGAGGCTTTGATCATCCAAATGCTCTGTAAAAAGAAATATCTCTACAAGCATGTACTTTGACTGTATCATTTTGTGTCGTTGGAGAGGAGATCTATTGTTCAAAACAAACTTTCAGCTTTAGTTTAAAATATTCCTTCAAGTTTACTTTCACAGTTCCTTCCAAGCTAATCTGTGTGACAATATGTGTGTGAAAAAAAGTCAGGAGTTTGCATTTAAAGAACAGACTTTGCTGTCGAAGGCTGTCAGCAGGGCACTGGCACGGGGCTGACCTGTGGAGGCTCTGAGCAGTCACCAGCTGAAGTAAACCATCTCCTCCAACAATCACACGCAGCTAATGTGAAGCAGACACACAATTTGTCCTGAGTATGCCTTTGTGCACCCACGCTGCTCTCCTCCTTTTCATTCTCAAATCCCTCCATTTATCCATGCTCTGGCTGCAATAGCAAACCTGACACTGATGCCCTGTAGTCCATTAGTGCTCTCAGAGCACCGTCTGATTCTGCTCTATTGCTCCTCTCACATTTTCCTCTTCTCAGCTCATCTTCCCGACAGTTCTCATTTCTCTTGCAGCCCTTATCTGGCTCTGTCCTTCTGTATCTCTTATTTCTTCCCTTCCTACCTCTCCTAAAGCTCTGAGCTGGAACAATGCATTCCTTGCAGTTACAACTATCTGTGCACTTGAGCTTTGATGAGAATATTTGAGCAGTTTTTACCTTTTCCTTTAAAATACGCCTCTAAATAACCAAGTTATTTAATTGAAATGTACTGAGATGACAGTGCATGTGAAAAGTTTTTAGACTCACTTATTTTTTCCTCATTTTTGTAATCTTTCTATACTTCTGAATCTTTAAAATGCTTTTTCTTTCTTTTGAAAAGCTGCTGAAAAGGGAAATGTAAAAAAAAAAAAAAAAAAGGGTGCGTTTTAAAGGTAATACCTTAAACACGGACATGATTACTTATAAATTAATTTGAGTTTCTCTCACTACAAATTCATTACATGTCTTTAAATTGAGCATGTTTTGCTAAAAAACCTCAAAGAGCTATATTTGTAGCAAAAGTATTCAAAATGGCCACCATAACAATAAGGTCAACGACACAGTAACAAGATCCAAATACTGACAGACAAAAAATGAAAATGAATGATAGCTGTCAAAGGTAAACAAGTACAGAGTTGCCCTTGACCTGCTGTCTCCTTAATTTCAGTTTGGACCCCAACCACACCAATCCATCCCTTCCCCCCCATCCTCTCAGAGGACTCCCACACATCAGCCACATCTGGTGAGAATGTCCAGTCGGGTAGAGACTCTCTACAAAAATCAACGTTTCACTTGTTCTCATGTTAAATTCTCCTTGCCAACCTCGCTTTACGAGGAAGGCCTCATCTCATCAGCGTCCATTGTTTCAGCAGATTCATTTTCGAATTTGTCTCAGCTAAGCCTTAAAGACTGGGTGCCTCTTTGCTTCAGGATTTCCTGCGAGCACACGAGACAGAGGACATCTGGGAAATAAGCACAAGGCTGTGATTGCATCCCACCTCCTTTCTGAGCGGAGAATCATTTGAACCCGATTCAGTTTGTGAGGAGTGACAGGTAGGGGCTGCTATGGCAACCGTACTAAAGCAGTGTCATAGATAGCAGCTCCTTCCAGACGAAGCTACGCAAGCACCCACACAAATGCACACACACACACACACACACACACACACATAAACGAACAATCCAGACATCAGCACATGGACTTGAAATGAATATAAAAAAGAAAACTCTCCATTTCCTTCCTGTCACTTTGAATCTTAAACAAACCACCTCAGGTAAAAGCTGCTTTAAACTTGCCTCTAACCACACAACCTGTCGTCATTTTTATCCCCCCCCACGTTCCTGCTCCCTTTCTGCAGGTGGTGTGCTTCATCACAGCCTGTATAATAACTTTCCCTTTTCCCTGATTAAAAGCATACCGCAAAGATTAAAATAAAGTGCTCAAAAAACAATCACAAAGGCTACATTAAGCAGAGTTTTGTAAGATGTTTCTCATACACGAGGAAATGAAAAGATACGGGTCTGATGTACTGCTGTGGCTCACATCTATTTTTATCCTGTCTGCCACATTTCGATGTTCAAGACAGAAAAGAAAAAAAAGAAAAAGGCTGGCTACAACAGAGACCAAGAGACATGAATGTACCAGGATGTACACATGCACACAGCGCTTAGCACTTATCTCACACACCCTAATCCATCTAGTGAGCCTGTCTCTCAGCTCCTGCTGAGTGTTGCCCCTCTTTACAGAGCAGACGGAACAGGAAGGACCGTTTATCAAGCCAGGAACTGCCTCACCTCTGTGAAAGAGAAATCCCGTTCAGCTGCCAAAGGGTTGGATGCTGAAATCAAATCATCAAGCTATGTCTGCTATTTGGTCAGAAAGTGTAAAGTAAATGAGTTATCTGCCATATCTGGCAAAATATTTGCAATAATTTGCTCATATTTGAGGAGTATTGGGTAAACTGCTCGGCACACTTCACTGACAAAGCTCAGAGTTTGCTGCTTGTGGCAAACGCTGCAAACAGCCAGTGAGACGAGTGAAGAGCAGGAAAGAAAAGAACACAGAAAGGAGGGAAGGACAGAAACCAGAAGGTGGTTTGATCCAAACGCCCTCTGTGAGGTGCTTTAATCTTCTTGTTCTCCAAGACATGTCTGTGTTCAGCATCTCTGCAGGCTTTTCCATCTCTAATTAAAAAACTTAAACTGTTTTGATTTTGGCCTTAAGTTTATTTTCATCTGCTTTGCATCAGTTTCAATCATCAAAAATGACTTAATCTGGTTTATGCTAAACATTGTTCTTTTGCTTGTTTTTGCAACACATTGCATGTGTTTTTATGTAGACTAGGAAACAAGTCCTAGAGGGAATTTCATGGTTTTTGTTACACAATTTGGATAGCTCACTTATTTACTCAAAAAAAAACATATGCTGCCATTTGGGAAATCTTTTGTTTTGAATGACATTAAGAATTTTGCTTAAAGTAAAATATATCATTTTTTAAAACATATCCCAAGTCAACATACACTTAAGAAATAAACATAAACTTGAACAGATGACCTGAACATTAAGGCGTTCACTCTATATGGCATGGCAAAGAAGAGCAAAAAATGCATAAAAAAAGGAGAATGAAAACATCCACACTCATAGTTTCGCCGTGGTTTGATTTGTTATGCGTCTGTCAGAAGCAGCAACATTATGTTTTTATGCCATTAAATAGTCGGGTGCTGTTTATATTTGGAGTGAATATTTCTTAATGGAAACACAACGTTTAGATATTTCTTTTAATGAAACGGCACAAACAAAACCCCTCTGCATTGGCAGCATTATAACTGAGCTGCTTTGTAAAGCTAATCGGATGACATCCCACTCCTCCCTCCATCCCTGCTCCATCACCGTGTTCCTCTCAAAGACAGTCTGGCCACTTTAGGGACCCCTGCTTTCTCCCAATTTGCCTTACGCTTTTTGCATGTGCTAAAACAGTGTGCCTGCTGTGGGTGCCATCCCGGATGCTCTCTTCCCGCAGCTCACACGGCCAGCCTCTTATCAACTGGCAAATAGAGAGGGTGTAAGAGCAGAGTAAAAGCAGAGGAGGATGGCGAGGCAGAGGAAGAGAGGAAGGTAGAAGCAGAAAGAAAAAGACAGGAGGGACACTATATTTAGTAGTGCTGCTGTCACCTTCTGTTTTGCTCTCCTGAATAATCATAGTTTGACTGAATGTATCCTGCAGAGCAGAGGTTGCTGGGATACGTCACCCTCCCCTCTTCCACTAGCAGCATCTCTGGAGTAAAAGTCCCTAAGAATGAATAAGTACTGGGGGTTGCGTGCCGTGCCCGCTGCACAATACTTTGTGGCATATTTGGGGGTTTTTTTGTGCATAACATCTTTAAATAATATAGAAATGAGGCAGTCTTGGACAATGTGCTGCCAGCAGGTAAAATGCTGCAGGAGAAAAACAAACAACAGCTTGCAGCATCGGTGTTTGAACAAACCAGCACTCATATGAGCAAACAAAAGCACTGCACCCTCCATCAAAATACTCTGACTTTCATTCCATACAGATCACAGACATTGAAGGACGGTGACTAATTATATACATATCAGATGTTTTATTTACATATGGTTAAAAACTAGCTCAAAGAAAAGTTTAATAACCATTTTTGAGCTTGTTGCAGCTGTAAGACAAAACAAAAGACTATGCAATCATTACAGGGTTTTGATTACTGTGAGAATCATGTTAAGACCGAAATATACAAATGGAATCAGGGAAAGTCCTGGAAAAAAGCAAAATGATCTGTACAATAAACACACAACTTTCTATTTTACTCTGTGGAAAAAAAGACAGCGCATTCTAAAATAAGCCTTTAGCTTTGTGGGAGCCACCAGATTTTCACTCAAGTTACAAGATGACTGAAAATCCCAGCCATGATTCAAGCCACACATTTATGGCCAAGATACAGTTTATCTGAACAAGTTACTGAGGGCTTGATTTAGTCAACAATCCAAATGATGTCAGAATAGATGCTTATAGCATCGGTCCAGTCAGGACTAGAAAGATTATGTGCTTTCAGACCGCATGAACCTTTTCACAACAAATGAAGGAAATCTTTCATGACCTGGAGCTACAGCTGATCGTTTTTCATTAAACTCTTTTCGTACTTTTCTTCTATTTTAGCTCCAAACTTGAAGTAGGAGAGGTAAACCATCTGTAACATAGTTATATATTGACTGATCCAGGTGACGTAGATGCAAAGTGACCAATTAAGACAATGCAAATGTATAGTGATAACTTGAATACATAATCCCAATGTGAACTGAGTTGATATATGAAAAAGGAATTACAAAAAAAAAATCTTGACCCATGTCACATCAGCTTTCCTGTTTGTGGTCCAAATACAACCAGAAAAAAAGAGATCATGAAGTGCGGTTTGGTTCAAAAGTGACTTATTTATTCATCATTTAGACAAAAAAAAAAAGGTTTTTCTTGTTGAACAAAAAAAAAAATTTTAACCTCGTGCTGCAAATTTTTATTAAGCACCCTCCTTTGCATCACACTCGTGATGCGAAGGAGGGTGTCATGACATGCTCGTGATGACAGAGGCTGATACAGGCTGATAGAAACATTCAACCACCTGACAAGTAGCTTTCTGATAATCATCACTATGTGTCACCAAAATTAATTACACTGCGTCTCTCTGTGTAAAGCGTGCCTCACTACTTTTCACACTCCTGATAATGTGTGGAAAATGATATAATAGCCACTGTAATGTGATTTAATGATACACCTAATTAATGACAGCAGATTTGAGATTATGAGAATTATTGACAGGCTCAGTTTTGTTGTAATTGTCTCATTGAGCATTAATTTAATTTCATGGCATTTACAGAAGATGCAGTTCATGCCGGTTGAACTGTTCTGAATCAAGCTGCCTGATGTTTCTATTATTTAGTCAGTTGCTTGCAGACTGAATGCCACCTCCCTGGTGATTATTCAACCAGATACAATGGTTTCGTGCAGCCTCATTGCTGTTCTTTAAAGGAGTAAGATCTGAAGTAGCAACCAGGTGAGTCATTTCTGTGCTATGTAAAATCTAAGGGGAAAAAATGCAGGCAAGCCCTTGATTTGTTGATTTTTTCTTGACTTCCTTTTTCAGACTCAGATCCATCCTCAGCGTTCAGGGATCCTGCGCTAGCAAGCGGGTTAATTGTGGATAAGCTTTTAGAAGTTCATCGATTGCTTGAACTTTATGGCTGTAAGGCTTGGCTGAGGCTCTTAGTTTGTCTCCAGCGTTAAAATGACATAAGTTAACAGGTTGGGAGAAGTGCAAGCTTCGGTATTCCTTTAATAAGTTTGGGATAAGATGCAGCTTGTTGCAGGACAAGGGTGATTAATGTTTTATCTTTCACCAGAGACGTCAAAAAGATGCCAACAGAGCAGGACCACCTACATAGAGGAATGTCACGCTGACATAACATGTGGAAGACAAAAGTCCCATGAATCTGCCTATGGGACATAATCTGTGGAAGCCGTCTATTGTTGCAGAGCTGGAAATAGAAAGTTCAAACTCAGTAGCAGCTCCTAATTATTCTAAGAATGGAGAGATGAAGGACATGTCCCCATTTCTGATCTCAACCCCGAAAGCTGTCAGGAAAGATAGGAAGGTACTGAAGCCTTTGTTCGGGCACAAAAAGACTGTCCAACGGAAGAGGGGGGAGGACTACAAAGGCTGGAGCAATCTTAAAATTGTCCCTGAGAATTAGTCCAATTACAGGACTGCCTGGCTTTGTCTTCTCTGTCCAGGCTTTTCTTCCCAGAGTTAACCTTGTGCCCAGGTGTTTTTCTGGACTACAGAAAAAACAAAGTTAAACACTTTCAAATGTGCCTGGGGATTAGCCTAACAAGCTATTACTTGTTAATATGGTGCCATTCTCCCACAGTTTGAGGGCAGTTAACCTCGGGTGTGACTGGCTTCTGTTTTAAGGGTCACAACCCTGCAAGAACCCTGCACACTAAAATAGCGCGTGATTATAGGCCTTGTTTAAAAGTAAATATAGGAGTTCTCAGCAGCTGATACAAGACAGTCTCTCTCCGCCTTTATGAGACAAGGCTCACCTACACAAGTTTTCAAACATTACCATTTTTCTAGCACATGCAAAATCAAAGTCTTAAACTAATTTTTGAAGACTTAGCTTCACTTCTTAATAGATGTTAAAAAAAATAAACAAATGTTGGCTTTTGTAAAGACACGAAATTCTACTTTTCTGGGAGATACATTGCTGTTTGGGGAACTTTCAGAGTGTCTGCCTGCTATTTTTCAGCTCTTTTGAAGTCTGAGTTGATGATCTGCTTTGAGTGGACATTCCTTTGGTCTTATCCTCTGTTTGCTCACTTGGTCCTTATCACAGTTAATAACTCAGCCTGCACTAACATACTCAGTAGCTACTTTAGGCAAAGTAAGTAAGTAATTCTTTATTCATAACACCCTTCAAGTACAAATGAAAAATAATCAGTTTAGGTTCAAAGCGGTGGGTTATATCACAAACTTTATCTTACTAAATGTGACATCAAAGCTTATCTAATGACTGGATTTCTTTTTGCTTTTTGATGCTACATGTATTTAGTCAGGTTTTAAACACATACAAATTCAAATATTTCAAGGAAAAGCATAGCTGAATGGCAGTCTGTGCAGAAAGACTTTTAAATAAAACATTTTTTACAGCATGCAAGAAAAACCCTGATGCCATTTTATAGTGTGCATCTTTTTTCTTTTACAAAAATATGTGTGCAGTTACACATATGGCTCACTGTCTGTGGCTCTGACAGAGGTCAAATATCTGAAAGGCAAAGACAAAGTGTGGATCCTCTTGTAACAAACCTGGATTTCAGCCAAATGCAGCAAAATCCTCTCCACTGGCTTCATAAAATGCAAATAATCAGTGGAAAAGCAGTACTGTGTGACCTTTATGGATAAACATGTGGGGTTGGGATCATAGGTGGCAGCAACACAGTATAACTGACTTTATCAGCTGCTACACATGGCAGCTGCTTGTTTTGTTTAATCATCAGAGTCAAAATGCTTACTGCTGGATTACATTATCATGAGACACTTATTACCAGTGATGTAGGTACATGGCTGCAGTGCACCACTGTTATGAAACCTACAGCCAAGTGCTTTGTTAAGTACACAGCACATAAAATATTAATAAGGCATTCCCGATGGTATGGTTCCAAAATCAATACAATTAGGAATGCACTGATTAGAAGGATTTCTAGACTTGAGCTATGTGAAGTTGCTCTGCCATGCATAAATTAAGCCCCAGAACTAATTCAGAAATAAAAAGCTCAGTTGAAAGAAACAGAAAATGAACTAACTTTCTGCAAAGTTATTGTCAGACTGTACACATGTGAAATCATACATGATTAAGGATAAAGAAAAATTTAGTAAGAGGAAACAAACATACATAATAAAAAAGAGAGAAACAGACAAGCTTCAACAGTTTCCACCAGTTTGGGGCTAAAGAACGCAAAATCAAGTGACAGGAAAAAAAAAGTGAAGAGCCCTTGTAGAGCACACATCCTGCAACATGAACAATACCTTTATTACAAAATTTAAATAATCTAGATCTGTATCAGCAGTTAATGACTCATTCATCTGGATATCCTCCACCTCTCCATTTATTTTCATGAAATTTTGACACGGAATCCCTTCACAGAATTTTGCAAACTGAGGAAATAGACTGCACTGAAAGCTCTGAGCTTAACGTTAATAAAGACTTATTTTAAGATTGATACTGTAAAACCTGAAAGGACATGTTGCTGACATTGAACTGATAAAAAAAAAAACAGAAATTGCATTGCTGAGACCTATTTTAACAGAACATCTCAACATACAGGGTCTCATGTGGCACTGGCCGACATTCATAACATGCTGGATCTGCACTCAGAGTGTGTGCCCAGCCAAGTGATAAATTTGACTTGATTTCAGAAAGGAGCCGAGGTTGCACAAAGGCCTGTTTGGGGAACTACTGGCAGTCATGCGATTCGATGAAGACTAATTCTCAAGCCCTGAATAGTGAGGACAATCAGTGGCAGATCTCCACATCTCCTCCTCGGTCCCTTGCACACAATCAAACTTCTTGTTAGATTCTGAGTGGACACGAGTCAAGTTGACCAAGAGCGGAATTCTACCGGTGCCAAAAGTTAACCCATTTCATATGGAACAAGATTAACAAATTGAAGACATAAATGTTGAAACAGATCTGCCGTCTGTGGAGAAACCACACAGACTATAAGTCACAACGCAGATTTATTTCTAGTGCCTTACCTTTGAAGGACAGGAAGATTCTGGGAGCAGACAGGGGATCGTTGGACGGGGGCAGCCCCCCGGATGACAAGGCCAGCAGGGCCAGAAGCCAGGAAAGTTTGGCCCACAACATAGTCCCTCTGTTTGTTAACAGAGGAGAATCAGAATCCAGAAGCTAAGAGATGGATAATAATGAGTGTCAAACAAGAAGAAAGCATTTTAAATTCACAAAACAACCACACACACACACACACACACACACACACACACACACACACAAAACCTAATAAAAACCCCACTGGTTTCTGAGCTACAAGTACAGACTGTCACTTCGTTAAGTCTTTGGGTCATGGTGTAGTCTTTAGTGCTAAAGTAAATAGGGTGAAACAAACAAAAACACTGATGGTGTTATGAAATTTCCAGCTCTGCATATTGGCTGGACATTATTATTATTATTATGGCAAAATCAAAACAATTAACTAATTATCAAAACCTCGACCTGTTAGTTGGAGTTAGTTGTGCTTTATTTTGAGCCATGAAGGTGCTGAAATCTGTTTAAAAAAAAAAAAAAAAAAAAAAAATCTACTGGCTCACAACATCGTTCTCACCTTAATTCTGATGAATCTTGGTATGAAACGCCCCCAATTGTTCTCGCAGTCGTTTGCCTCGTTAGAGGAAACTGAGAGATTCTTCCATTTGGCCAAAAGATGCAACTCAGTACTTCAAAGTTCTGATATAAGATGTGTTCATAAAATCCCTAAATGAATGCCCCATACTTTCGGAATCATTACATTTATTTTTTTCAGAGCTAGATTTAATCAACAGCATGGAGTTCTCCATCAGGCTGGCGCGCGCTGCCTGCGCTCACAGATTAAATCACAAAGCGCATCAACATGCTGTTATCCGCCACAAAGAGAGCTGAAGATAATAGTCTCATAAAAGGAGCTGAAGACTGTCCGAGTTATCAGTGTTCAGACAAATCTGGCAAAACTGAGAGCGTCAAAACTTGGAGGAAAAATTCACGCGTGAACAGATTTGGAAACAATAAGACAGTGATAGCCGTGGTGCTTTTGTTGTAGTCGCGCGTGAACGTCTGATGCACTTGTAAACGTGGACTGGAGTTTCAGGTCAAGTTGTCTGTCAGGGTTTAAGATCGAGTTGCACTTTGAGCCCCCTAAGGCGGAACTCCAGAGCAGAACCGTTAACCAAAATAAAGCCTGACTGGGCTTTGAGTTATGTGGACATAAAACACGTGTCGATTAATGACAGTATCTGGGAATGTAATCACCCAAAAGCATCAGCAGATGACTATTTAGTTTGAAGGTAAGAGAGAGCAACGCATGCAGCCTAAACTTATAAACCTCACCAAAAACTCTCGCTGCCCATCAAACACAGACAAGTCGTGCATGACTTCAACACAAGACTGGGGATCATTAAAAATGACCTCAAATAAGCTAGAAAACCACTCAAAAATATAGGCTATTACTGAGGTGTGTTTCCAAATTAATACTTATCTTAAGGACAAAATTATTTAACATAACTTTATTATTAAAAGTGTTTTTTCTTGCGCAAATAGCGCACACATTATGTTTCTCTTGATGGAAAAGCACATCTGATACAGTAAAAATTATATATATTATTATTGTTCTGACTTGTAAAGCAAAACAATAACACTTTTTTTTTTTTTTTTTAACCTACCTTCTAGTTGAGCCAGGGAAATATTGAGCTATGACTGATGAGCATTTAAAACCATCCACAGAGATTGTTTCAGCTGCTCTTGTCCACAGGCGTATCCGCCGCAGATTATTCCACAGCTAAACAAAGCTTGGATTTAAATCAACTTGCCGCAGTCTCTTCAACTTGAGGCGATTTCTAAATTGCATCAACAGATGCAGTATTGTCCACTACACGAGATGACAAAGAAAAGAGTTGCTCCTTGAGGCAAACAGCGGAGAGAAGGGTCCACCGCGCGCAGCGACGCTCAAGCGTGTAGTGCGGGGAAGCGGGTTTTGCAGGTGGATAAGGCATGAGGTCTCCAGGCTGTGGACACACCCATGGGGGAGGGAACCTACCTTAGCATCCGTGCGACCCGTCCCTCCCAAAAGTCTGACACAAAATGGCTTTGCACTGCATCTGCATGCACTTCAGGGGGCTTCACATGGTAAACTTGCCTTCAGGAGCGCAGCTGAAGTTGGTGAAAATGTGCGCAGCAAGGGGGGCATGTCGAGATGTCAGGTTCTCTTCACCAGCTCGAGGAGAAATTGTCAAACTGTTATCATAACGTCAAGTTAGATTTTCCTTTAAAATGTGAATCTGTTAAAATCTTATCTCACGTGCATGTGGAAGTGTGTTTTGTCTGCATCTCCCTTTGTCAGCAATTATCATATCACATTTTCCATATGCTCAGACTCCTGCAGGAACTATATTATTTTGAGTGGTGGGAACACTCATGCATTTGCTACACAGCCAAAATTCTGTCATTGTGGTTTGTTACTGCAAATTTAAGTCAGTGTTGAAAGTAAATCTGCATGAGAACCTGTGGCTTCAGCTTTTATTTTCATCAGCATTTATCCTGCAGCCTTTTCCTTGTCGGAAATGTTGGCACATTAAGATGACGATTAAGACAGATTGAAATAAAACATGCTCTGTGGTGCTCTCATAATAATTATAATTTACATTTAAATATGTTCACAATGAATAATTGTAGAATAATCTAAAAACACACAAGCTGTGACGCAAGGCTATGTGGAATTTATGTTTGTTTGATGAAGTCTGAACTCTGTAGATTGCTTGATGGTTTTTAAAGAGACCAGAAGAGGCATGATCTTACACGACCACTGGAGAATCAAAATCAGACTGAAGTCATTTCATGTCTGGTAATTAGCTTGTGATTGCTTGCTGTTGATTTATATTTGCTACGTGAAGCCAACGTGGAGTCGTACGTCCACTTTGAGCCAACTCATTGCTCATTTTCTGATTGTTTTGGCAGTTTCATGCAACAGAATTGCATTTGATGTGTGAATAATGTATGAATCATTTACTATGTTTTGACTCAGACAAAGAGGAAAGAAACAAAGGCTGCCGATTCAGTTGAGAAACTGTTGAAAAATGGCCAGATGCAGATAAGGCAGATTTCCCCCAACACCTTGGCGACCTGATTGAGGATCACCGACTCTCGCCTCAGATAGGCATCAGATATTCATGGGCAAATGGAGCCTTAAATCTTTTAATCTCACTTTATCCCCGGCCTGATCACACTGGCTTATTTTGCTTCTTATCCAGTCAACACACAACGCAGCTGACGCCCAGTACTCGTGCTTATTATTCCATGAATGATAGATACAGTAGCTTAGGTTTCATGCAGTCTTGAGGACATTACATTTGCCTCAGCACTGCGTAAGGTCAGGACAGGAATTTGTAGGATAAAGAATTTATTTGCCATGTTTTCAGTACTTTTTAAACTTACCTATAATGTCTTGTTAAAGTGGTAAGGCTAAAAATAATATTTTCATGGGAAACTTTACTGGAATATTCCAACACGGCTTATTACTTGCAGTATTTACACATCTGTTTTGTAATTTTTCATTACAAAAGGCCTCTAAGGCCTTTTTATGATGGAAAGTGAAAACAAAGACACTCGATCTCTGGTTGCGCCTTTGAGTCTTCTGTCTTTTGACAGACATTTTGGAGAACCAAGTCTTACATTAGTGTATGCAAAAGAGTCTAAAAGCACGTCTGCAGGCTTTGATGCCTATTCCAGTGAAAACACATTTGCCATTGGACGTGTTAAGTTCCCTCCACTGCCAGAAAGATTCTCTGAGAAACAAGTAGCAAAGCAGATGCATACACAAGGCAGATTAAATTGATTGAGTCCATGTAGACCTTGGACAATCCTGGAAGACGGTCAGTGTCTCATTCACTCACACACAGACAGAGAAGCACCCAGCTTTAGCAATTGCAGGTGGGCATATATGCTTGAAGGGTGGTCTTCCCACCCGATCCAAGTAAGCAACAACTGGCATGAATATGTGGAATAATCCCAAAGGAATCGAGAAGAAGTAACACTACTCTTTCCCCAGACTTCACACACCAGAAGTTCAAATGACTTCCACAAAAGATGTGTGTGAACCAGCCAAGTTTTCCTCTGTCATTGTTACCCTCTTTGTTTCCCAACTCTGTCTCTTTCCATTTTCTCTCTCCTCGCTTTCTTCTTCTCTTTCCACTTCTGTCTCACAGCCAACAGCTGCATGTTGTTTCCTATATTTCTTTTTAATCAACAATATTATTCCCATCTTCAGGCCTCTGGTGGCCTCGCCATCTGTCACTTGCGTGAGACAAGGGGAAAGCTATTATTGAATCCTGGCTTTGAGGAGCACCCGCCTTTATAAAAGTCCCTCATGCTTTCCAGTTTTTCCTTGAGCTTTCTGCAGCAACAATCTGAAAAGTTAAAAAGGAAAGACAATGTTGAAACCAAAGCACACCACTGGGTACAAGAAGACAGAGGAAAAGCTGTTATTAGGATTCTGGGATGTCTGATGTTGAGGCCTGTCATTCTGCAGGGGAGAGTCCAGGTTTATAAATCTGAATGTGAATACCACCAAGGGAAATTCTTTTGACTCTCTTTAAATGTTTAGACACAGACATTACCACATCTTTTGGCTTAAAATATTTCTTCTGTAACAGTAAATTTACGAAGTTCAACAATATGAGTTTAACTCTTGACTGAGCATGTCTGTCTACAACTGTTGTAATTTTCATGGAATAAATGGAGGTAAAACATCATGTACAACAGCTATTAATCTTGTAGACTTCTCTTGGGATTGTTCATAAAGAATATTTAACAACACTATGAGAATATAAATAAGAAGCCCATTAACATTTAAACAAGTGGCTCTCATGGAAACAGGTGCCAGCAGGGAATACAAATCCAGACTGTACGAGAGCAGAGGTCATCATCTAATATGAGTCTTATTACATTCAATAAATTTTTTCCCTTGACCTTTTACCACCAATGACTCTATAATCCACCGAAAGTAATTATTAACTGGCTATGACAACCACAGCCTCTGTCCTCTGCCCTTCCCACATGATGGGGAGGCAATTAACAGCTGTTCATCACCGATGCGGTGCAGAAACAAGTGCAGCTGCATATCATGCTGCACATCTGCCTGTGTGCACACATCTAATTGACACAGACAGATGCGAATGTACACACAATCCTCACACAAATGACCATGCACGCCACATTAGCAGCGTACATTCAGTCGAGGATGCTATGACACACGCAGTGACTCTCGGTGCACTCTGAGGGACACATCAGTTGTGTAGAATTTAATGAGGGAACATGTACTCATTCTTCCACCTCACCGGGAGAGCTGTTACCTTTTGGTGTGATAAGATATTAAAAATTCACACTGTTTCTGCAGCACGTTCACTGGTATGGCAGTACGCTCATTAGCATTTAAATGGGAAAAAGATAACTCTTCACTTCGCAGAGTCATAGCTCCATCACAAAGCTGCCAGACTGAGAAAAAATACTTGATTTAGAGCCTTAAAACTTTTTTTTTTAGATACCTGAAACTAGGAATAGGTATAGCATATAACTTAGGTTGTGGGACTGTGTCCGTTTTGTTGTTAAATACCATTTATGGAAGTTTGGTGGTTGGTATTCACTTTATCTGGAGTTTTATGATATAAACTCTGTTAAATCAGTTTGTATTTTAAATGTTTTAAATGTAAAGTCTCATAATTATCATAACCGGTAAAAGACATAAGAAATAACTAGAATTTCTTATTGTCTACTTGGGAGCAAAACAAGAAAAACTTTAAATAAACATAAAAACTTAGATAAAAACTGCTGATTGTGGAGGTCAGTTTCCTGTTTTTGGAGCAGTTACAGATTTTTTATTCTTGTTTATATTACAGACACAGTGTGTGCTCCCCTAATAAATACAGCAATATTTGTCTATTATTCTTCAAGTGCATTCATGATCGCAGGAAAAACATTTAGCCTCTGTTTTGAGATTCCTGTTCAAACCACACACTGTTTGTGAACCCGAACTATAAAAATAACTTGGATTTTTGCTATTTTTGTTGGCTTGACGTGATGCTCAACAGTCTCAGCGATTTCTTGCAAATGAACCTGTAACTAGATGCCAACACTGTTCCAAAAGTTCTCCTCAGAGTGTGCACTTCTCTCTTCAGTTACGTGTGACATGTTTTTGAACTGCAGACTGAAGATTTATTAACATTTACATTCAGATCTCCTTATGTTTGTCTGATTGTCATCTTGTGGCGCATATTTGTTCCCCAGTCTTTTGTCAAAGTGACATACTATGACTCAGCTGGAGCTTTGTGCTGCTAAAAATGGGACAGCTGCCTTTTATAAACGACACAAGTTTGTCTCATTGTATATGGCTTACATGTCTTATGCCTGGGAAGAGAGGGAGGAGAGCAGCTGTGGTGGGATGATTTGGTATGAATCAAAGCTGTTTCCTTGCAGGCTCCAGAGGGTCTGATCCTGTACCCTGGTTTCCTGGTGGATTCTCTCTATTATTATCAGCTGAAGGTTGAGTGCATTATTTTATTTAGTGTTTTTCTTCTCTCTCCTTTTTTAGCATAAGCAATAGTTATATTTCATGTGACTTTATGGAGAAAGGTGCCACTGCCATACCACCTGTGGTTGTTGGGAGGAGTTTGTGTAATAGCTTTCCCATGCTGTGTTGTTAGGGTGGGCTTCCTGATCTGTCAATGTCATTCTTCACTGAGCTTCAGCCGCAGGTCTCAGGCCATAGGGACGACACTGTAGTCAGGAGAGGAAATGAGTTTGCTTTTTTGCTCAACACTCCTCAAAAAATAGTGGTGGACTCTTTGTGCTGTAGTCTGTGGTCTGAGAGGGAAATGCATGGGAATTTTGTGGGTTTTTACCATGCAGTAGCTTAGAAAATATATATGTATTATTGTTGAGTCTCTTTTTGTCAGCTTCTGAAAGAATAAGACAAAATGTTGACAGTGCTGTCAGCTTGGCAATAGACTTATAGGAGAATACTTTGCTGTTTTACTGCTGCTTGCAGCGACTTCTCCTTTTTTTTCTTCTTCTCTTTGGCAGAGCAGAAGGCGCTCACAATCAACAGGGTAACAAAGCAAAAAAAAAAAACCCCACACATATAAGAAAATGAGCAGATGTAAAAACTTGCCAGCACAACAGACAGACTACAGGCGGCTCACGGAAGTGGATCAGTGAATGTACCAAAGAACTCATGAGAGAACAGAGAACAGGTGAGCACTCAAGAGTTGGAAATCCAGTAACTTTAGGAAAACTAGATAAAAGTTAGTGAAAAACAGATTGAAGTGCCACTTTAGAGACACAGCTACATGTGGAAATTCAGAAATCCAAATTACATGAGAGACAACAACAATCAGCATTTCTAATAACAATAAATTTAGTCTATCTAACTGAAAAAGTCATCAAATAAAATGTTTGCTGTTAATATTTTATGAGAAAAACAAGCAATTAAATAAAAAGTCTGCAAAATGCTGAAAACCACTGAGTATAGACCACAAAAACAGCTACTTCAAAATAATTCTACTTGAATTAAAATTTTTGGTCTTTTTTTATTTTTAACTAGCATTCTGGAAACCACAAATCTGTTGAATAACTTTAAATTTGAAGAAAGAAAGAAGGAAAGAAAAAGAAAAGAACACAAAGTGTGAATCTTCCAACAATTGTTTTCTCTTTAAGACTGATGGTGATTTTCATGCATAATCTGCAGCAGCATGTTAGCATTGTTACTCTGAGCTGGAATGCCTGCAGAATACAGCTTGTAAAGCTCTATTGTTCCACAGCTGGCACACTGTGACTGTAAACTGTTATTTTTATTATATTTCTTTTGCTTTGCTTATAAAGATTCTCCACTAACTTTGTACTTAACTGAACTTGCAATTTCTTGAATAAGAATCTGATAATGAATCCTTTTCGTTCTGGTTAAAACCAGTTGTTGTTTCCTTCTCATTTTGCTCTGTAGCCATGGTAACAAAAGTTAGGTTTGCAGAGTAAACAAGTAAAGAGCAATGAACAGTTAAGGATTTGACTGTTAAAAATGCACCAAGTGGTTATGTAGTAGCCTACACTGCATGGTTCTGCAGTTGTCAGAGTATTAATATACTCAAAATGTCTAATATAAATAAGTAAGATATACAAGGAAGAAGGCTGTGACATATTAGGTTATAACCAACATGGACATGGTTGCGTGCAGCCTCCTGACTGTATAAAGTGTTAGATATTTATTAGCAGGCCGTCTCCTTCCCTTTGCTTTCTAGCTGGACTATGCTGAGTCCCTTGTCCTTCACCCTTTCTCCCACCCCTCCCCTCTTCATCCACCTGTCATCACTCGCACTGATGAGGCCGTGAAACAGGTGGCTCAAGAATTCAAAATGACATAGGAGAGACAGAGTTGTGTGTGTGTGTGTGTGTGTGTGTGTGTGTGTGTGTGTGTGTGTGTGTGTGTGTGTGTGTGTGTGTGTGTGTGTGTGTGTGTGTGAAGGAGAGAGAAACTCTAAGTGTAAGATAGAAATGGATAGGGATTTTGCATGTGTAACTGTGTCCATGAAAGACAGAAGAGGAAAGTGAGAGGCTAAGCAAACACAACAAAAACTACCTCTTTAGGTTGTTTCATATTTTTGCCTCTGCCCAGACCGTCAGCTCGCTGCCAGGACACCTAAATCAAGTTAAATTTAATGGACTCCATTTTAAACCACGGGCTGTAAAGTATCAGAGACAGACCGAACCATTTACAGAAGACAAAAGGATCCACAACTGTGGCTTTGTATGGGTAATTTGGACCAGATATAGTGTTTTGCAGTGATAAGAAGAAAATCAACATGGGGAATCTGTTTGAACACAACTCAGCATGGACAAGATTAAAGTTTCTCAGTTCTGTAGAACGAGTGCAAATCTATGTGGACATCTGTTCCCAAAGTTTCCAGCACCACTTGTGTTGTATAAAATCCTCTACTATGTTGTCTGGAGGCAGCATGGCAGATCAAGAGCATGCTCTAAACTATGTCTTTCTCTGTGGCTTAGAATGCAATTTAATTAAGTGTGGAAATGTTGTTGGAGGGATGTCACAACTGTCAGTGGCTCTCCAATCAATCCCAGAGGAGAGTCATTCAGTCTTATCACCGTCTGCTTTCCTACCAATACCCCCTCCTCCAAACACTCAAGTTACCCATCCGTTCCACAAACAAACTAATCTTTTCTGCACTGATTTAATATTAGCAATTTATACTTGAATTACGGTTGAAGTGCTTTTTATTTTATCCGTGCTTTTTATACTTTTTGGAACATTATAGAGATGAGGGGGGGGAAAAAAAGAACAGCTACACTTGTCCTAAACTTTGCTGGTGGAAAAGAAAAATAAGCAAAATATTGATAACATCTAATCAGTTACTTTACCATTGTTGTACTTGGATGTTTAAACATCTTGACAATTTCATGGTCAGCCACTGAGGACAGGGTGCAGCTTCAAAAAGCTGTTAGAAAAGTGCACATCTGGCTCCTAATTCTTCCATAAGAAGCAAAGTCAAACCCCCCCCCCACCACCACTCAGTCTGAGTTGTTCCAACATTTGTAAGCCAAACCAAGCCAAACTAAATTGTCGTATCTGCGTGAAAATGTCCGCCAAATAATTTGTTGCTGCGTTTTAAGCTTTACTGCTGATGTCTTCTGTAATTAACCATACAGAGACTTTGTTTGCTGTTTGCACGCATTTGTCATTTGTGGACCGAAGGGTCCTTCCCTTTGTTGCAGATAACTCACACGGTGCAGACACGTTTATTTCATTATTTGAGACCACATGGATAGCAGCTTTTGAGCTGTGTAATAGATAATGAATAGGTTGAGCAATGCTGGATGAGGCAAAACCCAGCACCCCATGTGTTTCTACTCTTGTAAAGATTTGTAGCATTTTATCGTTTGTGTTTCATCAATCCAAATCGGAGCACTTTTTTTTTTCTCCACAATACGTGAAGCTACACAACCTCCCAGTAAGATGTGTTTCTGAAACAATCGGTTCAACCCCTGATCATGCTCCAGTACATCTCTTTTGGCCATATAATGGATGCTGATTTGTGCAGATAAATTCCACAATAGCACATAAAGCAAAGCTGACAGATCCAACTGCTGAATAAACACTTGCCTGCAAAAATGCAGCATACTGTACATTTTTAGTCGTTACACAATATAAACTGTCCAGCAACTCTTCTCAGTGCAAAAGTTTTTTTCTTTTTCTTACAGGCTGTTGGACAATAGTGAGCTGTTTTTAAAAGTAAACCAGCATTTTAGGCAGATCCAGCTTGACAGGCTGGTGTTCAGTTTGACAAGTTAATTCGGTTTTTATTCAACATAATCTCTTTTTTCTGAGACATCTAAATTCTGTCTCAACACACACACACAGTATACAAAAAGCAACAACACATGTAGACGGCAAACCAAATGAAACAGAGGAAGCGATCAAACAGACAGCCCAGGGAGAGGTGGCGCCTGTCATGTGGAATGGATCTCATTAAAAGTATGCCCCAGGTCACGCTTTGATGGACGGGGAAACGTCAGTCATCTGCCAACTAGATTAGCTTGGACTGAAACCCCGTCCCTTGTCTCTGCCCCTTGAGAACCAACAGCATACCAAGTGGGTCCAAGCAGACTCTTATGTGTGCCCCCCAGCCTTCATCACACCTCTCACCTCTGGCTTGCCAATCATAGGAACAAACCAACACACCCACCTCAAATTTAAAGGAAAAAAAAAAGTAACACCTGCTGTGTTAGAAGGCAGGTGGTGGTGGGCCTTTTTATCCCCTCACAATTTTCTCAGGTGTGTGAGGTTGTTTTACTGTACACCCACCCAAAAATATGGACTAATTTACTTCTGACAGAGATGCATTTTTAAAATGGAAGATTGAGAAATTTTTCTCACTTTTACATTTTGGGAAATTGTTTTGATGTTCAACTAGACGCTAACTGCATGAAAAGAACAAACAGATATGCTTGAAAGGACGGAGAGGAGTGTTGATGCTTATTTTCTGCCATCTTTGAAATGGTAAAACTGCCCATGAAAGACAAACACAAAGAATTCTAATTTAAGACTGATGAGACATGAAGTAGCCATCTGGTATTTGAAAAACTACATTGATGCCATTTGCTAGCAGCATTTACAGCAGCTTAATCAAATCTCATAACCATATTATAAGACAGATATCATAACCAGACTTAAGCAGTGAGAAGCCAGTTAGATGGTCATAGAAGATGTCATGTAAAATAACCCAAGGCTTTAACTGAGAGTTATATTTTCTCTGAGTAGACAGACAGTAAAATCTCTGTTTGTGGTTATCTTTATAGCGCACCAGTCCTAGAGATTGTTTGTTTGTTTATTTATTTATTTAAAATTGATGATCTAGTGCTTGCTTTCATTTTGTGCTGTTTAAGTAACTCAGCTATTTAGTTGCTTTTCTAAGTAGTTTCCTTTAAAAATATATATATGTATCTTTATCTCTCTATCTAAAAATTATGTTCTCTACCTGCAATATTTCATTCTATTAATTATGATATATTTTGCAAGTTTGTGTTAACCTATTTTATATTTACATATAGGTATTATCCCGCGACCCTGAATTGGATTAAGCAGTTAGGAAAGTGAATGAATGAATGAATGAATGAAAGAATATAGCTATTGTTGTACATTTTGTTTTCTGGACTGTATCTTTAGGTCAATAATTGTCCTTCAATATTTAGGTCTTTATCACAGTTTTAGGAGATTTTCTACTACTGTATTAATTTCTCTATGACTTTATAGGCTTTAGGAGGAGTCATATGAAGTATGTTGTACACATATGGGAATGTCTCCTGCACAAACAGGATATAACTACTCAGTTAATTAGATTGCCTAAAATACTCCAATTTTCCATGACAACAAAAACAAAATATGCAACAAACCTTCAAGGAGCACTTCAACACTTAGTATAGCTATATTTATTGGAAAGTTGGTGAACTTAGCCCAGTTCTTTGCAAAAAACTTTATGGTATTAATTCTTTGTATTATAACGTATGTGATATTATGGGATGGAAAGGGGGTAAAGAACAAAAACAAAAACAAAAAAAAAAAGGAAAAAAAAAAGGCTGTAACACTTCATGGACCGACCTGCGTCCAACTGGACAGTCCACTAGCACCTTCCTACAATGTCCTCTTCTGTTTGATTTCGTGCTTGTGTTGTTCTCACTCATATGTAAGTCGTTTTGGATAAAAGCGTCTGCTAAATGACTGTACAATAGAATAGAATAGAATAGAATAGAATAGGATAGAATAGGATAGGACAGAACATAGTTTTAAGGACTTAGTGTATTTGTAGACTTTTATTTCTATTGGCATAAGCATATCATATGTATTAGCTCATGGAGTAAACTCAGGGATTCTTGGGCATCAGAGTGACCCAGGAGTTTTATGTCATGCTCTTTGTGCATTAAGACAAATCTTTTTCATAAACAGCAAAAATGTTTATTTGATAGTTTTGTGGAAAATAAAGGAATGTCTCCTGCTCAAACAGGATATAACCACTCAGTTAATTAGATTGCCCTAAAATACTCAAATTTTCCATGACAACAAAAACAAAACATGCAACAAACCTTAGATTTCTTGAAATAATTTGAACACTGAACATTTCTTAAGCCCCGAGCACTGTCTGTGCCCTATCTTGGACTTTTCAACAGTATTCTCATGGCAGTCTTTATAAGCAACCAAAATCTTTTCTTTCCCTGTGTACATGGCATTAGTACAGGATGTGTATAAAAAAGTCTGCTTGTGAATAGATTAGGTGGCATTACCTGTCATTATAATCATTTGTTTTGTGATAAAATGCGTCATCATTTTGTATATTAGTAAATTTGAAGTGTGAGAATTTCAGATATTTCTCTTCAAGTGTTTTACTATGATAACCTTTTTCCCAGTACTATATTGGATTTAATATAACCAAACAAATAGTGTCTAGTACCATCAACTATTTCTACTTAGTTTCTATGAAATCATGCTCTGATTGTCAGTTTTCGTGATAGGTCAAAACAACTAAAAACATGCTGTGGTGATGAAACTTGCCAAATGCACAAGTCATTACTGTAAAAAAGGTTAAGTATCTTACTTTATAGTTGTTTGGAAGATTTGGTTCTACAGCTGCTATGCTATCAAAGCTTAAGCAGCCATATGAGCAGCCACAGAAGTGTCCCAGCTCGGAGTCATGTGAAACTTCCTCCCATCATGAGACTTATTTGATAAAAAGCTGGGAAGCAGCGACTTCCCTCTGCTGGTTGCCTTGGTAACCTTGCACTAACAAACTTCAAGATCCAGGCCAAGAAACACAAACTCTTTATCTGCAAATTGTTTTAAAAATAAGATTTCTGTATTAGTTAAACAAAAGGATATCATGTTTCAGTTACAAACACTTTATCTGCCTCTGCCTAGCATGCAGTTATGCCATCTAGGTATTACTGCAAAGCTATTCCTTTTTTTCTTTTCTTAACTCATAATACCCGCAGTGTTGGTCAGGCTTGTATATTTACTAGATTAGTTGGGTGTCAAGCCTCAGAAATAACAAAAATCAAAAAACAAAAAACATTTGTAAGAGTTCTTTGCAAAAATGATTAACTGTTTTACCGTCTAAACAAAGTTAGTTAGATGATGTATAAAGTTATGGGGATGAAGTTAAACAATATGTCAAAAACACATTGGTGAGATTAAAATTTATTGGAGGCTAAACATAAGTTTTCTAGAGAATGTCGTAGGTCAGTTTTTTGCCTAAATGATCTGACAGACGGTAACATATTATTACAGTTAGGTACGATGCTGTTAGCATGGACTCATCTTCCTGAGCTTTTTCCTTCTTTGTTTGTTGTTGCGTTATAGAAAAAAAGTGCTGAAATTGCACAGTGACCTACTGTTTATCCCAGCATTCCCAAGAGTTCATGTCTCCAGCAATAGACCTGTGGCATGATGCCCAGGACAAGAGGCGTGGATGGCTCACTCTGACAAGCACGCTGGTCAAGGCTGTGTTAGCATCGCTTAAATCGGACATGGATTCTCAACAATCTCTGACACGCCAGCAGACGTAATACAAAGTCCATCTGAATTATGTCTAAATCTGAGGCTGGTCAAATTGAGAGACAGTTTTGGCAAAAGATGGGCATAATTTGAGCTATTTACAGAGCTGACGATGGGTGCAAAGAAATGTGTCAGTACTTAATAATCCACATTGGCATTTTTATTTGTGACAACTCTTGCAGATATATGATGCATCTCATATTCAATCCATGCTGGAGTCGGATCAGCACGCAATGTGTCATGCTACATGCATCCTAAGTGATAAAGGCCAAAAGTATTAGGACAGAAATGAGAAGTTGTCTTCTCCTTTGAAACCAAAGAGATCACCACATTTGAAACATGATAAATGCTCAAATCTACTCTGGTTTTATTCCACTGCAACCTACCAAAACCAAATCAGTTTTTCAATGGTAAATTATGCCACAGAATCAGCAAACATTGCTCGACAAACTTTAGCGTTCCTTAAGAAATCCTAATGCATTGCCATTTTTAGCCCTCAGGTTCTTCTGCTGCATTAGGACTCTTACCACTGAAATCAGTCAGCAGTTAAGATGCATGTACTTGACCTGACCAAGATGTTGCTGATATCAGCTCTGGTACAGACTTGCTGCTTTTACATTTTGCTCAAGGATATGAGGCTGAACTTGAGTTCATCCCATTTGTTTATGGACGAGAGCCTGATTGTAGGTAGCGTTACTTTTCTACTACAGAGGCTCCACAGCTTGGCAGGACTCACTCTACCAGTTTGATTTATAATTATAATATATCTTTTGTTCATAAAATAGCTCTGAATATGTTAAAAACAAAGCTATGTTAAGCCATGTTGCTTGCTAATCATGATGCACCATTAGCATGAACATGGTAATGGCATACTGTAAGTACCAAAGTTCAATAGTTTATGAAATAATAGTCAGGAACAAATTGCTTTCCCTGTACCGCACTCTATGTTACTGTTCTGCAATCTTCATATCCTTAAAAGTTTGGAGTATTAAATGCACAGATATTCCTTATGTTGTTGATACACCGCTACAGCAGTGCAGTATAATACTCTGGGCATTCTGGCCACTGAAATGAGCATGTTAATAAAAATATGACTGTCCAAATTAACTGAATGGTTATGGATGCTGTATTTTTTAAATTGAATAAGCAAATATGATTTGGACAACTGGAAATTGGTTGGCTTTCATTAAGAGGTCACTGAGGGAAAATAATGGCCTTTAAGTTTTCGTCACATCGGCCTCAGGGTCAAAGAGGCTCACCACTTGATGTGATATTAGCCCTCTTTTCCTGAGGGATTATGACATTTAGGCATTGTTGCAACATGAGCTAGCCCAGCGCACCATGCTGGGACTTCACTCTTGAGACATTGAGGACCTGGGTCACTGCTGGATCTGACATGACCCCTCACCCTCTAATACTTACTTACTGAAACAATGTTATGGAAAGTGATATGTATGGGAAATGTTAAGTGGCATGCATGCTTTGTTGTCTTTCTTTTACATGCCTTGCCATCTTGTTGAAGCTTGTTGGTTTGAGTAAAACACAGCAATTAATTAGCTGTGGTTGATGCGTATTTGGTGGATTTAGCTGATTGTGTGCTGCCATGCCTTAGGAGAAGGAATGACCTTCGTGTTAAAAACAATGATGAAGAAAGGTTAAACAGAAAGCCACAGTTATCACAATATATTCACTAATCCCTTCCTGAAAACAGTGGGGGGAAGAGACCCACATGCAGTTCCCCCTGAGGCACAAAAGACCCACAGCAAGCCTACATTTCTTCGGTCCCCTCTGACATGCCATCAGTTGGTGGGGAAGGGGGGGATAAAACGTGGAAACCTTTTATTATCCAAACCATCACTGTCAGATATGTAAATGTTGGGAAATGATTATTTGAATGGCTCATATGGAAAAGTAGGACGCTAGCCGGCCCTCATTTGGTGTTTGTAATCCTACAGACAGCAGTCTTGAACAAAGAGGTGGATAGGAAATTGTTCTGTTACCATCTGTAAAAGATAATTGTGGTTATTAAATAAAAAAAAAAAAAGAGGTAAGTTGTGCATGCAGAAGCAATAAGTAGTGCCTCTAAAAAGAAGGACAAATGATACAAAAAAATCTAATGAAATTCTGCAACAGATTTTGTGCAATAAACCAGTTATCTTCTGCTTTTTAAATAGCTTAGGTGCATTATTCTTCATTTTTTATTTGTTGTGGAGTGTTTTTGACTACGCTGCATTGATACTGACACATTTTAGGTTTAAAATCACATCTAACAGCATGCTGGCACCAAATCTTTCAGGATTTTTCAGCATTCATTTATTTTTCTACTCCTGATAGACACTCAGCTGGACTATCTACATCTGCATCTTTTTCTCATTAAAAATTGCTGGGGAGCCGGCGTGTATTCACAGCAGCCACAAAGAGGGAGCGATCAAGTAATCAAGCTCTGGCTTCTCACAGGTTGTTGCCTTGCTTGCGTTTCCTTCATTTTACTGTCGCTCAGTGAGATACCACTTTCAAGCTCGCCCTTTAATCATCTGTCATCCATGCTAATGCAGAGCGACTGCCGGGGTCATGTAGGAAATCAGCCACATCTTTAGTGTCACTTCTCATTAGCATACCAAGTCAGGTGAGAGTTAGCCGCTTATCACAGTAGATCTTTAGGGACCTTTGGCAGCTACCATATGAGTTCTTCTAAATTATATTGTTGTTTTATATTTTTTAAGCATCAAAAATATGACCAGCACTGAGGAATCTTTTTTTTTGTTCCACATCACATACTGTTCCCATACCTTAGGGTTTGGCTCTTTGCCTTTTCCTCTCTCTCTCTCTAACAGATCTTCTCCTCTATTCTCACAGCTGGAGGAATCTTCCACCTCACCCACAATGAGCTCTTCGGCAAAGTTGAGTTCATTGCCTGCTGGTGGATTCAGCTTTTAATATTTATGAAGCTTAAGCCTGACACTCACCTGCAGTGCGATGTACGAGTGAGAGGAAGGGTGGGAGAAAGACCTGGTACATGTCTGACAGCCCACCGTGGAGAGAGAGCTGCTGACACACCAATGTCTCTCCCTCATCCTCCCAACATGTACGTCAGCCAAAAGCCACATGCGTGTCAATGCAATGGAACTCATGCGGGGTGATGAGGGCCCACCTCTACCTATTACTTCCTCCATCCAAATTGAGGTCCGGTTATGCCTCCCTTTCAAGTCCCCAGGCCCTTCTGGAACAAACAGATGTGTTACGGGTTACGCAGAAAATTTAATTAATAGCTTCTGTCAATATGCTTTAAAAACTCAGGTTGTTGAGAAAAACTGACTCCAAAAACAATAAAAGTTCCCAGGCCTTTAGAATAAAATCAGATATCCCCAATATATTTATGAACAACTAAATCCAAAAATATAACCTTTGTTTTTCTTTGTAAAACACAACAATAGTGGTGATGAAGAATTTTTAATTTAACCCTTTATGGGTCACTCCATGAAATACCTTGAAATTAGAAATTTTCACCTAAAATTGGTCTTCTGGTGTGTATCAAGACCTCCATTCTGTTGTTACAATAACACACACACACACACACACACACACACACACACACACACACACACACACACACACAAACACTCACACAAAAATAGTTTCATGCTGATTTAGAAAAATTAGTGAAAGTACATTTTTTTTCATTATTAATAACAATAACAACAACAACAACAACAGTAATAATCATCATCATCATCATCATCATCATCATCATAATGACAAGGGCATTCTCTCATGAGAAAGGATAATAGATACTGAAAATTATTAACAGTTTCCTCCACCTACCATTGTTTGATGGACCTGGTCAGCACTTGTCGTGCTTCTACCTCTACAAGACAGGGAGAGTGACAAATATGGGTGGGGGTCATCTCAGGCAGAGGTTCATAGAGACAGGCATGTACAGCTCATCCAAATGTTCAGGAGCAGCTTTCAGAAAGCTTGGAAAAGACATACAGTATGTGTACATATGTGGTTTTATCTAACATTAAAAATGCTATTTAACGTTCAATGATCCACCTAGAGACTAGCAAAAACTGAAATAAAGCAGAGTTTCTGCACAATGGATCTCTAGATCATGGGTCTCAAAGTTGTGCCCAGTAGGCCAGTTGAGACCCATATGATATTTTGTGGCCTCCTACTTTAAATCAAAGTTTAGTGTTAGTGCAGCCTGCACGTCTCTCTCAAATGGCTTTTTTTTTTTTCTTTTTTTTTCTTTTTTAAATTAAATCATACTTGAAGCATTTTTACAACTCAGGCATAGCTTTGCAGTTGCATGACCCCAGCAGCACAAATAAAGTCTTCTCATCCAAAAGACTTAGAATGAAAACCTGCATTAAAATATTAGAGGTCGGTAAAACTGGAGAGGAGGAGAATGGATCCATCTGGCATCTGGATGCATGTTTGGCAAATCAATGGGTTTTGGGTAGATTCTGTAACAAGGCACTTACATGACCAAAATCATTGGTGCTATCACCAAGATAAAGCGAAAATTTGGGTTTTCAAAATAATGCCATGAATTTCTTTGTTTCTGAACACCCAGTGGTGAATTTCTGAATGTGGGGCTTGAAAACTGTCAGAAATTTTGTAAAGAAGTAGTTTATATTGATCTATTAGGTGCCAAAGTTTTCACAAAAAATGTTAATGTTTAGTATCAAGAATTTAAAAGTGTGTAGCTTGGAAGTAGATAGAAATAAAAGCATACATTAAATGTTGTCATTGAGTTCAGGATGTGAGTAAAAATTTTTAATCTCTTTTACATTTGGAATATAATTGACAAATAGCTCAAAAAGTGCAACATCAACAGTGACAAAGTCCCTCAGTTTTCCAGGTGAACCATGTTTCTATTGGGGAGCACGTGTTTGTATGAAAAGCTATTTTTACTACTATGACAAGTCAAAGCACAGGCCAACCTTCCTGATGAGCTTCTTCATCCTTATTGAGGGTCTCAACTGCTTCCTCCCTCAAGCCAAATGTGGTTCAGTTGTGTGAACCATGTGAACAGTAATAAATCAAACCTGAAAGGTCATGTATATGACTGTTCATCAATGTTTGGCATGGTGTGTGTGTGTGTACTAACCATTATCCTGCCTAGGGCACCCGAATACCTACAGAGCTGGCTCTGTCTGTTCCTGTGCTGCCCTCTCTGTGAAACAAACAGATAGACATTAACATCAACATCACTTAACCTTTTACTTTACAAACTGAAGGATGAAAGGGAAATTTTCACATCCCAATAGGGGGATTGCTATTTTTACATTAAGAACAATTTAAGGACAACTTGTCATTGTGATGCATTTACCAGAACCACCCATTCTAACCTTTGCAACACTTTTGTAACATGTGAACATTTTTTCTCCCTTAACTACCTCAATGAACTCTGAACCTGCACTCCCACATGAAATTTGTCATCATGCCATGTTTCTTTTTACCAGCATGGTCATGACGTTAAGGTTGCCCTACATGTTAATCTAGATATGCTCTGAATTGGGATTATCCCTGCACCCACTGGAGCAGACAACCCTCTGGATGCTCTTCCTGATGTGCAGAACACACAAACAACCCCATTTGTTGTGGTAACGAGGTCATTTATAAAGAGATTGATTAACTTGCAGTGGGTTCACTAAAATTGTCACAGTTGGTGTGAAAATATCTCAAGAACAGGAGTCTAAAAATTTTTTATTGGTGAACTCCTAATTACCTCTTACAAGGAGGTGGTTGATGTTATCTTTTTTTGCCAGCACTTATCTGTTTGTCTGTCAGTTTGTGTGTTTGCAACTTTACACAAAAACTACTGGATGGATTTTTATGATTTTATTTCTGAGAATGGGACTTGGTATAACTTAGATTCCATTAAATGTTGGGCATGATCTGGATCACCAGCTGAAATTTTTTTTCAAGCATTCTTCTCTCAAGCATCATTGACTTTCAGTATACATGTAAACAACTTATAATACAGAAGAAGTTCCCAGCAGGTTTTACAGGATACCAGATAAATCTGGATTCCAGTAAAATTCTAGACTCTACAATCCAGAACAGGAAAAAATAGGGAAATTTTCATCACTGCAAGTGAACTAATTAAGATATTAACATTTCACGAACACTAACATATAGCCAAGAAACTATGTATTCATCATCAATGTATCTAGGAATCTAATAGTGTTTACATTTGAAATAATGTAGGTCAATAATGTTGGATGGGAAATCACATTGTGGGTGGAAATGAGCTGCTTGGCAGTGGTCTGCATTCTCTGAGGCTTTTCTAATTACAACTACAGTGGTCATTGCTGTATGAATGCTGCATTATGATGAAGAACATGGGACAACATTGATACGGGACAACACGTGTAAATGCATTCACTTGGATCTGGGCATCTAAGGTTTACCCAGATAGATGTCATTTTATGCTAAATATTTGATTTTGATTGTCTGTTCTTGTCTATTTTTTATTTTTAACAAGTACTGTGTTCATAGTTTCCTGCCATAGTTTCATGCTTTCACCTGAGTAGGCTAATCAATCGCTAACTTTTAGTTGATCTTTTGTATTCAGCTTTGGAACATACATCTGAATAGAAAGCCTCATCGCCATGACAAACCTTTTTTTGTCAACATTTGTTGTTTGAATTACTATTTGAAGCTCATTTATAACATAACCTTTCTGCGGGTATTTTCAGAGGTCATACTTGACAAAACAGCTTTGCTTTCCACTAAACAGAACCACAGTCTCTTTTTTTAATATCTCAGAGATGTGCATTGACCTAATATTATGAAGGACTGAACAACCTACAGCACGAGTCTGCAGCTGACATGTCCTGTCACTGTGACCTGGCACCATCCTGCCTTTCCAGACACAGTTAAGCCTGAATGCACTCGCAGCAAGAGTCCTGTGCTTCACAGCCAAGACAGGAAACACAGCTAACTATACACACACACACACACACACACACATACACACACACACACACACACACACACACACACGTTTGCTTCAACATACGCATGCAGGATGGTCGCTTGTCAGTTCCTCAAACCTTTCCTCTTTGGAATATTGTCACTTGTTTGGTGTTTCCATGGAGACAGAGCACACTAATGAGATAGGCTACGTGCTACTGTGTGTATGTGTGTGTGCATTAACAAGCAGAACCAGGTATCATTATGAAGGAGGAGGTAATAGGGAGCCGTTTCTTGGGTGCTTTTAGCAGCCTTTAAGCAGCATTTACTCTGTATGACAGTAAATGATTCTCTGAACCGCCATTTCTTATGAAAACACACACACACACACACGTATACATATATATATATATATATATATATATATATATATATATATATATATATATATATATATATATATATATATATATATATATATATATATATATATGTATATGTATAGATATAGATAGATATTAGTTGCTGAAAGGTGAAGTTTTAAGTTATTTCTTGAAAGAACAGAAAAGTAAGTAATATTTCCCTCTACAGCTTACAAATTTTAGACAAGACAAATCTTAAAACCATATGTCCAAAGAGACAGAAAGGTGGAAAAGCGTGCAAACATGTGAACCTGCAGCCAATTAACAGTGGAGATAAGGCAGATGGCTCATTTGGCTGCTAAAATTGGATTTTCACTGAGTCCCATAACCTTGAGGGCAAGTGTTCTTGTCAACAAGGAAACACTTTTTGCTTATATTGGTCACAAGAGAAATCTACAAATAAAAAGTCATAATTATTAAATGTCATTCAAAAAAGAAGTGTAACATTGTGTATTCTATATGTTGTGTATAAAAATTATTTAAAGCCAGGTCACTGAAGTCCCATGAAGTCATGCATCTATCCACTCTTTTACATGGGGGAGACGTTGTCACCTGTAGGTGCTGAAAGTGAATTATGCAAGTAAATCGATGTAAATCTAATGACCAACAGAGGTTAAAGGTGAGCAGTGATTGTGATGGTGACTGTAATGAGGTGTTAGATAAATGTCTCAGTTTTTCAGAGTTTCAACATCTATCTATCTTGGATAAAAATGTATATATTGGAAAGAAACATGCTTTTGTTGAGAAAATGTCTGGCCTGTTTTGACAAAGTAAAATCCAGTCAAACTAGGCAATAAATGTTTAAATGATTGCAGGAGTTGCAGTTTACATTTCTGCAGTCATTCTATTTAGGTCAAATTTAGACGCAAATTCAATTTATTGTTTTTAAAAACAGTTTAAAAAAACATTTTCTCAAGCACTAAAATCAGGTCAAATAACCAAAAACTCCAAGCAGAAAGCTCACATTCCACATCAGCTCTGCCATCTGTGAAACACAGGCCTTCTTCCAGACTAGGATGACACAACTTACAACCGTATCTCCCCTGTTTGGAAAAAAAACCTGTGCTCTTTTGGTTCAATGCAGTAAGCATGTGTGTGCATGTGAGTGTAGAATGAGCTTCCCCCTTTTCAGTGAGGCAGATACCCTTAGGATTTTGGCTCAATAAACTCTCTGCCCTTTGCACCTTAAAGGAAGTCCATCTGCTCTGTAGAGCATTGAGCAGCCTCCAGGCAGCTTGAGAGATGAATGCAGAAATGTATGGTTCACCACTGATGACCGTGTAGAGATTTCCGCTTCCTAGACGGCACGTTCTTCTTTTGCAGATCCACTCAAGCTCTGTGGCACGTTTAGCAATGCCTGTAATTAATATCTGAGACACTGCTGCAAGAAGTTTCAGATAGGAGTCAAAAAATCTCAAGGGGGAGAAAGCAAAAGCTGAGGAAAATGGTTCACTCACATCTGTTAGAACACTTTAGAATTTATACCTCCTCAAAAATGACACAGAAAACGCCTCATACTGTTCAAACCTTCCTGTTTAATGTGATTTTCTTTTATACCAGCTGAGGTGTGAGGATATGGTTGTAGTTTAGTGCTCACTAGCCTGCAGGGAACGAATGTGGGCAATTACTGTTTTAACATGTGATACCAGCTACAGCTACAGATGTAGACAGCTCAGCGTGTCTGTCAACATGATGGCATATTATTGCATCCCATAATCCCTCTGGATCCTTCAACACACAGTCTGGTAGGAGAAGAGTAGCAGAGAGGCTCAGTTGGCATACCAAAGTGTACCAGTGTTCTTTTACATTTGATCCCATTTGATACCAAAATATGTACAATGTCAGTTACTTCTGAATCATAGCTTACTTATATTGCCATTATTAATATGGCATTTGCGGGTTTGATGGTGGCTGAGAATGTTTTTATAAATTAAAAACTCCACTTTAATAATCATTTTTACTGTAAACTGGTCATATCTAACATGCTGTATAAATACTAAATTAACTTACATAGTATTTATTGCATTCAGGTTGTTTTGTTGCAAGTTTATCGACAAAATCAAACTGTCATTTTAGATCTGATACTTTATTTGTACACAATCACTCAGAAAGGAACTTTTCAAATGAAAAATTTAGCTGTCTTGCATTGAAGAGGATCACACATGACATTGTTTCACTATTTATTCTCTTGAGTCTGGATGTCACAGAACAAAGGATTAATGGGATTACCTGGTTTAAGGCTCCCCATGTGCCTTTGAGAATGAAATGGCCTCTGCACACCAAATCCACCTGGAGCCTGAATCTTATAATCAGCTTGCAGCGATGCAGTTAACTCTCTGTTGATGACTGGAGTCCTGCATTGCAGAACATCTATCCATCCATTTTCTTGACCGCTTAGTCCAATTCCAGATCGTTGGAAGCTGGAGCCTTTCCCAACAATCATTGGGGGTAAGGCAGAGTGCATCGTGGACAGGTCGGCAGTCCATCTCAGGGCCAACACAGAGAGACAAACAACCATTCACGCTCACACTAACCAATAGGTACAATTTAGAGTAACCAATAAACTAATGCGGCACATTTTTAATGTTATGATGGTAAGATAATATTTAATTGTAATGATGTGTGGAAGACATGGAATTTGTGGAAGACATCGCCTTGGTTACAATCCTGACCTGTTTCAAAGACCTTTTTTCCATTTCATTGTGTAACAGAATTAAGATGGAGTTCTTCTGTTTATTGTGTCCAATGTCTCATACTTAGGTTAATTCAGCTCTAAAACAACACTACCTAAGTTTACATGGACACAAGGATTTAGAGTATAAGCCTGATTAGAATAAAAATGCTGAATGTAAACATGTCAATCAGAAGATTCTGATCTCATTTGGATTGAAATTTTGTTCCAATAGAGCCAGGCGGCTTATGCACATTGTTGTTCCGTTCAGAGTGCAGCAAAACACATACTTTGAAATTTGGATGGGAATCAGCCTAACTGGCTATGCCTGTCAAATCAGTCATGTGTCAACGTAACATACTGGTGGAATCGAAACAGAAGTGGTCAGCATGTGGTACAGTTACAAGCGATACAGGTGGATTTCTTCACATACTTCCCAGTGAACTGAGCTGCTCTTTGGGAGCCACTCATTTTTCATCAACCCAAAATCTGTTTCATCAGCTTCCTTCCTTATTCTTCTTGTGTTTCAAGATTTTAAAAGGCTTCATTTCCTTCATAAGCATGAGGAAATATAAAATAAAAAATAAAAAGGGAAAGAAACATTGAGAAAGAAATTTCACTTTGTACTTCAAGGGACCCTGCTCTGAATAAATTATACAATGCTGCTCACATAAGTCATAATGTTGCAATATAAAGAACCACAGAGCCTAGGTTTAGTTTAGCCTGTTATAATTCTGGATCCTGTCTCAACTGCTACATTCACATAAGCCCATTCATCCCCCTTTTGACATATTAGGAGAGACAGAGCTGCTTCACGGCTATCAAGCTAAAAGGATACTTTCACAGGGGAAAGGTGACCAGTTTAAATGCTCTCCAACCCGCTGCACATGTGTGGTAAAATATATCACTGCTGCAAGAGAACTGTCAACCTATGTCAGAATTAATCAACCTTAGTGACACAGACTCAGGAACCCACAAACATAAATCTGCACATGCATGAAATTAAAACAAATACCTTTTTACTTAGTGCTGGGGGAGCTGCATGTGGATGGGACCCATTTTATGTTGACGTAGGATTGAAATGAAGCAAACTGCAGAGACAGCGACATACAACTTTTGTGCACATACATATTCACAGGAAACATCTTCAAAAGCTTCAGTCAAAGGAGCCATAAGTTTACTGGAGCACTTTTCTGCACTGGCATGAGTCTAAAGGAGAGGGATATTCTTCGGAAGTGTTTACAGCTCTACTGACTTCTCCCCCTTATGCACCGAAGGTCTCTAATTACAGAGTCCTTCACATACTGTCCGTTCTTGCCCCTCACGCTTCAAACATGCTGCTCCATTCACACAGTGCGTGAGTTGATAGAATAGCAGCCACAGCTGTTGCGGTGTCATTAGAGTCGCATCCAGCAGATGAGAGGTCAGAAGTCAAAGACAGATGAGTTCAGTTCACCTGGATATACCAGATATCGTCATTTTATGGTCAAAGAGCCAGTTTCACCAGTTAAAAAGAAAAGTAGTTTTAATAAAGCAAAGTATTCAGTTGGAATTTAAACAATAATGTTTGTTTTACGTGTTTCCTGCTTCATCATTGCAGTGCTCTCCCCCTACCTCTTTATTCCCACCACTATGACAAAGAGAAACTGGAAGAACTGGTTTTGTTTATATGTTGATGAACTTGACCGACCTACACAGATCCCTGACCTCAACACCATCTGATGACTTTGGAATGATTTGGAGCACAGATTTTAAGTCAAACATCTGTACCTGATTAAACCGGTGGTCTTTATAGACAATATTTGGATATATTTTTGCTGTCAGGTTTTAAAGCCTCCCCCTTTTCCCAGGAGGAAAGCTGTTGTGGTAGCAATGTATTACTCCGTGACCAGAGAAATACGTTCAGCAATTATTTATTAACAATTATTAGATAGTTATCCATTTAATAACAAAATCATATCTGTTTTTTTAGATCCCATATATGTTTGGGCTAGTTGACATTTTTTTTTATCCAAATAAAGGCCTCTATGGTAGCTGATTTAAACTTGATGGACAAGGTCTACATTTAGACACGATCTAAGCTAGACAGACCACAGTTACTAACAGTAAAATTCTGCCATAATTTAATTCGTGTTAAATCTCTCTTGCAAATGCACAGATGTGGATAGTTGATGTTAATTTGTGTTAATCTTGTACTTAAGTGAGCCTGAGTCAGACCACTGGTTCTACTCCTCCATGGTCTGGTGAAATTGTATAGTTATTCAAGTCCTTTTACAGCCTTGGACCACACACTTGTTAGGAGCAGTTATAGGGGTGTGTTGAGTCACTTGAACAGTGAACATTGTTCAGCTTGGGAGAAAATCATTGGTTGTTTTCCTAAAGAAGTAAAAATGGAAGATGTGATAATCAGGTAATATCTTATAGTTTTCCATAAGGTAACAAGTTAAAAACACTAAAGATAAATCAAAGTAACTTATAAAGATGTATACCAGTAATGTAGCTTGGTACAGCACCTTTAGTGCTGTAATGTGAACGCTTTTTTTTTTTTACAGCTACAAGACACTAAAAAGGAATATTCTTCTAAAAATGTTAGGTAAAAGTAAGAGTCATTCAAAAGATGTTCTGTTTTGAACTAATTGTATACACAAGGACAACAAGAACATGTGTGATGCCTTTCCTTTTGTTTTGCTATTTGGATACAATAACATTGCATTGGTGTCTACTCTCATGGACCCTCTGTAACCTCATCAGCAACACTGGATTTAGTTGCTTTGGTAATTATTGTTTATCAGTTTATAGTTAGTTTAATCATCGTTGAGAGACTTCTAAAAATACTAAAAGATTACTAAACTTTTCCTTTAGGGGACAGTTTGATCAACAGTGCAAAGATAAAGTGTATATGTGTAAATCATCTAAAGAAGTCAGGTATGTGACATTGGTTAGGAAGAATTATGAACTCTGCTTTCTCCCTGGGGGAGAGAAAAATATGGGTGCTCTGAGGTTCAAATTGGTCCTTTTTTTTTCCTTTTGACAGAGAGTATATCCAGCAATAATCGCAAAAAGACACAGAGTATTCTCTCAAAATGAATAACGTTCATTTCTTTAACTTTGACTCTCTGGAGTGTTATGATTTTTTTCCTTTCCCTGGTTGGAGAATCATTACATAAAGTGCTTGAATTTAGTAGGCCTTCACTGACTGTCAAGACTCACTCTTGGGCAGGAGCTGAAGTAAAGAAACTTTTAATCTCTGGGGGAAAACCTCTCCTCAAGCCTCCTCTCTAACTTTAGCACAAAGGTCTGCAAAAGCATGACATGAAAAACACTGGGCACAACCACCCTTACGCGTGTGTGTTTCTGAAACCTGATATAAATCTATCACAACAGAGTTTGTAGGGAAGTTGTAATGCCTTGCTGCATCTATGTGAGCAGAACATGACTGGTGGACATAGTTTCTCATTGAAAAATTAAATTAAGACCTCTAGATTAGAGCCTTGAAGTCCGTGATTATCACAGTGTAGTTATTTAACTATTAAACTATGCTACTATAACAGGCTGCTGAAATCAAATTTTACTTTGTGCCAATCTACATTCAGTTTCAGCTTAATACAAGTGGTTGTGTGTTTCTGCAGTTAAATACATGCTTATATGTTAACTGCTTTGCAGCATGGTCTGAAATATGAGAAAGACAATGACGATACCCTGAATTACTAACTAAACTGGGTACGCAGCGCTAAAGCCCTCTGCAAGAAGGGGAAGCTGACAGTTTGGCCGTGTAATTTTACAATAAAATAGCACATCGCTTTGTGCATATCTTTTACAAGACTGTGGGGGGGAAAGAGCTCACATTGTAGCCATCTGTTGGGGCAGCAGACTCTGAGACAGGGACTCAAAGAGACTGAATAAACAGAACTAGAAAGCTAGTTTTGTGCTGAAGACTGCTCCGTAGCTACTGGTGCTGATTGTACAAGTGCGCCAGTTGCTAAAGATAATAAACAATGTTATGCATTTGCTATGTAAGTGTAGCTGTGTTTCCATTACACAATCAAAAAACACTAATAAATATGCACACATCTCAAAGCAAATTGCTAAAAGGTTTTTCTGCTCTCATGAGGTGGTCTTTCCGACGTTTTATATAGAAGTATTTTACACAAGTGTAATGGAAACACTTTTTTTCGCATTTACATATCTCCGGACGTGATGTAGGGATCATGTGACCAGTTCATTTCCAGTAAAGGTAGTGCATTATTAAACAAACTACAGCAATTTCAGAGCTTTAAAATGCCTTAGAAAATAAAATGAAGGAGAAAGCCTTCGAAAAGCCATGGCAAATTCTCAGCAAGAAGTAGGAGACCCCAAAGGTGGCTACGTGGCTACCTTGCATAAGCAGCAATTCTCACAAAATCTTGTTAGCCAGATGAGATTTTATGAGAACTGAGGCTTATGCACACTATTCAATGGGAACACCTGCAAATCGCAGTTTTTGTTTTACCAAAACTTAAAAATATGTTTTTTTATTTGTGAAACAGTAATGGGAAAACAGCTAGAGATTTAGGACTGTGATCAGCCAGAGGCTTCTTCAGCTCTGCTACAACCAATGTCCTTACAGCTAATTTGTGCCCACAATAGCAGCCCTATAAAATGGCTGTTTATAATAACAGCTGACTATTGATTAAATGGAATGAATAAAGTATAATTTAATTAAATTTGCGTGGGTTATTTGAATTACTTCTTTTAGCAAGCTGCTTTATCTCTTTTCAAGATATTTATTCACATTTTTATGCAAGATGGCTCAGTTGGTCAGTTTGAATTTCCATGATTTTTAAATGAGTGAAATTTATACTGGTGTGGTTGTTGTTATCTGAAGAAAACAATTTTTTACTGATTTTTTTTTTACAAAATGGTTATGGTTTCCAGGTCTTAACCAAACCAGAAGTACGTGCAGCTGTCAGACCTGAAGCCAGTCATGTCTGTTTATATGTCCTAATCCATGTTTGAATTTGATCAAAAGCAGGAAAACAGACTTGCTGGTTGTTTCAGTTTCCTCAACAAGTAAAATAGTCCTGGTACCTCAGAAGGCCAGAATTTGAGAGGTGGACAGAGAGAAATTCATCAGTGTGAGGTGATAAACAAATGTCATGTGGCATCATTTTGGACGTGAATGTCAAGTAGCAACGCCTACGGTAAGATATTCCAAACAACCTTTGTGAAATTGTAAATCTGCAAAATGTAAGCACTTCCAAGTCTTTTGATCATTACAACACTGTAGATGCTAGCCAGATGTTCAAATTTGCACTACAATGCCGTGATTGTTTGACATTTGGTATAACGTGTGATGCTGCGTTTACTTTCATCTCGGATGTAGAGTCTACCCCCTGCTGGGCTAGCGTGATCCTTCTGCTGAAATGGCAACCTTTAAAACAAACACACACAATACCACAAATATCAACGCATGTGTTTGCAAACACATGTTCAACAGTATGAGAGTTCAGCACTGGGTACACAGCAGGCCTGATAATCAAACTAAGAGATTAATAACATTTCCCCCAACATCCAAAATCTTTCCAGGTGATAGTGCAGTCAAAGAGGGGCCAAACTAACCTCACATTTATTGTTTTTCAGTGCCAGATGTCTGTAATGTAAGATAAAGCTGTGTGTTGTCAGCTACTTTTTAAAATTTTGTCATGTAGGTTCATACAGTACAAGAGCATCAGTCCTCCTTAACCTCCCTGTGTGCTTGCAACATCCCCACGAGAACCTTCAGCCCTTGTCTACACTAATTGCTCATTGATACACATTGTGATTATCTCTGCTTTCAGGGTAATTATGTAGTGTCAGAGGCACTCAATCAGGATTGGAATGAGGCTATCACGGTGTTGGCTCTCCGGGGGATTAGGGAGGGCACATGTCTGGGCCTCTGCGTTATCTCGATTCCTCTCCTGTCCTTATCTTCAGAGCATGAGCCTGGAGAGAAACAACAGGCGGGCTACAGCCAGAGCAGACAGATAGTTTGAGTGCCAGGCATGCAATGCAGAGACTCGGAGGGAAAGTATTGTGCAGACAACACAAACACAGACACATGCACAGAAGAACACGTGAAAACACATGCATGGCTCATTTGGTTGCTTCTGTGTGTGCCAGTATGAACAAAGGCCATTTTCACACTTTCCATCTTTTACTGGAAGGCGAAACCTTCCTTATAAAAGGAAACAACAACAAAGGGGGTGGATTGGATTCCAACATCTTGTCAGTCTTGGTCTTTGTTAATGAGTTTCAACAACGTTTATACAAAACCCAGAATTTGTTCAGCCAACAAATACCGTGTAAACTGGAAGTCCAGCTTTTTATGGCTGCATGTTTTTAAAATTATTTTGTGCGGAACGACACACAGCCTGTAAAAACCAGGCCAGGATTGACTCTGTGCCACTACTGTCTTAGCCTCAGTTATTAGGCTAAATGAAAACCCAAGGCCAGACATGGACACAGTGTGTGAAGGAAAAACATTATGCTGAAGTAAAATGCTACCCTGGGAGCTTTTATATGTTCTTAATGGGAAGAAGATAACCGTTACACACCACAGCTCAATATTATTATTAATGGAGAGCAAAGAATGCTTTTGTTAAGAAATACTCTTTGTTTCCAATCCCTCGTCACTGAATGTTTGTGTGTTGGCTCCACCAGTTTGCTGTTTGCAGGGGTCCTTGTCAATCAGAGGAGTGCTTGGTGAAGCAAGGCTTCAAGGGAAAAATTCATACAGGCTTATAATCTGAGGCAAAAGTTCTTTCTCGGAGGGAAATTTTGCATCCAGTGACATCAAATTCGAATTACATAAATCAAGACTGTGGCTGCAGTGCAGGCAAAAGGTAGAGTGCTTGTAATGATCCTCTGTTTCCACTGTAGATTTAAAAATGACGTATTTACAATCTGATATAATGATTGCTGCTTTAACTGTAATGTGTTTTGACTGTTTGTATTTCCTAATTGCAGTAACTAGCTTGTTGTTTTAAGGTGGTCTTAACATTTGGCCTGGAACCACCTTTTCTGGGAATGTTTTGGGCGAAAAAAACGAAGCCTGTTAAGATAAGTTCTTCTAGAGAGAGCCCAAAGAAACTTCTTGAATGGGCTTAATACTGCATGGGAAACACTCAGTGGGAGAAACCCTCATTTATAAAATCCTTAAAACCATTAGTGGCAACCTATTAATAGAGGATAACAACAGAAAAGCTCTTTTCTCAAACACTGCAATCAACAATGCAACATTTACAGGCCACCACAATGACTACAAGAAATATGATGTCCTATTTCAGGCAACAATAAATAAAGGAAATCAACACAAAAAGATGGAATTTGAAGATAAAGTCTCTTAGTGCTCATAACAAGTAAACTAAACGGGGGAAAAGTCTTTATTCACTTTGAGCATTGAAGGTGCACAGGTAAGGAATTGAACATGTTTAGTTCCAGTTGCAAACTGTAATGGATTACTATCAAAACATACAATAATGCAAAGAATTCTTCATTCATTCATGGTTTCATGGTTTCCGATGTTCTACTTGCACATGACTGCAACACTGTGCGAGTGTTCATGAAGATAGCAGCTGTTTTAAAAACTTAAAAGCAGACAAAAAAAGCAGCAGAATAAAAGCAGACAACTCATTCTTCAGAATAACAATCACATTGTAAACAATGAAAATATGCAGCTTGAACATATGAGGAAGCTTTAAAATTATCGTGTATTTTACTTGTCAGCTTTATTTTTTTTTTTTCTTTTACAAAAAGCCACTTTTACTTCCTGCCTCACCACATAAAGGATAGACTTTCTGCACTGGAACTAGCAGTTATGGACACATACAATATGCATCATGTCTATCTTGCATGAGCCCATAAGTTACAAAAGAAAACTAATGCGCAACATAGACATAATAATAGGAATTCTGAATATACAAACGCGTGCTGTTGGATTATATACTAGGAACTGAATGTAAGAGCAGGCAAGTCAGAAAGTGGGTAAGAGTTATGTGCTCCTACCAGAATAGAAATATGCATTCCATATGTCAAATGTAGTGAAATTGTTTCCCATATAGTCAGAATGTTTCTCATCTAAACAGAGGAACAGGGAAAGTTTTATAAAATAACAACCTTCAAGTCTGAAAATATTTCCTTGCGAGCTCTTGAACATTTCTGTCTCTTCATCTGCTCTGTGTAACCGCATCTGATGACAACTTTTAAGATCTGAAATATCTTTTCAGTGATGACAGAAACTTCCCACGACCCTGCATCCATTCTTCAATTGGCGTCTTCCTATCCTTCTCCCCAGAGGTCTTCCCACTGTTTAAAGCATTAAGAAGAAGTTGAGATCTCCCCTTTGTGTGACGAGTGCTCAGCTTTGATGTGAATCTTGTGAACTGGATAACATTTTGGAAACTTACAATGTCACTTGCTGCAAATCCACAAGGCTAGAGATACTCCATATTAAAAGTTTTCTAAAGGTTTAATAAGATGAGAAGCGAGGACATGTTTACTCCCAGCTTCTGTGTGTCATTATAGGAAACAAAATCTGTCAACTTGTTCATTGCTTATTAATGGGAGAATAAACATAAAAATATAGTTACATATATCAGATGTGGCTGCAAATAAGCTTAAAGTAATACATTATTTGGTGAGACTGTGTATAACCACAACTTAATATCTTAAATTATTTCCACATTACTAAAGGGTTGTTTACTATTTCTAAACCAAATACTATGGGAAAAATGAAGTAGTTTGCTGATCATGAAGTTAAAGTTACTCTTCTATCTGTCTACCAGGACTGACTATCCCTGACTGTAAGTTAATGATAGATGGAGCCATCGTGACATCATTTCTAGTTTTGTGATCTGCTGTTACAAAACCTCAAATTTTAGCATTCAGCTGCAAACATCTTTCTGAAGCCAGAAATAAAGACATTTAGATAAAAAGGTGGATGCAGAGCTATCTTAAAAGGGTTTTTTTCTACATAACTATTGTATGTATCTGAGGCACTCAATTAGATTAAGGATATCTTTCTGTTTTGAAAGTAGTTATCAGTGTAATTATTGGGATTGCAGTTTCACATGCATCCATATCAGATTTACCTCTGACAGAAAATTGCTAAGTGCTTTTAGGTTTGGTTGGCTTTGTTCAGCATAAAAAGCAAAAGCAAGGAAAAACAGAGCAAGTTTTTATCAACATGTTATAAAAATGCAACAACGAGCACTTTTAAAGGTCACTCTTAAAGGGCTTGTTTCAAAATGACCTTTAAAATAAAGTGACTGGACTAGAAACATATTGAGGAAGGTGGCATTCGCATAAAAGTCAAGGTGCAGCCCAGAAAGCAGAGATATCACTAACTCGACAGCTGAAGTCTCTTGTTCATTTTGTGATACATAAAGCAATATATGTCTTTTTGTTTGGCAGTTTGTCATTACAAAGTGCAGATTTTTGCTTGTTTTGTTTTTTTTTCAACCTTTTTTTTTCTTTTGGTTTGTTTTTGTTTGGTCAGCATGAAACAGTTCATTTTCTAACTTTATCACTGTAGTGTAGAATGTTATAGGGGAAAGTGTGTCAAGATGTCTTTCCTTTCCTTTTTTTTTTACCTTTAATGAGAGCGGCAAGTTGTTTCCACCATTACAATCACCAGGCTAAGATTGTTTAATATAATTAATTTCCAACTCAGTGAACAAAGAGAAATGTTTTCACTTTACATTTTGAGAATCCAAAGTTACATAAAAACAGAATTTTAAGGCAACACAAATCACTATTTAAGTTAAGAAAAACATACTGGTTATGTGTAAAATGTAAAACAACATGATACATCTTCCCCACTGATGAGGTGGCAAACACACAGGGCTCTTTTAACAAATCTTGACATGATAGATCATAGCTGAGAAAGATTAAGATGATTTATTTTTGGTTTCTTGGAGGACAAAATGAACACAGTTATCTCTGACGAACTAATGCAGGGTTACTGATCCTGGCCTACAAGAGCAGCAATCCAGGTTTTCAACATATTCCTGCTTCAACACACCTGAATCAAATTGAATGGATCTTACAGCCTATCAGGTTCTGCACACTGACTCATTAATTTGAGTGAAGTATGTTGGAGCAGGGAACATGGAAAACCTGCTGGACAATGTGTCTCACGGGACCAGAATAAGTAACCTGGAACAAATTTTATGTTATATTTAGGATATATGACAGACATAAGATTGGAGTAATTCTGATCTAAACTTTTGGCAAGAATGCAAATCTGTATGTTTCCAAATTAAAAATGGGGATGTGTTGTATCTGTTTAAATGTATAGAACAAGTCGACTATGTTTTGCAGGTTATACCCCTTGTTTGGATGGAATAAAAATGACCGACTCAATTTTAATGTTTTGTCCAGTTTTTTTTCATCAATTCTGTTATTAATAAATATGTCTGAATTTGATTAAGGTGGAAACAATAAGCAAGGTTAAAACCCTGTGGCCATTTCATTGAATCCCATTTACAGAAAACAAAAACCATATGTTCTTGCTGTGTCAATGCCAGCAGCCCGCAGTGATCAAAGTCTCTAATTTGATGATTATCATTGACCTGAAAGCAATCACAGTACAAGGGGAAGACATCTTTCTGCTACAATACCCTATTCTAGCAGCTCTCACTGCATTTACAACATGATTTTAGCTGTGTTCCACTCAGTGTCTGATTGCAACCACCATATACGATGATGACCATGTCAGTGCTGTTTTGCCTCTGCTTTGCACGCTATTTGCTTCATGGGTGTTGTTGGACTCTCATCCGTTTTCTTTTTGATGTGCCTTTATCTCCCACTTCAAACAAAAGTCACTCTCCTTCTGAAAAACATTGTCAAACAGCTGCTAAAGATGCTCCTGCTGCTTTCAACTCACTTAAAGCTTCCCCCCTCTTTTCGCTGCTGGTGCACGGAATACAGATTATCAGCAGAGCATCCCTTTGTTGCTGCTGTTGCTGCATGGAGGGGATGGGGGTATTTGAGTTAGATCTCCTGGATAACATTTGGAGCGCCCAGATATAATTTCACGCAAGGCTCTTTCATGCTGACAGAGGTCCTCATACTGGCATGTTGATATGTTTTTTTTTTATTTTATTTTGAAAAAATTAGAAAGGGAAACTCCAACCAACCAACTTCAGTGTGTTATATAAAGTTATAGAACTTATGTAGACTATATAATAACAAATAAATGTCTGACAGTAACGTATTTTTTCTCTTTCTCTCTCTGTCTCCCAGGCTGTCTGTATTCCAACGAGCCTGAGATTTTTTTACTGGAAGACTAAATGGAAGTATGATGGACTCGTCTTATCAGTGGCCATTCTGGTAAAGCTGACAGACTGAAAGGGGAGATTTGATCTGCCTTTTTGTTTTGATTTCCTCTGACTCTTATCTGTGCAGCAGTTGGTTGGAATCCAGCCACAGACGTAACGTCCAGAAGGGAGAACTCACGCTATGTGGTCACGCATGACCCACTTTGGCACTAGTTCAAGCATCTGTCGCCATGGTTACCAGACCAAACTGTTTGCATGCTTGCAGAATTTAGCTTGTCTATCAACTTTTAACTCTATTTTTCTCTAAACATAAAACTACATCCTGCAGCAGTTAGCTTAGATTTTTTTCCCTGGCTCAATTCAAATGAGTATTACTTAAGATACACAGTAAGGAAAGTGTTTGACTGGGTGGATGAAAAGAAAACAAAGTAACAAATAAAAATTCAACATCTTTTATATTTTTTTATGTTCAGTTTTGTTTATTTTTTTTATTTTTATTTTTTCTAATTAAATGGAAAAAATAAATATTCAATAATCCCATAAAGCAATTCTGATGTATTTCAAAATTTTGTTTAAATGAATTGTTATAATAAGACAAATAAGTTCTAATGGAACTTACACTTAAAGTGGAACATTACTGTCACAAGGAGCTAGTCCTTCTCGGGTCATTGTTTATCCACTGGTCTTTAAATGTTTTTCTCACCATGTTGAATTGAGAAATCAATTTAGGCAAAGGTAATGGCACCATCCCATTTGGACTGTATTGGTGCCATATTGTTGATGTGGTGTATACAGTATGATCCAAGGTTGTGCTGGAATTAGACGACAAAAGGGACAAATAAATACGGCACCTTGAGAGATTTGAGAAAATAGTCTCTGATCACAGTGAATAAGCCTGTTTACATGGCCATCAAAATAATATAATTGGGAGTAATCAGATGATTATAAAAATCAGATCTGATGGAAAAAAAAAGAAAAGAAAAAAGCTTAAGAATCAAGGGGCGCCTCATATCCATGAGCTCCTCCTGGAGGAGTAAATGTGTTCAGCACAACACGGCAGCCAGACCATCATTCTGTTGTCAGGATGCTGGACAGTTTAAAAAAAAATCAGATCTGATTTGTTTACAAGCATTTCTAAAACACAATGTTTTAAACAAAAACCCTGCCTACATTTCCAGTCACTCATTCACTTTTTTTTAGTACCTACATGATATAAAGTGGTGTCAAAAGTATTCACATTCATTACTCCAGTAGAAGTATATATACTTAAGTTTAAAAAGACTTCAGTCGAAGTAAAAGTACTAACTCAAATTTTTTACTTAAGTAAAAGTGTAAACTTATTTATTTAGGAAAATACCTAAAGTATAAAAGTAAAAGTAATGCAAGTGTGAAAAATACCATTAAAAGGACCTCTTAAACTTTGGCACTGGAGCCTACAACGCACTCCCCAAAATAACATTTGTTTAAAAGTGATAATGACTATAATATTATATCAGAATGTTAATACTGAGAAAGCTGCACATTTGAGTGCAATGCAAATATTCTAAAGAACCATATATGAGCATTAAGATGCTTTTCATGTATAGATATCCCAAAATTCTACTTTAGTAAGGTAAAGTATTTGTACTTTGTTACTTGACACCTCAGCTGATGTAACATCCTATTTTCAAAACATCGGGTTGAACAGAGTGCAACCACTGGTCTTAGCTAATGAAGCTGCTGATGTGTGATCACATGAATGCTTTACTTGGTCTACACCTGAAGATCTCACTGCTTCACGCCACCGTGTTTTTCTTTTTTTGTTCTGCTGCTGACATTCTGACTGTGTTTCTCCCCTCTTTTTAATAGTAGATGTTGAAAAGACGGAAGTGACATAGCACTTTCCACAAGCTTAATGTAACAAAAACAAAATAAATCAGATGAAAGGGTTAACATGCACAAAGAAAGTGGACTTTTAAGGAGAAATCAACACAAGCAAATCTAAATTCATTCATTCATTCATTTTCATAACTGCTTAATCCAATTCAGGGTTGCGGGGAAACTTGAGCCTATCACAGCAGTTTTAGGGCAAAAGGCAGGATACACCCTGGACAGCTCTCCAGTCCATCGCAGGGCTGAATCTAAATTCTCCTTTATAAAATAATTATAAATATAAGTATAAATAAATATAAATAAATGACCACAATGATTTCAAATCTTACTGTGTCACTTCCAAGTTTATCCCAACTATCACAGTCTTTGGCCTGCATTTTGCAATTTTCAATGCAAAATCACAGCATTGATTTTGCATTGAAAATTTAAATATGTAAAGCCTACAAAGCTGAAAAAGGATGAAATAAGAGAAACATTTATTTGTGTAGCTGTTTACCCAGCTCATTATGCACTTAAGAATGATCTTTATTAAGAATGACCTTTATTCAAATAATAGGAGTTAAGAGGTCTTTGTTGAATCTTACTTTAGGAGCACATTAAGCATCGCTACCTTTGAAGAAAATAATGGATGCAAAATTAAATGAGGAAAACATTTAAACTTTTACATTATTGTAATGCTCCATGTGTCCTCATTCACTTTTATTAACAGAACCCAGGTCATGGGTTGTAGAAATAATTCATGGATAACCTTTAGCTGAACATAAAATGCTGCTTTATTGTTAGATTGCAGCTATCGTCAATGGAGAATGTGGTGTTCTTCAGTCTCAACAACATCACTCTGTCTCCTCTCCTCCACAACAAACAAAACTCATGTTCACCCAAAAACAAAAATGAACCTCATCTTACACTCTTACCTCTCTTTAAATGAAATGCCCATATTTCAATACATTTACAAAACAACAAATCTCATTACACTATTATACAGTAATAGTCTTAGTTTCTTAGTAATTTGTGGAACAAGCAATACTTCACGTGAAGAGTAGAAATTTTGTTCCATCAAATACCTGAAACCTCTGAGACAAACATTATGATGGAGGAGAATGACTTCTGTTTTAAGGAGATTGGTCCCCAGCATGCTTTAAAATCAACGATGAACTCAAAAGAGCAGATGGCCTTAAAATCTTGTAGAGCTAGAAACTTCTTACACGGGGGAGCAGATGAGTTTTGCATGCCTTTTAAACTTCTCTATATCTTTTAATCAGTTATAAAATAAATTGTGTGGATTGATATGGAAACCTCCGGTTCCTGCAGCCAAAGAACACAGATTAATTAAAGTCTGTACAATTCATTGAAGATTTGGTAAATCACACACAGGTTTTCAGATGTAATGTATAGTTACCCTGAAACGTATCAGTCATTCATATGTTGCAACCTAATTTAGGCCATATGGGGAAATGTAATCACAAAGGAAGGGGTGTCGCAACAGTGGAAACACATCTTTTGTAGGACAATGAATCACCTCACTGCAAGGTTCTAGTGTGCACATTACTAACCACACACTGAATAAACAAATAACTCACACCTCAATGTGTAAACCTTTTAAAAGCAATATTTACAACATCTCTACCACCATGCTTCCTGTCTGAGATCCGCTTTCACATGAAAAGATTGTTTACTAGAGCAGAGGACAGTTTTCATCTCTATATATGGCATCTGTGAATGCATTTATCAAATGAATCTATTAATAGTTCTCATTAATAAAAGTTTCATAACCTCTTGTTAAAACAAATCGGATTTACTTTGCTTTGCCTGGTACATTACAGCTGATAATACAATACACTCCAATAAAACAAGATATGAGTTTAAAGAAATGTCAGCCTTTATATTTGCTCTAATTCAAGGAATCCTCATATAGAAACGTTCCCAGAGAAGGATCATTTCTCAAAGTGGAGAGGAATTATTCCCACACGAAAGACTAAGTTCATCCATCTTCCACAACGGAGACATACCTCACTGAAGGGCTAAACAAGTTCACAGCAATCTGGTATCAGCTAATTCATATAAAGCAACATATGACTTTCAGTTATGTTATACCAAAACCAGTTTAAGAGATCATGGATTTGTTTTCTTCTCAGAATTTATTTTTCTCCTAAACTCAAATTTTCACTCTTAGTCCAGAATCAGCACTAAAACAGATTTAATCCCAGCCAATGGACTTACACTCTTACATCTTACATCCATTAGCTTCCAAAAGACTGTGCACATGGCAATCTCTTTGTTCTATTGTCTATTTATCTTATTTCTTTAAGATCTTTTTTTTTTTTTATTTATGCCCCACAGGGATATGACTCCTTGGGACACCTCTTGTGCCAGTGTGCCAGATGGCGCCTCTTGTCTTTTTCTCAATGCAAGTCGATAATGAGTTAGAGACTATCATTCAAGGAAAAGATGAGTAATTGGCGCTGCAATAAACAGTCATCCACAAATTTAGATGTTTTATCATCCCCATTCATCGAATGTGATACACCAAACATGTTCTAACCTGAAATATGCTGATAGAAGTGAGTCAGATGTGTATAGTGCTGAGAAAAAGCTACAGACAGGTTCAGTCAGACTTAAGGAAGCTACTACTGTATATCGCCTGGTGTATAAGCAGATATTATGTTACATGCAGAGATGAGGGGGTTTTCAGAAGTAGCAGTGTCCTCCTCTTAAAAGTGGCGATGTCCTCCTTTCTTCCTGCAGGGCATTCCGCACACACCAGATCCAGGGAGCGGCCCGCGTCAGATGATCTGCTCTGTGCTTCATACACCGCCGACAGGGCTGTCGTCAGGGGGCTTTACCAGCGGTGTCTGTGAAACCTGAGAGTTGCTGGACAGACTTCACACTGGGGGCAAGAGGTGAGGGAGGGATGGTTTAGCACTGTTGAGGAGGTAATGCACACCCAAAGTAGTGGGGAAACCGTGGCTTGGTGGCTCGCCACAGGGCTGCCTGGGTGTGAGGAAAGCCAAGCAGTCGCCTCTAAGAGGATCAAATTTCCTCACAACTTGTTGCCTGATGCTATATAAACTCTGGCATGCGGTGATGACACCTGATATGGTCTAAAAGGGCCGCTGGAGAGATTCTCTGTGCCCATCGTGTCCCTTGCTCTTTCAAGTCAACTGCTTTTCCCTCCTGCTCAGACCAACTTACTAGCATGGTCGACCTCCATGAAGCCCCCGGTGGATTTCTATAACACAGCAAACACTCAGACTCAGTCATCGCCACACTGTTAATTAGGGTCTCAAGGGAAAGTCTGACACAAATAAAAGGATGCTGTGGGACCAGGGAGCTCCTGTCTGCTGCTGTGAAGAGGGAAGTTCCCTTAATGTGTCCCACTGACTAAAAACTGTTTATCCTGTTAGAAGAATCCAAATGCAAATCTGAAGATATTGTGTCATCATGACAGCAACTGGTTGGCTTACAGTGAAGCAAGTGGCGCTACTTTAGGGAAAACTTTGCATGGCGGCTAAATGGATCTGTTATGGACTTTAAAAAACTGCATCGGTAATATATTTACTGTTTTGTTAACCAGTTGCCTTTACAACTTTCATCCCTTACAAAACCCAACATCAATGTTCATGAAATAGTCTAAGAGCTCAAAGTAACACAATTTCACAGCTTGTCTTGTGCTATAAAAAGTCCAAATCTTTCAATTATCCCTTCCAATAATCCAAAATTACAAAAACTGAAAGATACAAAGATTAAACGTTAGATCTCTTAATCTGTGGTCCAGTTGTTGCACAAAAGTCCTTCAAATGTGTGACACATGTAAGACCTCTTACTGTTTGGAAAATGGTTTGTAATGGTGTAATATCTGTAAACATTTTCCAACAAAGTGTATTCATGTTGTATAAATTAAAGAATAATCTGACAGCTGTTTTCTGTGTTCCGCCATCTTGGAACTATTTTTGCAGCGGTAAATCTATTATCTGCTGACGTCTGCTGACACTGACAGCAGAACTGATATCAGGACTGAAGACATAGGACAGAAGCCCACAGTTAGCGATGAAGGTATCGTCCATGCCAGTCTTGAATTTTTATTTCATATTAGTTAAGTTAGGCATTAGCTATAACAATAGCCTTAATAGAATTATCCTAAATGCAAAAGTAATGTAGGATATATGAGTGACTCAGTCGGTCATCTGCCTGCACACAGCGAAATAGTGCCTTTGTGCATTTATGGGTGTGTGTTGATGTATTACACTCGAGCGTGTACCAATTGTTTGGCCAATTTCATAGCAGTCTTCAAAAAACTAGAATTAAATTATTTATATGAATAAATATGGGAGAATAAAGTTACCAACATGTCTGCTTTAAGGGTCCAGACATTATCACATTAGACATCATCCATCTCGGCTCAGCCTGAGGAGCAGCTTCATCAGGTTTAATAAATTATATATTTCTCTGATCTGCTGTATGCAAAGTTTCCTCATTCAAAGGCTAAAAACATAAAAACATTTTTCACGTTCTAATAATAAATTATGTGCGTGTGTGTGTGTGTGTGTGTGTGTGTGTGTGTGTGTGTGTGTGTGTGTGTGTGTGCGTGTGTGTGAGTGGCAGGTCTACACTCAGTCACATTTAGTCAATATCTCCAAAATGAGTCATTTACTTTGAGCAGCCCTTCATAGCAATAACTAGCATAATACAACTTGTTGAGCCACATTAATCTTGACAGCAACATGGAAACACAGAGTTTATTGTTGCATTGACAAGATTTCACTAAACACACTGAGCTGCTGTTGTTTGTGCTCATCCAGGGAATCTATGTAAACCAACTGGTCTCAGATAGGGACAATCCCCATGACTTACAGATCCATGTTCTTTGCATTCAGCTTTTATCCACTGCTAAAGGTTTCCGCTGCTGCTAGAACAACCAAAAAGCAGCGCATGTCCTTCCAGATTTCCTTGACATTGTTTAGCTATAAGCAGTATAAAGCCAAATAAATGACCCGATTCTCTTCATAATTACAGACACACAACTGCCACCACAAAAATAATGAACTACATCTACTTCTGGTGTTTGATCAGATTAGTCTATGTTTTTCTTTTCTTTATAAACTTTCTTATTTGCCAAATGAATTCATTCTTACACAACTAATAAGGCAATCACCTTATGTGATATTTGCAGAATTAGCTTTATTTAAGACACTTAATAAAGTTACTTCACACACTATGCAGTGCATGCCAGCAATGTAAACAAGCAGTTCATTTAACCAAAGCCATTAAAAACTACCATATCACCAGTAAACAAGTCAAGCTTTCCTGAAAAGAGTAATGAGTGCTTCTAGCATCAATTATTCATTTTTATTGAGTAGGATGTGAGTTCTCTACATCACTAACCTGATGAGTTGGCAACTTCCACAGCCTCCCATAAATTCATCTTATAGAACGGAGATTTAGCAGTCGATATCATATTCTTCTGCAGGGATCATGCTAATACACATGGATGACTGAGTGCTGTAGCTGTGAGAGATGGGGTGGAGCGGTGAGATCGAGTGGAAACAAAACAGCAATAAATGGCTTCACCCTGGACTAAATCCAGATGTGCAACACATCAGTGACTCCACGAGAGTGTGATATGAAGAATAAACCTGACAACATGTGCAGTTCATGTTTTCTTCATTGCAACAGGTTAATTACTGACTGTGCTTTAAGGACTGAAGAATGCCATGTTTTTGGAGGTCTTTTAGAAAAACGATGTGGAAATGAACTCATCTGGTGTGACACAACACTTCAGGTGGTGTTACATATTGCAACTTTAATTCTAAGCCATGTAGACTGTGGTGGTTTCTGGTTCTTGCAGTGTCAGCTTGAACAATTCTGTCTGTGACCTCTGAGAGGCCATGAGCTCTTTCAAGAGTCACTTCAGATGAAGATTAGGATTAGAAAAAGAATTTGACAAAAGGAGACAGCTCTTTTTGTCTGAGCAAGAAGGGAAATAGAAAATGACCACATATTTCTGTGAAGGCTGCAAAGACGGGGACCAAGATGGTAAAAAGCAGGATTAAAACACCAGAGGGCCTCTCTCTCTCTCCGTTCAGGATGTTGTTTATGCTGTTGACAGGCTTTTTAACCTCCCTAAGCTCTTTCTGTGAGGTCTCTTTGGGAGCTCACTTTGGACTTGCAGCCTGTGGAGCCTCCATTCAAACAGTTGCATTATTTATGAGTGCTGGGGCTGTTATTCTGACTCCCTTATTGAGATTGTTGATACCTCATTGTGGAACAAAAATAATGAGGGGACAATAAATTTAAGTGCTGTCAACAGCCACTTGAGTGAGCAACATGTCGGGTTTCCCTCCCAATGATCCTTATGGCAGCAGGGATATGTTTTTCTTGTTGGACAGGTCCAATGGATTGCCCTCAAGGCCCATTTCACACTGAATTAGTTTCCATTTCAACCCCCATCTTCCATATCATAGACATGCACTAAGGTTAAATCCCCAGAAAGTCCTTTTCATCTTCTGTTGTGGCTCTAAAAGCGACCTGAAAGAGGTTTTCTTTTAGAGCATGAACTATGCAGTTACCTTTAGTTGGAGTGCCTTTTTTTCTTACACAGTATGTGCACTGTAAACACCAACATTCATGCACAAACAAGCATACGTTTCTCAGATATTAAAAATATTCCACACACATTTCTTCTAAGAGACGTGTACTCAGTAGATGTGCTGTACATACATAAGCAATGAGCAGTGCAGTTCCAGATGTGCACATATATCAGTCACAGGCAAGTTCTGGAACAAAATGGGTCTTTGTATCACGGGAAATCATAACAGGAAAGAACCAAATGGTAAAGTTATCTAAGCTGAAGAACAGTTCCAGCATGTCTCAGACTCTGAACAGACACCTCATTATCATCTTTCCACAAAGGATCTATAAATGACAGGTAATCACAATAGATATTTCTATAATATTAACAATATATAGCATTAAAGAATATTTAGATACAAGGCAGTACTAATTAGAGTCATGGTAATTTAAGACTGCTGCTTTACATTTTACATGATCTTTACATAATCACATTCTGTTACTGGTTAGCTCTCCAAACTGCTGTTGAGTCCGTTTTAACTCTTGTCCTCTAACACCTCATTACAATAAACTTCGAGTCACACCACATTAACTGGACCCCAATGAAGCCAGTTTGGGGAGTAAAACCATTCCTTCTATGACCCCTTGACTCCAGTTCATGCATCCCTCACATTCTGTCACTTTTTTTCTTTTTCCCCTTTTTTAGTAGTTTGCAAAAACAACACCGACAACAAAATAAATAGAATTTTTTTTTAAAAAAACTCAAAACAAAGAAAAACCCAAGATGTTAAAAAAAAATGCTTATTTCAGCCATTTAAAATATAATGTCCATGCTACAGTTGATGTTAAGATCCACATTGCTTTTCACATTACAATATGGCTATTGTCAGCAGTATCCAGGAAATTGCTAATTGTATAGCTGAGATAAGACACATTTATTTTGGTGTCCAATCCATAGATACCAGAGACTGCAGTGTCCATTCAGATCATTACTAACTTTCCTTTCAGTCATTGTGTGAAATAAAAGCAGTTGTGGGTCTGTGGAAAACCTTTCATTTATTACAAGTAGAAATACTTTAAGGATGAAAATTGTGAAGAAGAATTTAGCCATTATGTGCTTCATCAATTGCCAGCGTAAAGCTTTGTTTTCTCACACTTTTTGAGCTTGCACTGTGGCATTTGTTTTGCCCCGTGGACAAAAGTAGGTCATGTGCTTGCACTCATTTTCTAGTGTGATACTCACCCGGATCAAACGCTGTTCAGCTGAACATATGTTTAGGCTTTTTCCACATATGGTGGAAAGATCCTGTGTGTGTAAACATAGGTTGAGAAGTAGTTCCCTAACATGCTTTTTGATTGCTACATGTGCTCTTTTATTCTAATTAACCACTATCATGTTACTCCAGTGAATTTACTCAGATAAAGCATGTTCTGAAATGACCTTTGAATATGTTGCTTATTATTGTGTTGTTGATCCAGTGTACTGTAGCCTTAAACAAAAAGCAAAACTGCAGGTTAGAACAATTATTAGAAATTAATTTGACTGACCTCCTGGGAGTCCGACTATAACCAAAAAAACTCATCTGCTGCTTGGTTGTAAAAAGATAACTCAGTTGTTGTTTTTTTTATTATGTAAAGTCCTTTGTGTTGCTAGTTGAATGAAAAGTGCTTTATTTATAAAGTTTGATTTGATTTATAGTATCTTATTTGTATTTTTAGCTTCAGTCTGAATGAAGGGGTTGTTTCAGATCTGGGCCTGTTGACAATGCTGCCTGCAGAGACTTTGGACCCATGTATGAAGACCCTCTTAGCTCCTGCAGAGTGCCATGTAGATGACTTTGCCAAAAACAACCCGAGGGGTCCTGCTGGCCAGCCTGGGTTCATTAGCAGAGTTAACCTTCAAAATGTACTGCCGCGTCCTGCTCTGCCCTCAGGCCTGTTATGACTGTGAGGAAGTGGGTGCAAGACTTGTGTCAAATATACTGTCAACCCACTAACCAGGAACAGGTTGGACAGAGCCAAGTGACAGACAAGAGTCCCGCTGGGATAAGAAAACTTTGTTAAACGCTACAGGAAGTCCAGTGCCTGTTTTTAAAATAAAATGGCCACCTGTCTGCGTGATGTGACAAAGTGAAATCCAAACTCAAACTTCGGGTTAAACTTAATTCGGGAGTCAAGCAGTAACAGAACTTAGTTATGACAACAGCCTAAAAGTGGAGAATAATGGCATTTATGGAATGTCTTTGCCAAGTAAGGCAGTTTTAGGATTAGTGATTACAACAACCAGAAACAATTTACAACATGAAAGAAGAAAAATAACAGGCCTGTGTGTATTAAATAAGTTCTGAATCCATGATGTATTCGCTCCATCTTGCACCAGATTCTGTGGTTAGGCTTCCCCGAGGATTTGGCTCTCACTCTGAAATATCATATGATATGAAACTTACTGAAAGAGGCTGTGGAATTTGTCAACATAAATATGTATCGATTCCAAGTAATAAGGTATGTTCTCAAAGTCCAACACCGAATTAGAGACAGACCTATCTCATCACTTGACGGGCTTATATTAATATTCACACTAAGTTTCTGACTTTTCACCCAGCTGTCACACTTTTATTCCTTAATGTCCTTAGCAGAGCACCTTTTTGCTCCGTGTTAGGCAGTTTCACGCCTCCACCTCTGCTAACTTGAGGCCCTTACGAGGTCCAGATGAAGTCCATGTGTGATGTAGTGACTGGAGAAGAGCTGTTAACTCGAGGTGCTCCATCAAACTGCCAAGGGGTCATTCACATTGATATGGAGGGACTCTCTCTATACTAACAACTAAATAGTTTATAGTAAAAATACAAACGTTTGGAGACCCTTACACAATTGAGTCTAATTGGTTTGTATACCCAAACATTTTTCTGGTACTGTATATACATGATATTCACCATCTAAGACTTTCAACTATTTAAACCTTTTTTTTCTATTTTATAAAGATCTTTTCATGTAATGTTGTGGAAAACTGCTTGTGATTATACTGTGGTCAAAAGATGTTTACCCTTTCTGCACATGCTCAACCATGTGCAGTTTGTTTTTAGCGTGTTGCCTCTGTACAAAAATAAGCACTGATGTGAGCCACCTTTTTTCACAAGTTTGTTAGTCATTTATTCCTCAACTTGGCTTTGTTTTTATGATTAATTATTGAAACATAACAGAACATTTGAAGAATTAGTAAAAAAAAAAAAGAATTTGATTCAGTTTCCATGTTTGTTAACAAGGTCAGAGTATTCTAAAGGATTTATAGTCATTTACCTTGTGAAAACTTTGCTTATATACTCAGAAAGTTTACCACAGGCCCACTAAGAAATGGTGCTTTTCCATTTAAATGTAAAAGATCAAATGTTACTGTCTACAAATATTGTATGTGGCTGTTGTTGGGCTTCCATGTCCACAGTCAGTGGCACGATTGGATTGAGCATGTCTATATGCAGGCTCACTGGTCACATCCCAAGTCAGAATAAACTGATTATAGCACAGTGCTGGCAAAGCTTATTCAAATCAGGGAGAGTTATACATGACAACAGCTGCATGAAGTCAGAACCTGAGCGGAGATTGGACAGATGTGGTGATTTGTTGCGCTCTGGAGCTTAAGCTCGTAGTCTACAGAGAAATCAAAAGGGTCAAGTGAGTGTATAAAATGTATAAAAAAAAAGTTATCTAAATCAAGAAAAAAAACAATGAACACGTTAAATAATTTATGTTGTCAGACAGTACATAACTCATTCCTCTTTAATTCACTTATTTTTGCATGTTTGGTCAACATTTGATGAGTACATTGGTGGCATTGTTCTGAATGTTAAAAACTTAAGAGGATATTAGACTTAAGAGAACATTAGTCATGTATTTTGCATTTCTATATCTGATATGTTTTGAGTTCATTTTAATTTCAAGGACAGTTGTCGAGCAGGAGTACAGACAGAAACAGGCATGTGGATAATTGTTCACAATCTCTGTGTGAAGTTTATTTGTGTCAAGATTGCATAAGTGAAATGGGTCCTAAGACTAAAAGTCCTTTCACAGACTTGAGGATTATTAAGTGCAGCTGGAATATATGCAGCTTAAATTATCCAATTATCTCTAATTTGCTGAAATATTTCTTATAAACTTTATGACAAAGCAGGACACTCAGACCTTTTTTAAGTAAAGAAATGAGGTTGAGTTTTCATATGATGAAATCACATGTTCCCTGCCTTGTCATGTAATCTTGCCCTACATATTTTGTTTACCAATACAGTTTAGAGAAATAGCTTCCCACTGCAACATTAAAAAATTACTGCAAAGTCACCCCTTGCTCTCACCACACCACAAAATTATAGTATTTCTCTAAACAATACTCTTGTAAGTCAGCATATTGTAAGCCACAAACCACACTGAACCATTTTCATTGGAATACACAGCAAAGCTAAACACAAGACAGAACATGAACAAAGAGAAAAGAATTTACAATGAATCTTTGTTTTTCTCAAAAATGTGTCAAAACTAAATGACTTTTTGAACTATTAGCATGTTCTGGTGCTTCTTTGACATCAAAATTCACTTAAAATACAATGAGCTGACTATTTATCTATTCATTCATTTTAAAGATTGCATGACTCCTTTGGGGAGAAATCATTTAATTGTTGTATTTTTGTATTAACACATCATAGCAGCTCGATATAGGGATAGTATTAATGTATCCAGTCAGCAACAGTAAACCCATCACATAACTTACCCAGCACTTAAAAGTGTAATGGTTCCCTCTTTTTTTTTTTTTTTTTTTACGTTAGTCAGAGTGATGCTCTGAAATGAAATTCTCTGTAATTGAAGTGTAAATTAACCACCTTTTATCAGAACTGTCTTCAGTATAAAAGCCAGTATTGTGACTGAACCCCCAGAGAATCCAGGTAGATATCTAAAGCAGAGTGGAAGGGAGACAAAAAGCATTCATAATTATTGGTTGTCACAGGATACAGAGTACATGCAGAACAATTATGGATGACATACAAATTGCTGTGTAATTTCAGTCGGGCATTCTTGGTTGGAGCAGATCTCCACTTGTGAAGCCCGACAGATAATATTCACGTGGAAGTCAAGGCCAACAGGATGGCATGTCATTGTTGCGCCATTTGACGTGCCAAGGACATCGTAATGGTCCTGCACAGATGCAGAAAAGCAGATCAAACACTTTCTAAGATTTCAGGAGAATGTTGTGTAACACAAAACAAGCTCTTGGAAGAAATCCATGCCATTAAAAACTTGCAGGGCAGTTTATGTTGTAGTAACAAGTTCTGGAAGTATTAAAAGATGTTCATACTGAAAACTGATTTTGCATGTGTGAAGAGTATTTAGGGTTATTGTTTTTCACTAATTTCATTGTTAACGAACAGGGACACTTTGAATGATCACAATCTAATAAGGTCAGTTATGCCTCCTGATTAAACAAGTAGCCTATACACACATACTGTCCACAAGGAGGCTTCATCAACTTTTCCTGTTTGATTTATGCATGAGCAGCTGCAGAGGTGGCATAGACAGGCCCGACACACATAAGGCAGATCGCCTCTGTCCTTCAGTCATCTGTAGTAGGTATAGTTTGATGATCTCTGCAAGAGATTAGGTTCATGTCAGAGGCAAGACTAAGATTAATACACTGCGAAGCACAGTGAAATGTAGCTTGTTGGAGGTGATCCAGGCATATTGCAGACAGCTGACACTTCCAGGACTTATGACTAATAGCGCACCATGGGTGATTTTTATATCAATACTCTGAGAGGCCTGAATTGTATATTTTGCAGGGTGGCTGTGGTTATGGTGGTTTTGGGGTGAAAGTGCTCACATTACTTTTTCGTTCCAGTGTGATGCAGTTGTTTTGCAGTTACTTGATTGTATCCTGTTTAAGTTTTACCTCTGTTTGCAAGGTTTGCTTGTATCAATCCAGATACATAGCTCAGCTTGACTGTGGAAGTTTGACTGTTTGAAAACGAAAAGAATAAAAAAAACAAGAAACATAATCTCGGTAATATAATAAATCATTAATGGATGATGGTATGTGTCTGCAAGCTCTGAAAAGCTGTATTGATCATCTCAATAGACATTTAAAACCTGAGCACAAGCTAAACAGCAGTGCTGGTAGGTGGTGTTGAGGAGAATGATGCCACTGTTACTGCTTAGTTTTAGTAAAAACTGTCAGTTGCAGAGAAAGTTTTAGTCTTTGCCTTCTCATGTTTTAGGGGAAATTCTACAGTAAAATTTCAGCAAAATCCCCTTTGAACAGCACAACGAACACATGCATGGAATGGTTGAGTAGTGCTAGTTTTTAAATGAAGTAATTACATTATTCTATGTAACATAAGTCATTATTCCTTAAATGGTACTAATGATTACCTTCAAAGGAAACTAATACAAACACTGGAGGAAGATTATATTCAATAAATATAAGCAGGTAGTTTGAATAAATAAATAAATAAATACTGAGAGTTCAGAAAACTGACAAACACAAACTTTTGTTTTGATTTTTTTAAGTTGTAAATGCAGTGAAAATTTCAGCTATTAAAATGTGCAAATGTGAGAATATATATTGTTATTCTCAGAAGCTTGATTAAAAAAAAAAACAAAAAAAACAGCAAATCTACTGATAGTCACAAGATATTTGAGTTTGTTTTCATTGTCTTGTTTTACATATTGAGATGTTCTGTCACAAATAACTCCTTAATCTTTATGATTTTCATTTAAACCTTAGACTGCCACTAACTCCTCTGATATGCTTTCAGACACAGTGCAGAGCTACAGAAGTTGTTTTTCACATTTCCATTACAAGGATGAGACAGTTGAGAATATTAGGAATTCTAAGTTTAGCAGACATTTTCCAAAACACCCGTCATGCTAAAGCACACACACAGTACATTCAAGACTAACCAAATGAGATCATTATATTGAACTAATTAAGATGATAAGGATGGTAATATTGATAATAATTAAGTTAACGGAACTGAAGGAAAACTTTAGGATGAAATGAAGTAAAATTAGTTTAATTCTAATTCATCTTGATTATTTATTGTAATGTAATAATCCACCAAATAATTACCTAAATTAAACTTTGAGGATTAGATTCAATTCAAGCCATCAAATGAAAAACCTTGTGATCACATGAATAAACTCAAACATAGTTTCAGCACAAGGTGATTGTGAATTTAGGATTTTGTCATGGAGTCCTCTGGTTAAAACAGTGCCATCCAAGGAATGTCCTTATGTCCTGCTTTGTGAATTAATGCAGTCACACATGTTAATCTAATCATGCTACAATCGTGTTATTATTGCTCTGGTTTGGCTGTATACTGTATCTAATGGATTTATGCTTTCTGTGTGTTGCTGTGTGTTTGTCTGACTGCCATTAACGAGTCCTTCCTCAATACTTTAATCAATAGTAACTTTCACATTACTTTACTTGTGTTTTATTCCAAAATATTTCTTTTTCTGGTTGTTTGTTATCATTATTGTGTATTGGTTTAGTTAACCTTTTTACCTCCACAGCTACTCAGAATCTACTGACTCTGCTCCTTGTCTTTATTCTCCAGTAGCCAAACAGTTTGACCTTTTTCCAAGTGTTTGTGACCACCTGTCTATGACCTTTTATCCGCCCTTCTAGTGTTTCTTGTATCTCCCACGCACCAATTAGCTGCAACAGAAGCCCGCCAGTAGGAAGACCTGCACTACAGACCTGCACCAAGAACACTGTGTTAGAAAAAAAAATGTTCTCTGCCTTTTAGCCTCATATCTCAATAAAGTCATCTGCAAAATCCTGCTAACTCTTTCATTTACAGTTATGGGCTGTCATGGTTATTTGATCTGAGTGCTTTAATAATATCTATGATCTATTCCCACTTCAGTTAAAGTGATTTGGTTTCCTCCTTTACGCTCCGGCTTTAAACACGGACTGTTTGTTGTTTTTTTGTTTTTTTGTTTATCCATCTTTGTTTCGTTTTTTGGTTTTATTTGACATTTTTAAGTGAAAGGATAGAAAAATTAAAAAATGGTAAGGGCTAAGGAAAATTAATTCTGATATGGGAGGCAGGAATTTTTCTATTCAGCCTGGTAGGAAGAAAATACATGCTTTTGGGAACATCTTGAGATTTCAAAGGCAATAATCTGACATCTGATCATATTGTGGGGAAGGATTGAAAGACTTGTAAACAATACAAACAAAATGGTTTCAAACTAAACTTCGTGCAGAAAGTACTGGAGCAGAAGAGAGATGAATTTGCATCTCCTGGTTGAGAATTGTGAATAGTTAACCACTAAGACTCTCTTAGTGGTTAACTACTACCCCACACCATGATGATCTTTTCCCCATTAAACCAGACAATAACTTCTTTATGACTGTTTCCTCTGTGCATTTATGTCTTTCCAAGTGAATAACAAACAAATAAATCAATTAAATTAAACAAAAAGAAAAGAATATTTTTAGTTCACAAGTCAATTATATGATTATGTTTTATGACATTATCACAAATATGATTAAACTTTGTTTTAAAATGGAAAAACAAAGAAATGCACAAATTAAAATTAACATTAGTTTCCCTTTGCAAAGAGCTCCATTTCACCATGGTGTAAACGTGCACAACCAGGCAACTGTAGTCTTCCAACAGGCAAAGCTGACGCAAATATATTATATTTCTCTAGTTATTCACATCAGGTTGATTTCAAATCTACGATACTTGAATTTTAACAAGCTGGCCTTTTTTTGTTTATCAATATAAGAAGCTTTTTGTACACCCTGTGGCAAAAAAGGAAAGCATTGGAAGATTTTTGATAATTTAATAATAAATCATTTATTTAGAATTAATAATTCAATTTTGAAACAAAATTATTTCTTTCTTTTGCCCTAGTTTGGAATGGTAGTTCTACTAAAGATGGCATCCGATTTAAATTGCAGGTTGAATATAAGCTTGACAAATTGTCATTATAATGTAGAGAATATTTTTTTCCAAACGCTAATCCCTTCTGAAAAAGAAGTGACATTTGCAACAATTTGCTGATTCATGCAGCACTTGAGGTTTTCCAGGCTCCCAGTAAGACACACACAATACAACACTTCTCTTGCTTGCACACCCACACTGCAGTCAGGGAGCGGCTGGCCTACATGGCTGTATTGTCATGAGAACATTACATTGAGAGAAATATGTCAAAAGAAGGATATGAAGTCATTTTACATTTGGATGCAATCTGCACTTGATATGATTCCGTGTCTTTCTAAAAGAGATTTCATCATTTCTGCATCAATTGTAGCACACATATTTCCCTCAAAAAGCCAATGAGAAGCTGAATACAGATGACAGTCAAACAGACAGGATGACTTTCTCAAAATCATGTCTCCTTCAACTGAAGTTCTCCCATGTTTGCTTAATCAGCAAATGTTAACTCACATAAGACAGCTCTGGTTTTCACACCCAATTACATACAGCAGATAACCACAACTGGAAGCCTACTTTTCAGAATGAGAAAGAAAACAAACAAGTAAAACAAAAAAACAATAGTGAATGAGAATTCCTGCATTCAGACTGTACTCACAAACATTTGCATGATTCCCAACAGCCTCATTTATTCTCATTTGTGTAAGAGGGCAGGCAACATTACAGATTGCTGTAATCCCTCAAACCTGACATTTGTGACATGGCTGTTAATGTTAGTGGTTTGTGCCTCCAGGACAGTGAACGATTTGCACAGCCGTTTTCCCTCAAGAAATTGGCATCTGTGCAGGTGATTGTGTTACAACAATGCTGTTGCGTGTGTGTGTATGCATATATGTATATATATATATATATATATATATATATATATATATATATATATATATATATATATATATATATATATATATATATATATATATATATATATATATATATATATATATATTTATATGTGTGTGTGTGTATGTGTGTGTATAATATATGAAAGTGCATTATGCATAATGAAAATATTCGGAAGAAAAGACAGAAATAAAATGTCTCCATCAGGTTCTAATACTGTGTTGATAGGTTTATCATTTCAAGAAAATGAATGTAAACCTAGGGCTGCTGATGCTACCCATGTTTCCTCCACACCCTGCAGAGGACAGGCCAAGAAAATCAAGAAGAGGTGCTGCTAGTGAGTGAAAGCCTGATGTTGCTAGTTCCTTTCAGCACTTTCTAATGCAGTGCACATTTACTCAAATGCACAGGTAACAGCTCTGTAAGGAAGTTAAAGAACATAGTCATGTTTCTGTCATCAAGGTGTCTGTAACTGGGAATCTGTGCGCCAGCTGTTTCAAAGAGTCCTTGGCATGTAAAGCTTTGTGACACACTGCAAAACACAGCTACAGCAGCAGCAGGGGATGATCATTCTTACATTTAAGTTTCCAGAAGGGCCGTAGGGGAGGCTTTGTTGGTTCATTTCAGTACAAGGAGGGAAAGTGGCAGACAAGGCACCAGGAGGGCGGGAGGGACTGCTCTACTGTTACCTTCAGCTCCCAGTGGCTTCCCACCATTGTGTTTGGCAGGATGCCATGAGCATGCAGAACTGCTGAAATTTCACATGAGAATATGTGAAAGCTTCAGTTATCGACAATGAAAACAAAACAACGGAAAAAAAAAGTCAAATCTATATAATAGCTAAATATTTTATTTTTTATTTTATTTGTGGTGTGTGTGTGTGTGTGTGTGTGTGTGTGTGTGTGGAACTCACCATTCCTGCAACATCTCCTACATGATAAAGAAGATTTGATTTGAAAAGTGTGGTAAATAAAGGAAACCAAAGCTGACATCGGAAGGTACAAAGCATGATCTCTTCTGGATGAAAGTCCTACGACTTTTTTAGGCATTAGAAGGAACACATCCATGAGATTTCCATAATTTGCCAACAATCCTACGATGTAAATGTCATCATCTTCAAAGGGTGTATGCAAGGATTTTCTCAGTCATTTGTGAACCTGCTGTATCATCGGAAGGCCTGAAACTCAGTGTGAAGGTACATATTATGAACTAATGATTGTGACAGCACACATATTTCCACAGACTTGATTAATAGTACACACAGAGTACTTCTTTTCAGAAGACACTGATCTGTGGTACATGAACTGAATGTATCCTGTCAGCATCCTCGGTGCTTATCAGTGTCATACAGGTTTCCAAAAAGCATATAAACATGGTTTTTACCGACAAACTGCTCCAACAGAATAGATTTTCCTTGCAATATTTTCATTTCTGCAAAAAATCCAAATTTGTATCAGTAAACTGTATTAGCTTTACGGATGGTTGAACTAAATAAAGAGAAAAATCATTGCGGCAGGAAATGATGGGTTATTGGAAGTAACATTGCAATGCACAGTGTAGTGGTAAAGCCTGATTATAAGTGAGTTAGGCATCTATTTAATATGAAATAAAACTTCAAGACTGACAAGTTTTTTCTTTTTGTTAACAAAAAAAAAATCCTGTGGTGCTATCTGAGTATTATTTTATAAATTTCAGGTCCAATATTCCTCATACTAATGCAGTTGTTGTTGTTTGGTCCCCCATGTTCTTGAACCCCATCAACCTTTTGCTCACTTAACTTTTAATAAAAATTTAAAATTAAAATTGACTTTAATAATGTACGAGGAGGAAAATCTAAATATCTGAGTGCCTGAACTTGATGACCACAAGAAACCTTATTAAGCAGACAGAGTCTGAGAAAAGCCACATGCTTAAAGACATTTCACAAACTTTTGCTGGACTAGTGGTGGCCATGCAGATAGTTCTAATCTTTTCATGTGGGTTTGCCTTTTCTCTAGTAAAAATTGTGGTAGTTCTATATTTTTAGCTGTTCTGAGACATATTTTATTTAAAAATATAAATTTTTTACGTCTATGTTTGTGAAAAAACAGATGACACACTAAAAAGTTCTACAGTATAATGTCTTCTTGGGTATCATGAAACTGACCAGACTAACTGATTTATTAGGCACTGCAGAACAATAAAGTCAATAACAACAACAAAACAAAAAACAAATTTCATCCAACCACAGTCACCAATCCTGAAAAGCACATCTACTGTGCAGCAATAGCACAATGCACATTTGTGTGTGAGTGATGGTTGCTGTTTGTTTTATAAATGTATTGTCTTATTTTATTCTTTTCTTTTTTTATGATGCTTTTATTTGTGTATTTTCCATCATGTTATACTTTTGATTGGATGCCACTTTTAATTCTTGTTGTTCAGTGACAATAAAGTTCTGTTCTATCGTTCTATTCTAAACACACATGTAACACTTACCACTGTCAGTCTGTGTGTGGTTAAGTAAAGTTTCCATTATGAAACAAAGTGATCACAACACTGTACTTAAACACAAGCTGTAAGAGCGGGTGGGTGTTGGACATGCAGGGGCACTTCAGACCAGACAGATCCCTCTCCATTCTATCACCTAAATCTAATTTCGGGAGCAAGGCTGGGATGTACAATTAGTTAATTACTATTTTATTGCTTTTTCGGGGGAGGTGGGGTTATATTTTGCTGCCTACAGGCAAAGTGGCGGCTCTCTTATTATGCACATTCAGCCTTTATAAAGAAAACAAAACTGTTCCTTGTTTCCATCTCTAATGCAGTTACATGAATATATGCCCACCATGAAAAGGTACAGTTGGTGGAATTTGATTGTATATTCATTGCAAAGTCATTACATCATCTGAAAGAGTTGTGTATTGTTTTTTTATTTTATTTTAAAAATTATTTTAGTTTTTAATACATATATTTCATGCCTGAAGCAGGAAAGCATGACAAAGAAGCTGAAAATTACTGTTGTTTATTAAACAATAAGAGAACACTTTTCTACTAAACTGTGCTTCCATGAGGTTTGTTTATCATGTTAACAAGAGCTGTAGTGTTTCTCTACGTCGATTATTCAGAAATAGGTTCACCTCAGGCAATGAGAAGTCTCATTTGCAAGAAGACAATAATCAGTCACAGATTATTTAAAGCAGCTGCCATGTTTTTCGATGGCTGATGTAAAGCTGCAGATAAAAAGATTGAACACTTTCAATCACTAGAGTTAGAATAGTTCAGACATGCTTCATGAATCTCTGACAGTTCTCATAGGATGTGTTGATTCACTATGTGTTTACAAAGGCACTGTAGCACAGAAGATAAAGTCTGCTCAGCTGTGAAAATACCAAAATCATCTGAGTGATAATTAAATTAGACAACTGTAAATTATAGAAAACTTGATAGAGTACTTTTTCTTTCAGAGGAGATGCGGCGAATACTGGAGGAAATGTTCCAACTGACTGTTTTCTGTTTTAAATTGGCGCCATCACTGCTGTAATTTATCCTTCAAAGCTGGAGTGCAGAACCATGACATCATTTCCAAATGTTTTCTGTGTATCTATAACAGTTTCAATGAGCATTTCTGCTACAAGCAATGGTCCAAAGTCTTTCAAAATAAGTTGTACTCTGAGGCATGTCCCATGCACGATGATCCTGAGGACATCTTTAAGATGATTATAGATAAACAATCAATAGCAGACATCAGCATTCAACTTACACTTGAAAGGATATGCCAGATGGTGAAACTGCCCAGACAAGCTTGATTTTCCATGAACTTGTGATGGGGCAGTCTCTTTGTTTGCACGGGGTGACCACAAACATATGCTTCCCTTCAGGGAACTCACTCCACAGAGGATATGTTTTAGATTATTTGTTAAAATGGACAAGAGAGATTTCAGAGAACCATATACTCATCCTACGTTTAACCGTATTGTAGAAAAAAAAAAAGTGCTCTGTGGATTCATTTCCTTAGGCTTTTCTAGGAGGAAAAAAAAACACAAATGCTTGAGCAAATATGGATGCTTAACATTTCCAGACTCCATTCAGGTTTAGCTTTTTTTCATTTAGAGCTCCTTTGTCATTTTACCACAGAATTTCTTCCTCCTCCTGTCTTCACTATGGTCTGACAGTACATTTCAACATCTGAGAGTCCTGTTGACTGTGTCCTCTGCTGTGTTGTCCCCAGACCGCCACTCCAGCTCCACCTGCCAGCTGCTAAAAGACATCAAGCTGGGATAATTGGTCCCCCTATCCACTTTTTTCCTGCCATCCCCACTGCTTCCCAGCACCCTCCTTCACATACATGAAGGGCTACAAACATGACAGTTCGTGCTTTGGCGCTCTTTTTAGCCTCTTATCCTCACACACTAACTGCACATTAATTTTCATTCCACAGACCATTAGGACTGGGTAATGATGACATCTGTCACTGGGAGCTTGGGGTGTCTTTGGGGTCTTATGACAGAATTGTGGGGGTGAAAAAAGATAAAAATGGAAATCAGTCCACTAACAATAGTCAGAAATCCTTTTTGTCACATCCCTTCTGCCATTTGGCAGGAGGAATGAAATACCAGATAATCCCTGACCCGATGACTTTATTTAAGATCTGCATAAATCACAATACTAAGACCTACTGATAACTGCTGACACAATAGTATAGTGATGTCATAATAACCTTAACATTGGCAAAGACATCAGAATTATCTGACAACTTTCATTCAACAGAAGGAACAATTATTTGTAAATAAGTGTAAATAAATTCCTCCTTCATTCATCTGAGCATATATTTAACTATAGTATTGTGCCATCTCAAACTAACTTGTGTGACTTTTCTGTTATGCACAGATACAAAGATCCTTACCCAAAATCTGTTGCACTCAAAACATTCGTCTGATTGATGCACCTAGAAATAAAAATAATTAAAAAACATGTATATACTATCATTTCACCCTACCAGATGGATAAGGAGAAATAAAAATAAAAAAATGACTGAAAATATGGTGACAATCTTACATTAATCCAACGTCTAAATATGTGACCTACGATTTAGACAGGATACAAGGACCACTGGTGACCACAAAAGTCATTACTGCTATTGATTACTTGATTGGGAATAAACAAACACATCTATGTAAATGTGCATGTAACTAAAGAAAGAATAAATTGACATTAATAATGTCAGGTTATCTCAGATTAGACTATTGCCACAGAGACACAGGTAGTTTTAAAATATATCTGCAAGTCAAGTCGGAGTTATTCGTATTGATTTATTAGTAGCATTCCTCCTGTCTGGAAATGAGCTTTTCTTTTTCCTCTTTTGAAAGGAAAGAGGGTAACACTCATTTCAATTATAGACCAATATCTAATCTATCACCAATAACCAAAATGTTTGATGCTCCTTGTAAGTTATCAAGTAAAGGAGTTTTATATTCTAGCTCCATCATATCAACATGTCAATTGGGCTTCATAGACAAACAATGGTGGTAAACAGCATTATGCACACTTTTTATTGACTTGTCAAAAGCATAACATTGTTGGGGGTAATTAAACAATGGGAAACTCCTTTATATAAGACTGGGCATACAGACGATTGGTAAGCATATTTTCTTCATCGTGACTGTCTACAAAAGGGTGCTGCAGGGTTCAGGGTTGAGTTTTATCTTATTAATCAGTTTGATCAGCAATCTGGGTCTAAATGCATTAGATGCCAATTTGTACCTTTATGCTGATGATAAAGCCAGTAACAGCTTTGTAAGCTTTGCTATCCAGCATTTATTGCTTCAACTTAAACTTCTTGTTTCAGTCAAGACTTTGCTTTGTTTTCTCAGTTCCAGGAAATGGCAACGGATGATCCCATTAGTGACGATTCCTGAAGGAAATTAAAAAGGTTTCACATTTATAAACAACTGGCTTTTGATAACTTAAGCCACAATTGACCCTTGTGAAGCTGAAGCTAAAGATGGGCTTTTTTTTTTAAAATGCAAAAATAATTGTCACTAAAAGTTTTCTATGTTGGATGAAGAACTGCTTTATATTGTTGCTTCTGCTTTAATTCTTCAAATGGTTTGAGATTTCTGTGGTTTTCTGAGGTTCATAGCAAATTGTAAGACATGAATGCAACATTGCCAGTTATACTCAAGTGGGATGGCCTCATCTGGCAATTCCGCCAACCTACAGCTGTCCCTTAATTGCCTAGAAAAGTGATGATCCTTATTTTTTCTCGCTTGTCATCATTTGCTGCCTTCTGCTCCAAATCCCTGTCCTGAATCAGGCAAAGGCTTTTGCCCACTCTGCATCTTTTGTATTGAATATTTTGCAGACAGACTGGAAGATGAGCTCATTTCATAAAGTGTTTTAAATTCAAATCACATTTTTAGAATGACGCCATTGCATACCTGATATTTTACAACCTTTGCATTTTGTATCTGTTAGGTTGTATTTGCTGCTGCCCATCTTGACCAGGACTTGAATAAAAACATCATCTCCTTGTGAGCTTACTGGTAAAATAAAGGTTAAATAAGATGCATAAACCTTTTTTCCCCAAAAGGAAAGTTAATAGCAACCTGGTTCCCTTTTGCCTTAAGAAGACAATGCAAGAAATTTCACCACAAATGCCAGTTTCAGAAAATATTTCACAATTAAACAAACCACAGTAGAATGGCACTGCCAAAGGCTTAGCACTATGTGTCAGCTGCAAACTTAACCGCATTATTTAGTCCCATAAAATATCATAATTACCTTAACTTATTAATGCACCAGGTCTTTATTTCTGCATTGTTGAACAAAATAAAATTTAAATCATTTTTAAGCTTCTGCTTCTTTGTAGATATCATGGATTGCCCATTTCTGACCGCAGCCCCTCAGGCTGCCCAATGTCATTGCAGTTGCCAGAGGAGCTGGTCTGTCAACACGCCATGCAATCCCTGACAATAACTGAACTCAGGCCTTTCAGAGAATGAGGGCTGATTCCTTTACTTCAGAAAAGGTCAGCGTGAACGCTTTATGTTCTAAATCCTGTGCAACATGGCGATAAATAAAACTGTGGCTGTGGACCAAAACTAAACTGGAAGAAAAAGTATTGAATAATTTGGTAGAAACCAACTGGTGTAGCCCTGACAGACTAAATATATGTGTTAAATACATTTAGATACTGCGGGTTTGGTTCAGTAATTTACTTTTTGATACAGTAAATCATCACAAAACAAAACATGGCATCATCCTGCCACCTGGTGGTCAGCTGACTGCACTGCAAATAAAATTGCACACAGAATGATTTTTTTTTTTTTTTTACTTAAAATGTGAACATAGGAGGGATTTCAACTCATTAAAATAAAAGTTTTTTTCCGTTTTTAAAACAAAATGCATTCATTTCCATAATAAAAAAAAAAAAAAAAAAGAAACTTGTACATATAAGCCACATGAAAAATATGGGCAAAAATTAACACCATGATTTCTATACAAAACCCATACATCACATATTCCTTGTTTAGATCTGCCAGACATGTGCAATGTTCAGGTCCCAGCCACTATTGGATCACTTCAGTGTAGAAAACAGACTAGTGTGATAAGGTCCAGGGCAGAGAAATGGTAAAGACAGTCAAAGGGATTTCTCATGCCAAGGTGGGCCAAAACATTAATTTCACATATAAAAGTAAAGATGTGTTCAGATGAGATCACTCAAGTTCCTTGAACCGTGCAAACATGGCTTTGCGAACTGCTTGCTTGTAGGTGGCATGGTCCCAAACAACAGGCTCCTTCTTAGCCCTCGGCTTCAGGAAAAGAATACAAAGATTTAGTAAACAATAAATTATTATTGTTATTAACCTTTTTTAAGTGAATACAAATGTAATTTCTACCTGGACCGGTTCAGACCCTAAACCAGGTCTTTCGCTGACTTTGTTAATTTCCCTGGACATAAAAAAACAAGGTAGAATATATAATGAAACACTGCTATAAGGAAACAAAAAACTAAATGGTTCTTTAAAGCCTTCATGCTTAAACTTTCATCAGTCTACCTGGAGCTTCCAGCCCAGGTGTTGCTGTGATGCTGTGCTTGCTGGTGATGGTGTTTTTTTCTTTTCTGTTCTGGTGATCTGGAAGCTTCTCTGGCACTTAGCTGGAAAGGATAAATTTCACTTTTAGAAAAATATAAAACCTTTTTAAACTGAAACCACAATGTTCTACAGCAAAACTCCCCACTCCGTTATTGGTCACTTACTTCCTTTTCCTGGTTCTCCAGAGCTTCTAGCTCCTTCTTTGACCTCTTGATTTTGAGGTGGATTTCCATATTTTGCTGTAAAAAAAAAAATAAAATAAAAAAAATTAGAACCTAAATTTGGTGGTTCATTGTGAGGGATTGTTTAGGCACAGGTGAAAAGCCGTACTTTATGCAGGTCAGAAAGCTGCTGGTGGCGGATCAGGGCATCCTTGTTGGGAAACTGTCTCCTGCACAATAAGCAGGCCATTTTCTTCCAATCTGTTAGTTTGTCCTCTTTGTCTTCTGGTTGGTTGCTTTGAGTGCTTTTAGCTGCCTCTTCCTTATCTTCTTCCACCTCTTCATCACTTCCAGCTGCATAGTCAGATGCCAGCAGACCCAAGGAGCCCATTGGACGCTGGGATGCAAAGCAACACATTCCCAAATGAGCCATGTAACTTGCATTATATACATGTATATTTTTTAAAAAGCCCATAATTCCCAGTCACATTAGTGAATCCCTGTAGTTAAAAGACTAAATTGTGAACACTGCTCATTTAGAGTATTACTGAACAGACCCCTACCTTTGATTTTTCCTCCTTCTTCAGAGGAGTGAGTGGCTTCTTAAAAAGATCCTCCCCACCTGAGATCTACAACAAAGAAAATGATGAAAATTTATATGCAGTTGTATTATTCTCTACATTCTTCATGAGACTGAATGCAGAATATGAGTCTAACCTTTCTCTCAAATATAGCAAAAGCAGCATCAGCCGACTTGGATTGCCTTTTATCATCGTCAAGTCCTGACTTTAGGACTGGAGATGGAGCCCGGACGCTTTCCTTCTGACGATTCTGGATTTTTGCCCAGCGCTCCATATCCTTCATGATCTGCAACCAGTAACAACATGCATCTTCGTTATTTACCTTCTATATTACTAACCAAATGTGAATGTCAAGCAGGTTTTTTTGCAATCATATGATAATACAAGTGTAACCTTGACCGCAGCAAGGCTTTTTGGTTTCTCCTCTTTGTTATCTTTTTCTTTGTCCTTTTTAGCAGAGTCGTCATCTTCTTTTTTGTCAAGACCTGCTGCAGGAGCTGGGACAGGCTCGGGAGTGGAGGTGGCAGCTGAAATGGGAACTGTTGGAGGAGCTGTTGAAGGCTGCTGAGGCATCGACGGTTTCTTCATTTCTAAAGGAGCATCTGCAGCTGGGTTAGAAAGAATGGCCTGGTCTTCTGCAGTCATGATCAGAGGCTGATTATTTGCAGAGTGCCCTCCAGGAACTGGGACGTATGTTTTCAATGCAGCATCCCAGTACAGGTACTCCTGGGTCTGAGCATTGTAGAAGTACTAGAAAAACACGACAAAGTAGGTCAGATTCTGATGACAATAAAAAATAATCTTGGAAAACATAAGTGACGGCTACAGGTTCTCTACTTAATACAGAATTTCTCAAAAGTAAATGTCCACATCTCACAGAGGTCACCACGCAGCCAGACACAAACGGGGGGAAAAAGAAAAGTTTTCTAAAAATGAATTTTCCATGTTCTTTTCTCTTGTCCTTCATGCCGCTTTCCATAAACAAAACTGGTAGGTGTTCTCACACAGACATCACTTCCACCATTTTCCCCCCAGTTGGTAAGCAGCGCTACTGTCCTGTCAGATTTGTTCGAATGGCAGCATATCTCTTGGTAAATGTATATATATATATATATATATATATATATATATATATATATATATATATATATATATATATATATATATATATATATATATATATATATATATATATATATATATATATATATATATATATATATATATATATTTTTTTTTTTTTTTTTTTTTTTTTTTTTTTTTTTTTGCAGGTGCACTTTTATTATTACTATATAGACCACTTAGAAAGAGTTTTTAGTTTGTAACACAAGGCAAAAAAAGTGACCAAGTCATGTCACAAGCACTGTGAACCACTTTCATAACCATCTGAATGACAGAATTGCAGATGTTCTGAGTGCATTTAAACATATCATGTGCTTCAAGTCTGTCATCATATAAAGTTACGTGGACTGAAGGATTTATTGGGTACAACTGATGTGAACAATAAAGAGACTGAAAGCTATAAGGTCAACATGCACAGCATCAACACAAAAGCTAAGAATTAAGTTTAATTTGGAGGCTTATCATGAATAAATTCATGTACGCTAAACACTATATTTTCCAGATTATGTTGGACTTTGGTTTTGCTTTTTAAAATTTTTACCCCATCAGAAACCACAAAAAGTACTACAATCACTGGTGCAACGGATTCTCACCCTTGAATTTGGATCATAGTACAGTGTCGTCTCAGGATCGTAGTAAAAGCCCGATGTGGAGTCATACAAGTAGTTGGACATGTCTGGAGTTTCAGAGCCTGAAGAACATTCAACAAAATGTGTTACATAAAATCAGATGGAAATATAAAGTCCACCAATCTCTGAAAAGCCATCATAAAATAAGTTTACATAGTCTGTGCGCATGAAGATGGTAGTTTATTAGTGGGACTTATTGCTCAATCTGTTATTTAATAAGAAGAAGTCACTGTAAACATTGTAAAAACTTGCGTTATTACTTACCATAAATATAAGCCTGGGATCCATCTGTTGTGGCAGTTATCCTTGCAGGGTCTGTAGGAACATGAAGCCCACCAGTCTGGTACACCGGCATCACAGCTTGACTTTCAGCATAGCAGATACCCTTAAATGAAGTTGAAGAAAAGTTAAGCATCAAGACTTGAGATAAGATATGTAAAGAGTTGCTTTTTGATTTGTAACCTACTTGGCTCATGCTGGGATCAGATGACAGAGCAGGATTAGTGCAGCCAGCCATCAATTCACCTAGTGACCAAAAAGATTATTTAGATGCAAGTTGAACAATGAGTGTATCAAGGAGGAAATCCACACTATTGCCCAGAGGGTTCGGAGTTCTGCATTAGTATCGATACTTGTTGCATTCAGTTCCAATACAAACACTTTTCACACCTTTACTGTCATGGTGATGCTGTGCTTAGGGCTACAAGGAGGATATGCTCAGTCATATTTCTACTAATGTAATTTCTGAGGTAATAATGTATATGGAAGTCTAAAGTGAAAGGAACAACTTATGAAAAATAAAATTGACTTGACTGATACATTTTACTTGTTTACAAAAGTAAGAAAAGTAAGTTGGTCTTGGGCTAAAGATAAATAAAAAAAAATTTTTTAAAAAAGTTGGCCAATACTGCATACAGGCCACTGTAAAGCCATTCCTGTTTGCCATCTTACAAAGATGTCCCACTTCTCTGGGAAGTAGTAGTACTGCATTAGAAATAAACACACTACTACTGATAGTTGGAAAGAATCCAACTGATATGTTTGAATACATTTGGGTACCTTGCATATTGGGTGGAGGACCAACAGGCAGTGGAAGAGTTTGTAAATACTGTGGAGGTTGTGGGTACGGCGGCTGAAATGAAAAACAAACAAAAATAAATAAATAAAATCAGTGCTTTTATAAGACTTTATCATTCTGATTCTTGTATCATTCTGATTAGACATCAACTTACAGCCATCATGGTGCCCTCAGGAGGTTGACCAAGAATAGAAGTGTTTGATTTATCGTACTCTCTTCGGAAACTAACATGAAGAGAAAGCAAACGAACTAATGGAATGGGGTTTCTCTTGAAGATATGGCTGATAAGACAACTCTTAACTTGGTGACTTACTTCTGGTTCTTCAGCGGTTTTGCGACCTCAGCGTAAACTCGGACTCCATCGATATAAAGAGGACGAGGTTTAGTGAGAAGCTCAACCAGACGTGTCACTTGCTATAAAAAAGAAACAATCTGTGTTGAATACTTCTCAGTGAAATCAAAATGAATGTATTTAATTTACTACATGCATAAAAGTACCTCATGGGAATCCATGTCTACAAAGCAGAAACACTTTGTTCCAGGGGGCTTTCCCTTCACGAGGCGAACATTTCTTTCATCCAGATATGCAAATGGATCCAAGGATTTCAGGATAGTCTCTACTGTGGTGGTGGCCTTCACATTCTTTATTATCATGGCTGTAAAGTGTAACGAGACAGAGAAACACTTTGGAGTTTTTTGGGGACACTACCATGATATTTTCATTTTAAGATCAACAGCAAAAGGAGGTTAGAGCAACATACTTTTACTGTCTTTAAATACAGAGTTTGATTGGTTGGAGCTGTGCTGAGGAGGGTTGCGGTTGCTCCAAGGTTCTCCTTGCTGCTCCGCTTCTTGTTGTTGGAGTTGTTGGTCAACCTGCTGCTGCCAGGCCTCTGGAGTGAGGTCAGACATGCGCTGCCACTGGCCATGCAACAGCTGCTCCATGGGACCTTTTTGGTTTGATCCATTTAGGTTAGCCTTTAACTCCTCCGAAGGTTCTTCTGATCCAGGCAGCAGGGATTCCTGAGTTTGAGGTACTTTGTGATCTGATTCCTGTTTCAGAAAGACAGGTGGGAGAGGTTTTTGGTTTATAGAATGACAAATTTAATGAAACCTTCAGACCATGTCTAAAAATATGTCTCACAAAGCCTTTAAAGGGTCTTTCCTTTGATAATGTTTGTTCCCTGAATAAAGAGAAAAAGAATACGTTGTCTTCTCATCACTTACATGAACACCACTTTCACACTCATCAGGCTGGACATACTTCATGGAAGTTGTTCTAGTGCCAACCTTTAGGGATCCCTGAAAGAAAAATAAACCACTAATAAGCACCAATAATGGTTGATGGTAACCAGCTAAAAGCAAATGACATGCACTACGGCAGGTTTACCCTTCCTCTTTACTGCTGAGAATTAAAAGGCTCAGCATATATGGTGGCGTACAAAGTCCAGGTCCAAGGCTTTGCTTTTTGCTCCTATACTAGGCTAGTGTAGTGAGAAATACAAACCCATGCCTCAAGTGCAAATTACTTCCACTATTTACCTGCCATTCAACTCATCATATAACCATTTGGATCATGCAATGTAAGACGATTGTAAACTAAAGTCAAAACACAAAATCAAATTAACTGTTCTACACAAAAAAAAGAGCAAATCTTGAACTGAAAAACTCGTACCAGGAAATGTTTCTACTTTTTTTTTTCCTATTGTTGTACCAGTATCAATAAATGTGCTTTATTAGAGTCTGCTATTAGAAATTCTCACATCTTAACCATAATGAGCCAAAGAATAGAAATAAATTTGGTGCCAAATGAGAACACTACTCAGCAGATTAAGAATACACACCAAGCAATGCCTTCATCAATATCCAATATGTACCACCTAACTGTGCGTACACAAAAAAATATATTAAGGCCACATTAAAAACCCCAGGTTAGGATGCCGTCTATGCAAATGGAATATAGGCTGAAAATGATGCTGGTTAATTTCACACTTTGTTGCACAAGCTATATTAACCAGACCATAAATACACTACGTCATCGTGGTTCAACAGAAAAAAGGCAACTCACAACTGGCTGCATCGTTAGGTCTTTCATATTTTCATATCACATGCAACTAACCACAGCATCAAAATGAAAATGAAGTGACCATTAATAAAAAAATAAAAAAATAAATAAACCATAAATACCAGGTACTTCAGCAACAACTTATTTTATCTACAAAGAGAAACAAACGATGTTGACATTTTCAGACATGACCATGCACATCATTCCTGGCTTCTTCACTGAAGACCGAGATCAGTAGATGTTATTTCAGAATATTTTCATCCCATTTGCAAATGGCAACCAGATCAAAATGCCCAGGATTAAACAAAGAGGTTGAGAAAACACCACAAAGAGGATTTGCACACTTTCAGGGAAAAGAAAAAAACAGAACAAAGAATGAACTGCCCAGAAACCATTGCCACAGGTGAAATGCTGTGGTTTCTTGAAGATGTGAAGACTAACAGTCAGCACTGAAAGCTTGGTAAAGCACTGAAGCTGTCAAGAAATCCAAACGGAAAAGAAGAAGACCTGATGATGGTGCAAGATGGAAAGTAAGAAGATCAATGTTCACAAATGCAGGTAAAACCTGCACCACATCTGTCAAACACATGGTGGTTTCTGAGAAAAATCGCCATGGAATCAAGATTTAAGTGCAAAATTCAGAAGGTAAATCAATCCATTGTCTGAAATAAATCTGAGCGATTTAATTCAACCTAAAACATTCACTTTGTGCCTGTCCTAGAAGAAGACTCGGGCAAACAACCAAACATCAACGGTTCTAAATTTGCTGAATAATAAATTGATACCCTGAAAGCAAAACATCTTAAAGCTCAAGCTTTTCGACAGTAAAACCAACCAGAATGCAAAACTTTTAGTCTAACTACAATATATATATTTAGTCTAACTACAATGTATATAGTTTATCGGAAAAAAAATGTACTGATCACAAAAGTAATTACATAAAACTACTGTCGGCACCACTTCAGCAAAACGTCGTAAACGAAAAGCATCTACCTGTTGAGAAGAATTTGCAAGGTTTTCATCAGGCTGCACTCAGAAACCAAAAAAAAACCCAAAAAACGGGAAGGCTTTTTGCAGCCAGTCTGGCTGCACAGAGGAGTTGCTGCAAAAACACCTGCGGTCAACCCAGAGAAATGTTGCTCTAAGCTATGCTAATGCAACAATAAGCGAATTGTTTCAAACTGCAATTGCCAACTTGAAAACAAACATCTGAGAAATAACTAAAATGGATCACAGGCAATTTTCCTTCTCACCTTTTCTGTCACGAAATAGTAACCAAATACAGTAAACCATGGCAGAGTAAGCTCGTCACCAACAGAAGCGCTCCTCATGGTTAAAACCTCTTTACTTATAGATAATCCAGCAGAAAGATCGAATTACTTTATTTACCATAAAAAAAATTAAAAAAAAAGTTTAAAAAACATCCGACTTTGTTAAATCCATCCCAGAGTTAGGTGGTTTGCAGCCTAAATCTGGAAACATGGTGATTATATCTAATATGACATAATCCCTTAAACATATATTTTTCCAAAATCTTGGTACTAAATAGTACTTAAAACACTGAATAGAAAACCTGTATTATCATTTCTGTTCAGGCTTTGTGGATGAGTACTTGTGTAACTATTGATGATGTAAGATTAGCAAAATTAACCGAAAGGTCAACAGATGATTTATCTCCTTAACTAGTGGGATTACATAACAGCAACCCTTTCCCATATTCTTTCCCACTCCCAGCTACTAAATGCCCTCTCAACCCCTCGTAATCCTGTTGGGAGAGACAGCCTTCGTAGTGACGAGGATGGGCCACCTTGTTGGACTCCATGAAGTGGACTGCATCCTCGAGGTTTAAAAACTCCACATAGGCCATATCGTAGCTGTAACCTGGGGACAGCATTTGAAATACAGATGGGTTTTTGTTAGTCAGTTCCAGCAATGACAATCACCCAGTAAAACAAACAAAAAGGAGAAAAAAAAAAAAGCATTCGAGAATACATCGAGATCAGCGTGAGCGAATTTTCACACTCAATGAAACACAAACCTTTTCAGGAAACATTTTGTTTGAGTATTTTTTTCCCCTAGTCAGTATAGCGAAGAGTGAAAATGTACCAGTCCTGCCTCACCACTTAAAGCCAAAGCTTAACAGAAAAAATATCCCAGACCATTGGCAGTAAACACTTGCATAGTCGAGAAGTCTTGTTTATATCAAAGTAAAAGAAAGAAGATTAAAAAAAAGAAATCATTTAGTTCTATTTATGAAAAAATAAAGCCTTTGAGGTAATTCTTCATGAAAAAGGCTTGGCAGGATGTAGCCCCCACATATATAGCAATCCACTGGGGAAAACTTTCCCTCTATAGCAGATTTCTAGATCAGCCAGATGAACAAAGACTAGCCCAGCAGTTTCTATTTCAAGACTCAACTTCTACTTTTCAGAGTACTGAAAAACAAAGTCTCCAAAAGACAAATTCAATGAATCACTTGCCACAGATCTTCTGTGACCAACACTGATTATCACTCTCCAAAAGCTGCCAGTAATGGATCCTGCATTTGCTGACCTCACGTCCTCATAAAAGACAAGGGATGACAGAACTGAACTCCCCCCCCCACCCCTTTCTTTAACACTGAGCAACATCACAGACATCACCATCAACAAAAGCAACCAAGAATGTAAAGAAATAAAAATAAAGAAGGCGGAGTTTCGAATGTTCTTAATGCGAAATGTCGAGGGACATATTAGCGATCGACTGCCCCAAACAAACTCAAAGAATTTCAATTCTTACCTGGCACAACATTTTTGATTTTCATCCCCTGCATTGGCACACCGTCACGGACAGCAAAGGCACCAAGAATCTGCACAAAATAGTTCATCTGAATTATTAAATGCTTTTTATATTAATTACAATGGCTGCAGACATTTATAACTGGCTGTAGTAAATAAAACGAAAGTATATTTCTAGTTTGTTACCTGCTCCATTGTGGCAGTCTTTGGAATACCAGTTATGGATATAATGTTTGATACTTTGTCCTTCACTGTTGCATTCCTGTAATCTTGATCCTTTCAAACAGTCATAAGATCAAAACATAAAAAAGTAAATATAATCTTGGAAATAATGCTGAAGATGAAAGAAAAAGCAAAACCAAACAGAAGCCACATACCTGAGAACCAGAATCTGTGAATTTTGAAGGTGTGACTGGTTTGGGATCTTTCAGGAGTTTCTCTGGTGTTTGAAGTTCTTCGTGTTTGTAGTCAAACAACCTTCCAGACCCTGTCCTGTAATCTATGTCCCTGTAGTCCTGGTCTCTCGCCTGTACTGTGCTGCTTTGAAAGTCATGTTCTTCCCCTAGCTTATCCCTGGAAGGTCCTTGATTGTGTGGCACGTCTTTAATCCTTTCAAAGCAATCTTTTGGCTCCTGAATCTCATGTGGGGGCCGATTCTTTTCATGGTGGTAAGGGGGTCTTTCATCACGATTTGGTTTATTCTGAAAGTACTTTGAGTCTCCTTCTCCTGGCCATTGTTTATTTTCTCTATCCATATGGCCAGTTAAAGGGCTCTTTTCTTGAAGTAGATGATCTTGTGGAACCTTGCTGCTGACTGATGGTAGATCTACTGCAGGAAAGGGGTCACCACCTGGAAAGTTAATATCTTTGTCTGGGAAGCTACCCGATGGTTTATCGCTGTCATGAAAAGGTGGTGGACCACAAACATTCAAATCTCTGCCATAACCTGTCGGGAAGACGGGTTCAGGTACACTTCCCATGCTTTTACCCATGAAAGGATTCTTGTCCTTTTGACGGTTTTTCCATTCCTCTGCAAGAGTCATTTCCTCGCCGCACCGATAATCCATAACAGGACTACCACTCGGATCTGGATACTCTCTGTTACTGTCAGCTGTGCCCATAAACTCAGACTGCTGTGGACCAACAACATCTAAAGACATATCTGACCTCTTAATGTCCCCTGGAGGTTCATCAGTCTTTCCAAATCTTAAAGGAGATCTATCTCTACCTCTAAATTCAGCTGACGGTCCAGGTCGATTTCTGAAATCCATATCTGAATCAAATCTACCCCGAGGATTGAAAGGTGGCCCTCCTCTTCTGTCACAATCCATCATTCTCCTTTCACGTGGCGGTAAGTCCATATCATAGCGATCAGCATCATTACCCATTGGGGGTCTGTCATACATGTCCCTAAAGCCATCATTTCGATTCATGGGAAAACCCCTTCTTCCATCAAAATTAGGATTGTTGAACCGCGGCATGTCATAATGAAATGACTCTCTTTCTCTCATGTCTATGAACCGATCGTTTGGTTCCCGTTGACGCATACCCCTCCCTCCCATGTCTCCTGGACCCCTGCCTGGCCCTGGAAAACCAGATGAGTGCATTAGTTTGTCTCCAGTTGAAGCTTCATAGTTCCTTCTAAAACTGAAGTCTGGCTCCTCTCCAAGTCTGAATAACTCTCGATTTGGTTCTCTTCCTCGCATATCACGTGGATCCATATCACGTCCCCTCATGGGTGGACCATCCATCCTCCTCATGTCCATTGGTGGAACATCTAGATGTCTTGGGCCCATATGACCCATGGGACCCATGTGCATCCCATCTCTACCTCTGTAATCTGGCATTGGACAGTCTCTGCCCCCAAACATCTCTCCACGGTGATCACCCCTGAAAAGCACAGGAATATAAAAGGCCACTGTTTGTTTGAATTACAAACAACCAAGAGCAGAGAAGAAGTTGCTCAACTTTTTTTCCCCTGTTCAGTTAACCTCCTTGTGCAAGTTTGTGAATGTAAAATCGCAGCAGTGCACCTAATTTTTGACTGCACCTGTTAACATATAAAAAAGCAGAAAAACTTTCAGCATTGCCAACTAAATGACTCGCTATATTCAGCAAGTATTAAGACAAGTGTCTGACAAAATCCCCACGAGGAAACAAGCTCACACTCCACAACCTGTTCCTGTCATGCTGCAATTTTTTTTTTAGTGGAATGTAAAATGTAACTTTATGGAAATTCAATGCCTTAACATGGCTGACCTAAATATTGCAACTATACTAACAATATGCTGAGACAAGTATGTACTCTTTAGTTTGAAATATAAAAAATGTAAAAGTTTTGCCCTGGTGCGAACACACACAGACACACACATAAAGACAGGTAAGGTAAGATCTGAACTTTAAGATTATTCTGTGATTTACTGATTTAAACCAGAGTATTCAATGAGTATAAGTTTCTTCCTGTTGTGATTCTTTTTATTTTGCATCAGAATTTCTGTCATTTATGGAAAACTGGTTTATGATGAAGTTTGGAAACACAATACCACTTTATATTGTGTAGCTGTCACACACTGTTTTTAAATACTCAATATCACATGTCATTAACACTATAATGGGTAGGTTACCTGTTCCTGAGTACAATCATTTAACATAAATAGATTTTTCTTTGGATACCTGATAACAATGTTGATGGAACATAAGAGGATTACGTTTTCTGCTACAAATACGCTTTTTCTGTTTTTCAGTTTTATTAATTAATTTTATAAGGAGATATATAACAAATATGATTTAATAGGAATTTCAGTAATGCTAATGCATGTTAAATATCCTAAAATCTAGATATGATACAAAGTTTTAAGTATATTGCCTTGCATTAAAAAATTCCAATAGATAAAAATATCAAAAGTACAGTTGCACAAAAAAATAGATTTATATCTCACTTCTGAGCTGATCTTTGTTTTAAAGTCTATGCTTATGAATAAAGGATGCCGTCTTACCTAAAAGGAAGTCCTCCCCGTGGTCCATGCCCTGGTCCATCCCACATGTTTGCAAATATCCAACCTGAAGTAAAAAAAAAAAAAAATGCTTTGCATAAAAAGGCAAACAGATAAAAAAATATATATATATATTTCACTAGACAATGGCAAATACATCATTTATTATCAAGTTGTTATGCAGTTTTAGACTGCACAATTTGTTCTTAACTAATTGATAATCTACGTAAATATGGGCGATATGTTGATCACAGTCACAGTCTATGCTCTTGAAATGTGAGCTATAACCCAACGCGGTGTGGATGTGAATGGTGGGACATACACCATGGTGGCCCGCTAGTCGTAGCCAGAACTAGGCCGTGCAAACCTACGCCACAGCAAGAACAGACAGTTTAGGCGGCACAAATTAATGTAAAGTATACGAATGAAGGGGAACAAATACTCATGATGGAACAAAATTGCCGGGATATAATTAAAGGAACAATTTAAAGGCGGCACATCGCCACAACGACCCACCGGGTGACGCTTTATTTTCTGAGCTGTCTTCACCTGCTAACATTGAATTGACGGCTGTTGTGGGTTAGCTTGCAAACCAGCAGTATCTTTCTCTAACCCCGGGCTTAACCTCAGTCACGCTGACATCTTCTAACAAGAAGACCTACCTTAGCTGTTCTTAAACCTCAGTTCCTGTTATGAATAGTCTTCACCCAAATCGTCGCTGCAGAAACTGATTATGAAAAAAATGGAGACCGATGCGCTTCTTCTTCTTCTTTTTCTGCGGAAGACGACGGTATCTTCTTCTTTCTTTTCCTAATTATGCACATAAAATACCAAAGAGCACTTTGCTGCCCTCTATTGTTGGTCCTTGCAATTTTGTTGACCGATATTTTTCCACCTTTACATGTTGTCCTGTATCATGTAACACTTTAGACGACTTTCTTTATTATCTTCATGTATTAGGTCATGTATGTGCCAGTGTTGGTTTGTCTGTCTGTCTGTCTGTCTGTCTGTTTGCAGATTCCATCTAAAAAATAATGTCCAGTCATTGGCACTTTCTACGTGCTTCAAGTTGTTTCTTTGTTTAAAAGTACAAAAGAAGGTCTAGGTTGTTTCTGCCTGATCTTTAAACTGAGTTAACCCCATTAAGATTGGTTATTGGGTTTTTTTTTCGGTTGTTTTAAATATATAAACACCATTCATACTTTTCCTCTCTGAATGTATTTATACTTTTTTCTATTAATTTTTCATGAAATTTTACATCTTACGGTCACAAATTTGCCCATTTTCAAAGCAGCGTCTTAACTGTATCCATTATGTCCTTATTTCTTCATCTGCATATATGATGGTAACCAAGTAATCACTGTCATAGGAACTTGCTTCTGTCATTATCCAGTGTGAATCTTTGATTATTTTGAGGTGGTATTGAATTTTTGTTCTTTAATTTCTGCTGAGACACTTGAATTACTACTCACTATCATCCTTGCAGGATTATCGTCGGCCACCCAACAAATGAATCATAATATTGACAGCAGCCACACTGTGTGTACTGGCATCATATATTGCTTACATATCAATTTGTGAATATGAATATCTGTCTCCAACTTCCTTGATTTGTTGATTCACCAAATTCATAAAAAGAACATGTCCTTTTTGTGTTCACTTTAGATAGTTATGAATAATGCACAAGAAAAAGTGCAAGTATAAATACCAAACCTCCACTTACGAAGTGCAATCACTGACATATTCTCTTTAAAAGAAAGATGCTGAAGCATTACAGGTCAATAAAGAACTCAATATTAATATTGCTCTTCTCTTTTATTCGTGAGCATAATAGCAACCCGTAGCTTCGCGAAATGTTGCTAAACACACAATGAAAAAATTACACACATATATAAACATATATTTAAACTATACATATGCGTACAGTATATTGACTCTGCAATAAATTCTTAATTTATTAATTACAGGTTACAATATAACAACTAAAACACCAAACCACATAAAGTGCTCTAAACCTATCCTTCTGTGTTTTCAACGAAGCATGAAAGAGGACAGTGCATAAAAACTGATATGCAAATTGAAGACTCAAGACAGAAGACCTAATAAATGAGCTAAAACACTTTGGAGATTTCAAGAAGCATTTATGAGTAAGTCTGAAAATATAATTGCAACAAATACTAAGGCACTTTAACTTAAAAATATGTTGTCTTGCTGCCTTAAAATTCTAAGTTGTCTTACAGTAATGTGTAACTACCACAGTAAATCTGATATATCAAACCATAATGGCACTTTTTATTTATCTTCTTTTCAAATTAAGGTTAATTTATCTGCCAATCAGAGTTATTCACAAGGCAACTTTGTTACTTTGTGCAGATATAATTAATTTGGGAGCACAGATTTTGCTCAAATGTGCTGGAAAGAATGAAAATTTTCTATTTGGCTTTAAATACACTTAAATACGATCAAATAACATTTTTCAACTCACAATTTTAGGTCACAAGATATAAACTAAAGGTTGTGCTGTCTGAGGCTAAAATGTAGCAAGTTGTTGAGGAAAATACATCTATGTACAATAAAATATGAATTATTTCACTAAATTACTCCATGAATACTCAGTGAAGGACTCAATGACTTTTTACAGTTTTCAGAGAAAAAGGCGAACAACAGAAGAGCTACTTCGTGAACATTTTAAAGGGATCTGTACACAAAATAACAGGAAAGGAGGAAACTGGAGAACACCACTGATTAGCACAGAAGACAAAAGATAAAACATACGCCGTCACTGAATTTTTCTGCAAATTAGAGTAATCAGGCAGCAGGGACATAAAACATTATGCCAAATATTTTGGCTGTACATGTGCTTGTTGGTTGTCAAGGGTCCTGTTCTTGTGTTTAAGTGGGGCCTAGTCTTCTTTTCTTTGTGGCAACATCTGGGGGGCATCGCCGTTGCAACGTGCCTGTTGCTGCTCTTCCTGTCGGGCTGTATTAGGCAAGGAGGGTGCAGAGATGGTTGCACTCTGTGTGTCAGGTGCCTTTTCTTTAAGAGCAGCTTTGAGGTTGGCAGCGAAGGAGCTGCCACCGCCGGATAGAGGAGCAGGACCACTGCTGGGTGCATTGGGGTCAGCTGTGGCTCCTGCAGCAAGACCTGCAGCCCCAGGCTCTCCCTGGTCCGATGCTCGGAGTCTCTTCATGAGAGTGGTTACTCTTACTGCTTTCTGTAAGGTGCAAAATCAAGTTGGTTTTATTAGGTGACATTATCTCGTGCATGAAAAAATTTACAAATCAACCATTTTTGTCAAAAGTAGCCATTAAATCTACCTTCCACTTGGCTTTGGCAAAGTTCTTTTCAATTTGTGCACAAACACCGTCTTTGATGTTCTTGTCTGAAGCAGCATTTCCAGAAATCCTGAGAGAAAGAATGGCATTTTTACAGGAAGAGAAAAAAAGACAACTCATTTCCTGTGGCTCTATTTTCTCCATCACTGCCAATGCAGACATTAACATTTAATCTATTGCATATAATTTACTTTATCATTTCATGTTTTTCTTTTTTAGGATTATTTTCTTTTACCATTCATGGGCTATAGCTTCCTGTGCAGTCAATCGCTGATCTTGGTCCACATCCATTAAGGATGCCACTAAGTTTTTGGCTGCACAACACATAAAGGAAATACAGGAATAACACACAGTGTGATTCATTTGTTTTGTTTATTAATTATACCCCCAAAAATGAATCTGTGATGTATTAAGAGTTTATGTCTTACCAGAATCTGAAATGTCATCCCAGTATGGGGAATCAAATTCATAGTCGCCTGACAAAATCTTTAGGAAAAGATTTTTATCACGATTATCCAAATCATCTTCATCGCTGTCATCATAGAAAGGAGGGTTCCCAGACAAACTGTGGAGTTGGAAAAACAAGAGCAAACAAAAAACAAGTAACTATAGATAAAACACTTTTGCATTATAATACATGTGGCAGCATGTCAATGAGCACTTACAGTATATACATGATGACACCTATGGCCCAACAGTCCACAGGTCTTCCATATCTCTGCCTCCCAACAACCTCAGGAGCTTGAAGCAAAATGAGTATTCAGATATGATGTTTAATAAATGATCAGTTTCTTAAAAAAATTAAAGTCTGATCATTTACATCACAGTTTATTAATTATTATTTCAGAACTATCACTTACCAAGATACTCTGGAGTTCCGCATGGGTCCTTAATGAGTCTATTTTCCAGTTTTGCCAGCTGGAAGTCACTTATAACAATTTTGGAGTGCTTCAAACGATTAAAGTACACCAAGTTCTCCAGCTGCATGAGTGAAAATATAAAGGTTATTAAAACTAGTAAGAGTTAAAAATCCATTTAAACTACAATATTTCATGACAGTGGTGTCCATAGTCGGTCCTCGAGGGCCACAGTCCTGCAGGTTTTCTGTATATCCCTGCTCTAACACACCAAACTCTAATCAAATGGGTCCAGCAGCCTACAAAGTCAGGTGTGTTGGAGCTGGGATGCATCAAACACCAGGGCAGGATTGTAGCCCTGGAGGACCAGAGCTGGACACCCCTTGTAAAGGAGGTAATTAAGGTTTTTATATACCAGGGTTACCCATTCTGCACCAACAAGACCTGAAAGCCAGAAATTTTTAACGTATTCCTGCTTCAACACACCAGAATCAAATTAAATGGATTTCACAGCCTATCAAGTTCTGCACAATAACTCCGTAATTTGAGTCTGGCATGTTGAAACAAACATACATGAAAAACTTGTTGGACTGCAGCTTTCGTAACACCTGAATGAGTAACCCTGCCATAGAGGTATTTTTATTTGGCTTGTGGGTAAATACTGCTTTTGTCCACTAGGTGTCAGTAGGGTCATGTACCTTAAGGTTTCTGTGGACAATTTTCAGGGAGTGCAGGTAAGCTACAGCCTCCAACACCTGCCTCATAACATTGCTGGTGTCCCTCTCTGAGTAGTAACCTTGATCTAAGATCCAGTCAAACACTTCTCTTCCTGTGGCTCTGACAAGATAAGACATACCTCAGTAATGTGTAACATACTGCCATGCATTTGAAGACACAATACGTCTACAATGCTTTAGTCGTACTTACAGCTCCAGGAAAATGAAGTACTCTTTCTTAGTCTCAAATGCATCAACCAGCTGAAGGATGTTGTGATGTTTAATCCTTTTATTAACAGGAAATGGATGAGGAGCAGACAAAATGGAAAGATGTAAAAAGAAGGCAGAAAATAAAAAAACAATTAGAAGTATTCATAATGGTTTAGGTAAAAATACAAAAGATACATCAGCAAACTTCAGTCCAGCTGCAAGTATTTTTTAGATTCTCCTTTCTTTCATACATCACTTAAGTATTAATTCCAACCATAATGTGTTGCTTAAAGTGTCATACATAACCTTGACTTTATTTTTTTAACTCAATCATTTAGTTTGTTTGTTCAATAATATGAAAATTTACCATACTAGTTCTAAAAATGTTTGAGCACGGTAAAATACACATAATAACCCTTTATTCACAATAGATCAGTAAATGTATTTTAAAATGTTGAAATAGAAAAAAAAAACGTTATTTCATAAAAAAAAAAAAAAAAAAAAAAAAACATTTTGTGGCTTTTGTGGGGGGTGGGGTGGGGGGTGAGTACCATTTAAAAGGAAATAGGTAGACCAATAAACAGCACTTAAGCAAAAGGTTTGTAAGTTAATTGGACGTGAAACCGATCAACTTAAGTGGGGCTGGTCTCTCAGAAGAAAAAATGGGCAGAGGTTTGGTAACCTGAACTTAATCTACAAATTGTGAAACACATCTAAGAACAACGTTCCTTCATATAAAATGGAGAAGACTGATTATTCCTTCATCAATAGCACATATCATGTAAAGATTCAGAAAACTTGAAAACATGTCTGTGTGTGAGATTCTGACAGAAAAGTAATACTGAATGTCCATGAGCTTCAGGAAGCAATGCACGATTGTGTTGCTGAAAATCATAGCAACACTTCCAGGAAATCACTGTCTGCGAAGACAGTTCACTGTCCCATTCACAGTACAGGTTAAAGCTGCATTATGAAACGATGAAACTACATGTGAACATGATCCAGATGTGCTGCAGTCTTCTAATGGCTTAAGACCATTGACAGAGTGTCAAGTTAAAGTGGAAAACTTATGTGGTTAGGTGATTAAAAAATGTGAACTATTTTTTAAACCATGGATGCTAAATCTTCTGAATTATGGAGAATAAAGACCATCCAGCTTGTTGTCAGTATTCAGTTCACCTGTGTGGTTATAAAAGTAAAGACTGTAAATGCTACAATGGTCTGCCTGCGGTTCACTTTTCACCAGCCAAAACATTTTTTTCAATTTTCTGTCATAAAGTTCAAATGCTTCAACAAGCAGGTCCGCCAACTATTTTTTCCATTACTGAATGTTGTTTCAAGTATCCAGCTTGTTCATTTCCAAATCTTCTTTTTAGATGTGTTGCTGCTATTAAATTTTAAGATGACCTAACATTTTTAATTAAATAGTAAATTTTCAGAATATTTTTGTTTTGTTTTATGAAGAGAAAAATGTTGGTTTAGGGTATTTTCAAAATCATTATAAATACTAATGAACTGTAACATTTTATCTTTCACTTAAGCAAAAGATATTTCACTGCAGGGCATTTCTATCAGTGAACAAACAGTGACTTAGACAAGGAGCTAAACATTTTACTTACATCTTTAAGATCATTATCTCATTCTTGGCAGCTTTCCTCACTTTCCTTCCATCCTTTTTGTGGAACTTTTTACACGTGTACATTTTCAAGGTGTTCCTATCCTTCGCTCGAAATATCTCACAAAACTCCTCGCTGTATAAAAGGATGATAAAGCAAAAAACTCATTATATCTTTGGTCAAATCTTTCCAGAGTTTCTGCAAACTTGTCAAAATTGATTTCAGCACAGATGTACTCACGATTTAACAATTTGTCCAAGGTCATACTTGTCAGTCACCTCTGAGGGACTGTTGTAATCCTTGTTCTCCCCGAGTGTAAGACAACCAAATGGCATAGCAGCTTGTCCCCCAGCCAGGGAATGTGTTACCACAGTACAACCTGTCGACAAGGAGAAACATCTTTGGGTCACCTGAAGAATGAAGATTAATTTAAAACAGACATCCAGACAGCTCCATACAGTAATCTGTGGGTCTCAGTAACAAATATTATAAGATAACGAAGCAGCAAATGTAAATTAATGGCAGCAAAAGAAGCCATTTTTTGGTGATATACTAAACATAAAATAAATTTTAAAATCAATACAAACACTAAAAGGGAGTATTTTCACTTGTGATTAATTCTCTCTCCAAACCCTCCTCATACATCTGAGAAACTGTAGGTATATGTGAGCCTGTAGAAAAAGAAAAAAAAAGAAAAGCACAGGAGCCACCAAAAAGAATTTCAGTTATCTGCAGTGAACATTGGTGAGTCTGTTTCAGAGTACCACTCTGCAGTGAGTCAACCTTTTACTGCAGCAACACCACCAGATGCTGCAGAATTAATTTGTCGGTTTTCTACAGTATAGAATATGAAGATGAACTGGACCCTGTGCAAACGCTGCAGAACTTCTCTGCTTTTCTGAATAAGAAGATTCAGTTTTAAAGCATCTTATAAAAACCAGTGTCAAAAAAAGTTCTGTGTGTTGAAAGAGAAATATGTTGTTCTTATTATCCACATTTATAATTACTTCTAAACTATGTTTAGATTACATCCATATGGTCACTCAGGTACATTTTCAGCTAATGATTGGAACTTATAGGGAGTATATGAGGAGTGTTTAAGTTAAATACAACTACCTCTATACTTTCATTTTTCAATCATGTTATTACCATTTAGTTTAATGGTTATTTCTAGGAAATAAAAATATATTAATTTAAAAAAGTATATTAGTTTTTTTTTCAGTAAATGTGAACATGTCAGATATGCTATGTTAACGGGGGAAGAGTGGTTACAGTGAAATGATGAGAAAATAGAGAGGAAATAATCTTTAAGTAAGTCCTTGTCATAAAAAAGCTAAAAAAAAAAAAAAAAAAGACTATTTTGTTAGTTTTATCCATTAGTCTTATTACAAATTAGCAGATATATAATTACAATTTTCAAAATAATGCATTCATGCAAAGAGATTAATTTATGAAATGAACACATCAGTGTTTACATATTAAGCATGCACAGGGAGACTGAAGGACAATGGCTGCTCAGTCATAGCAGCTGAAACTATTGTCCACACTCCTCACAAGCTAGTGGTGGTAAAGTATTAAAAACCTTTTGGCCCTTTAGAAAAAAGTTTGTGAATTAAAAAAAAAAAGAGCAATCCATTAAAACACTGCCTTTTAGCATTTCAATGCCAGGCATGCATATCTGAGGCTACTGAATGAGGTTCACCACTAAAGCTTTTAAAATGACTTCCAGTGTTTTTATTTTTGTAACGTGAATAATCATAATTAGTCCCTGTGATTAATTAGATAAAAACTTTTAATTGTTTGGCAGCCCACTCTAAAACATTTGATGGCTTGATCAGTGAATTAAACATCCAGAGAATGAGGTACATCCTTATATAAATGCAGATCATTTGTAAAATATTCTGAGATTTATCTGACAACATTTAGACACAGTCAGCTACCGTCCAATATGAGCAGTTCCAACTCATTCTTTCATGTAGTTACATTCATTTCAATTCATGCTAGTATTTTATTATTTACACCAGTATTCACAATGTGTGTTTGTATAACTCAGGTTTGCATCTCAGACAGCAAGTATTTGTTTCTCAGGGAATGGTCCTCCTCCACTGTAGACTACATTTTAGTATCAAGACAGTAGAAAATGGAAAACTTGGACAACTTGAAATAAGAAATTATGAGTAACCTGAATGTTTTATGAACTAGATTTCATGACGTGTACAGAAAAAACATCCTCCAAGATTTCTATGTATGCATAATTAATAAATAAAATTACTACTTGAAATTCACTGAGAGTAATGATCACATGTTCTATATTTCATTTTAATCAATATATCAGCATCTGACCTCAATAGACACACTGTGAAAAAAAAGATAATTATTAACAACTTCGTATTTCAGTTGTAACTTAATTATCCGCTGTTGCCCTGCAGAATACTACACACATCCACAACTAATAGCTAAACCCCACTGCTGACATAGGCTGCTTGTGTTCAAAACAGACTTTTTTTTTTTTTTTTTTTTTTTTGGCAGGCTTAACAATGGAAATAGCAGCCAGTACAGAAGAGTGGGTGTACAGAGATTCTGATTGTCTGCAGCTTTTCTTAGTCAAAACCAGAGAAAACAGAAATTTCTCACAGGTCTCACATCTAATGGGCTGGATGTGGATATGAAAGCTGAATGTAATCAAATCCAAATTTTTTATTTGCTTATTTAAACATTATTTTCCAAGCTGGCTTTAAAAAAAAGTGTATAACCAGCTGAGGATATGTTATTGTAGCGTCTATCTAAAATCATCCCGATATGTTGTGTTTTTCATGTAAATCATGAGAGAGTAGGACATGGACATGTGCTACTGTCCGCAAGGGGACTTATTATTCCTTAATCCACTCTGCACACCCTGGACCAGATTCATATGTTAGTTTCTCAGCTATTGTGCTGCGAACAAACCTGTCTCAAATCATGGCTTTTTTTTAAGCCTCTAATCACTCCAGGTCAAAGGCCTTCTGAAATTTCATTTGTCACCCCAATTCTTTTTGCTAGTTTGTCAAGTTAATGTGGAAACCAAGGCAAATGCCTGCGATGTTGCTTTTATCACTATATTATTCATTCATAGTTATTTGCAAATTGCTATTGTAAAGATAAAATTTCCATCTTTGCTTTTTAAACTGCTTTATTTAAATTGTTTACCTAATGTGTAACTTGAAGTTTTTCAGACTAAAGTGCATTGAGTCATTCTTAGTGCTTTATAAATTAGAGATATGAGATATAAATCTGTGTATTCCTTATTAATCACAGAAACTGAATACAAATTTTAAACATACAACAGATCCATAGTAATATGCATGTCTAACCATTTAGTTGTTTGAAATATGGGAAGACATGAGACTGGAGTAGGAAGGCTTGAAGATTTGGTAGCTAACCAACTGTTAGTCTTGTGTGGGAATGTGTTAATAGATTGAACAAATATAAAGATGAATAATCAAAGTTACGTTTAAGACCTTTCTTTCTTCTGCAAGATATATGAACTTTTCTTATTTTGTAACTTTAATTAGTTGTTTTATTATTTATCATTTGTATCTTGTAAAATATTCTTCATTCATTCATTTCTTTATGCATATGTTTCTTTAAGCTGGAATTGATCATGATTTTAATAGTCTTATCTAATCCTATTGCCTTTCTTTCTCGTTTTAAATTTAAATCATGCTTCTTATTTTGTAATGTTTTAATGTTTCTGTAAAGCACTTTGAATCACCCTGTTGTTGAATTGTGCTATATAAATAAACTTGCCTTGCCATTCATTTCCTAAAGCACTTAGTCCAATTCAGAATTGCAGGGAAACTATCCCAACAAAATATGTACAAACAGTTTTACAGATTTTAAGTAACTCTCCTTGGTCTAACAGTAAAAAGGGCTTAAAGTTGTTATCCAATGGTCTCCAGACACCCAGGGCTACCTGGATTTGATTAACAGATTCTACACGAAGTGACAATAATCCTGCTGGACATTGTTGTGAGTGATATCTATTGATCCATCGCCATACACTAATTACTAGGGCTGTGACGATATGCTTTTGTCCCGATTCAATTCGATTCCGAGTTTTTGGGTGGTGATTTGATTTAAATTGCGATTCTCACAATTCTTCGATATAACTAATTTTTGTAGATTAAAAACAAGATAAATGTGTAAAACTTATTTTTTTGCGTGTCATTTTTCTTGATTTCAATTAGGGAAAAAAAACCACAGTAGGCAGACTATCATTCTGCTGCTATAATGCCCAAGAGGACAAGTAAAAGATCAATAAAAACAAAAAAAACTAAAAAAAATTTTGTAATGAATTATTTTTATTTGTTTGAAAAAAAAATAGTTTTTTTTTTTGTTTTGTTTTTTTTACAAAAAAATCAATTTTTAAAATTGTGAAGCAAAAAAATCGATTTAGATTTTTCGATTCAATTTTCCCACCCCTACTAATTACTATCTACCCCCCCGAACCCCACAGTCCCCACACCCACCTCCGCTCCCATTAAAAATTACCTTGATTTGCCCCTGCTTTTGATAATGATTAAAAAATTCCCATTAACATTTGAACCATATATATGTTCTGTGGTTGACCTTTTGCTACTTTAGGTCAGCATGCAGTTAGTAGGTTTCTGCTGGATAACAAATGAATACATTACTAACAGAGTTAAGTTAATGTTTGACGTGTACTAAAGCAAACCGCCTAGCACTCCTGTACTGCCACTGGAGGCTATTCTTTTCCAGAGTTCTGCACAAGTACACACGACGTTTCCTTGGGGTTACTGAAAAGAGAGAGACTCTGAATATTGCTGAAACAAAGAGCCCATCTCTTGCAGCAGCTTTAGCCTCAGTAATGCTACATTTCAGTGCTCTGTTTGTTCAAAGTGCAGGAAACAACAGGATGCCCCTTCTGGCTCCTAAAGGGGAAAGCTCCCAGTTGAAGCTGGAGCATGATGAGCGTTTCAGAGATGTACTGAGACTAAATCACATCTTGTGCAAGAGCTACCCACCCGAACAATTAGAGTTTGTTGTTTTAACTTAAATTTATATGAAGGTGCTGTCTGGGTATCAGAATTATTTCTTTTCATAATGCTAGCTTCAGTCCTCTCTCATGATGCTTATTCAGACAGAGACACCTATCAAACAGAAACACATAACCCCACAATCTTCTCTCTGTCATAGCTTTTGCAAAGTGAATTCAATCAACAGACATCATCATATTCATCCTTTGAGATAGCTTGACAAAAAAGAAAGAAGAAAAAACCTGCGTATTGCACAACAAGATAATGTCTGACCAGGGTCTTAAATAAATAACATTTCATACCATGCATAATGGGCCTCTGGTTTTGTTGCCTTTATTTTTCACTTCATCACATTGCCAACAGCTACTTCAGAGAGACAAACAAAGCAGCATATGCCAAGCAGAATTAATGGGTAGTGCTGATGTGAAACCATTTATTGTAATCATCAGACGTACAATGAATCACAGATCCCCAAACCTGCTCTCGGAAGCATGACTCACAGTGCACAAAACACTAAACAGCAAATATTAGAAGTCACACAGAATTTGTGAAATCTTGTTTTCCTCTTTCAAAGTAGTGAAAAATAAACTGCTGTTCTTCTTCATCAGTATGAGAAAAGGATAAAAGGCACCTGACGATTCAGTCAGAGGTCTTTCATCTTATAGCATGACGAGATCTGAAAGATTTGCTCTTTTTTAGTGAAAATGTAAATTCTTCTTCAAATTAATATTGTTGCAGAGCTCAGCACAAATTTTAATTGTTGAAATCCTTTGAAGAAAATTTAAAAAAGCAAAGCTTCTTAATTTGACAAACATATTACAATGTCTTGCACTTTTTTTTTCTTTTTTTTTTTTAAGTGAACTAAGCAACTACAGGCAAAATGATGATTGGATTACTTGTTTTTCAAATCACTCAGTCACATAAAATACAATTTACTCTGGCAAAATGGAACGATGAAAAAGTGATATGGCAAGAAAACTTCATTCAAACGAGCTCAAATTTGACTTAAATTCAGAGATTAATATACGGTAATGTAATGTTTAGGTTTTTTTTTTATCTACCAGATACTAAAATTATCATGGTGACATCTTAAATCACATCTCAGTTATCTATTATCTAACTTTTAATAATATAAAAAGTCGTATGACTGTCCTAATGCTGCTTTTTTTTAAGCTCTTGTAACTGATTTATCAATTTTTTAACTCATCAGCCCATAAACTGTTACTTTTGCTTTCTGAATAAAACCTAGTGACATGTTGGTTTGAGTCCAACGAACCACGCTAAGTTAGCATTATGACAAATGCATAATCATATTTGTGTGTAGTCTGAGTTTATTTTTCCATTTTCCAACTAGAATATTAGTATTTGTATTAAGTTATATTTTTCTCTGGTTATGTTGTATAATGAGGGCTGGTGTTGTGTAAAGAAATGACCTTGTAATGACTCTGCATTTAGGTGAGTGTTTGATAGGTAGCTTCATAATCTCAAATAAAAATTGCAATAAAAAATTATTTAACTGACTACGAGCAGTGACAGAAAATGTATCAAATGTTTTTTTAAATGGATGCAACACCCTAGAAAAACCTTAACTATTGAGCCCTGAAAGCCAAACCAGAACCATCACTGAATAGGATGAAGAAATGAAGCATAAAGATGGGACCAGGAAAGACTTAAAGACAGACTATCAAAGATTTTATGCACTGATTAAATCAGTGGTGGCAAATCCTGGTACTTGAGGGGCCGCAGTAACCTTTTTTCCACGCGTCACTGCTCTAACACATCTGATTAAAATCAAATGCATCCAACAGCCTGTCAAGTTCTGCACGGTGACACATTCATTTAAACCAAAGGGTAAAATGTTGCAGGACAAGGGCCAAGGGTCGCCATCACTGGATTATGGGCTGTTTCAGGTCGTGCCCAAGAAGAGCTGAAGAGGATTGTGTTTTTTAGTTTCAATAAGAATGAGTTACCCGGACCTTTTCTGGTTGAAAAGATCCAGGTTGAAAAGGTTCAGATGGTTTCTGAAGATGCTTTTATGAAACATTCTGCTACATTCTAAGAGGCTACGAATGCTTAATAAGACCCAACTACTTATAAGCTTAACAGAAAAAGCATCCAAGATGATCAAATGTTTTTCTGTTCAATTAAAAGCTTGGGATTTATAGTGTGGGAAGGAGACAAACCTCTTTGAATTGGGCATTCGGGAAGTTGCAGTTGCTGCTATAAAGAAACTGAAAATTTTCAAGGCTTTTAATTGCTGAAAAACGGCCTGCTATCCATGTCTCTCAATTCATTTTTTTGTTCTGACATTTTTTGTAACATAGATTTGATTAATGGTGACATTTTTTTTTATTAATTGTTACTAGTTAAGTGAGTTGGGGCAAAATTACAATTAAATGCATTATTCTGCATTCTAGCATTACAGTTTAATTGTCTCCTCTTATTTAATCAAGCAGACAAGTTCTTAATAAGAGTTATTTGATGGGATACTCCATTTCTCCATCAGTTTTGAAGCCACTGGGCAGCTAATGTGACACGCCTTGTCCTGAATGATGATTAAGTCCTCTTTGAATGTTTGACGTTTTATTTATATGTTCTATGAAAATGTCAGAAACTGGCAGCGGATCTAAGTGTGTGTTTCCACTCAATCTTCAACATGAAAATGCTTAACTAGGTCATCCTTATAATGGCAGATCATCCTAGTACCTCCTTATTACCCAGGCCTGGCTGAGACTACATCTTGTGTCCATTAGTGATGCAGCCATGGGCTCATCCATCTGCCCTATCAAGGTTCACTCATTTCATATAACTTTTGAAAAATCTACCCACAGGTATGTCTTGGCCCAATCTTAACCTTTGTGATGGTGGCTACATTTGTGTTTTTTTTCTTTTTACCTTGGACATGCATCTGTACTCATGGACTGCAGAGGGTAGGCAAGTTATAGCTCTAGATAAGGAATAGACAGATTAATAAGTTCCTTCCAGCTTCATCTTTGTTTTCTACAATTTTTCCCAAGTCTCCTGTGTTTCTTTTCTTCTCCATGTGTTTATTTTTGCAACATAGAAAAAGCATTATGTTATATAGCACATATATTGTATTAAGTATCTTTGAGAAGCTCCATAAATCCCAGGTGGCTACCTCCCTCCATAACCACCTGGATTTATGACTAACCAACAAACATACAGTTTGAGAAACCGTTGCGTGTCTGAGGTGGTGGTCAGCAACTCAGGAGTACCACAAGGGACTGTATTCTAACCATTTCTTTTTACACCATACACCTCAGACTTTGAATGTAACACAAGGTTCTGCCATTTACAGAAATACTCTGATGCCTCTGCAGGTGTCGGCTGTATCGGTGATGGACAAGAAGCTGAGAGATAAGATCTGGTCAGTGAATTTGTGAATTGGTGCAACAGTCACCTCATCTTGAACACAAAAGTACTCAAAACACTGTTTACATCCTTGGAGAAAACGTGGAGGAGGAATATAAATATCACAGAGTTCAGCTAGACAACAGACTAGACTGGAAATGCAACACAGAGGACCGTTCATTGTCTGCACATCTTCTACAAGTCTGTTGTAGAGAGTGCAGTCAGCTTTGCAGCAACATGCTGGGCCACCAACATTAGAACCAGAGACACAAAGAAACAGAAAAAAGTTGGTTCTGTGTTGGGAATAACTTTGGAGCCACTGGATCTGACTGTCTCGAAAAAAAAAATGCTACAGCAACAAGCTGCTGAAAAGATTCCTCCCTTCCTCTACATAGCACAGGGGAAGAAACAATAATGTGTTCAGAGAGAGACTTCTTCAACTTAAATTCAGATGCCGAAGTATCTTTATGACTAAACAGAGCAGTCAGATCCAGCAGCCATCATCCTCCAGAACAAGGCACTGGCTTCTTTATCCTGTAATTATTATTACCTTTGCCCAGGAAATTATGTTTTGTTTTATGTTTATCTGTCTGTCTGTCTGTTAGCAACGTTATGAATAAATCTTTTTCTGAAAAAAGATCTTAGTTCTATTAAGCTTTGGGAGTCATCTAGAAAGAATTATGGACACAGGGAAAGGATTCTTCACAACATGGGTGGAAACGAGCTGCGTGGCAGAGGTTTGTGCTCTCCGAACGCTTTTCTAGTTCTTTTCTTGTTTTTTTAAAACCCTACTACAACATGAAAATTTCCCTCTGGGAATTAATAACGTATATTTTTTTCACATAATTACATATATATATATATATATATATATATATATATATATATATATATATATATATATATATATATATATATATATATAATTTATTTATTTATTTTTTTTTTTTTTTTTTAATAAGGCTGTTTTGGAATCGGATCATTGGTCACAGCGATGTGAGACTGTGGAAACAAGCCAGAGTGGCGGATTTGGTCACAGTCGAGCCTCATCAAAGAGAACCGCTTGGTGACAGGGGGCAGATGGTAGTAATGATACTTGGGCCAAATTTTATAGCCTGCAATTTCTTATATGTAAATTGAAATATATTTATTAAAATTGAAAATATAATTAGTATAATGTTTTAAAAAAAATCCCCTTTGCTTTCCATGAATGCAACAAAAAACAATTCCATATTTTCAAGGACACATCAGGAAACAGACACAAAGAATGGTTTTCTTTTCTCCAACTAAAAGGCCAGAGAGGTGGAGAAAATGTTAATGAGCATGAATCAGTTTGCTTTTGTGTTTGCTTCTGTTGTGCATTGAGTCGACCATTCATCTCTTTCTCAAGCATCACTGGCTCATTCTTCTGATGTTGTTTTGTTGCCATGGTTTCCGCTACAGTATGCACCAAGGTACTGTCTTTGCAGAGCAGCTCTGTTTTTTTTTTCATTGCCATCACTGGCCAAGATTGCTGCCACTTCATATCAATGTCGTCTATCTTAAAATCATACAAATCTAGCCTGTCAAAATTCAAATGGCCAATAATCTAATTGCTTCAATTATTTAAACTCTGTTTATTATGATAAAAAAATCCATGTTATCTAGAAGCTCGTTTTAATGATCTATAAGTAAATACCTAATTATTTAATACTTAAGACCAAGTAACATTCAAATCCATTTAAAGCCTCAAAAGGTCCAAATCCGAATAAATTAAAAAAAATCAATTTGAAAACACTGATGAATTATTCACATTTTAGCACAAGAAAAGAGATCGTCTCACTTTTAAAGCAGCTTCACTCAAATCTAGAATTAAAAATGCACATTTGCAGGCTATATGGTTATCATTTCTGTTGTGTGCATATTTTTTTCATTTATTTTTTCTGCATCAAATTAAGCGACAGAGTTTCTCAAACTTTTGTATATTAAATAAGCAGTTGATGTAAAGTCTTATGAAGATCTCCAACACAACACAGAGGTCAGGATGTTTGTTGAGAAGAGACGGTTACTTGCGTTCTCCTCTTTGCACTGTTTTTGGCGAGAGAGTTTGGACATGTTCAGCCGCTGCCTCCTTCTGGGGTGTAAGGAGTGGTGGTTTGAGACTTGCTAAAATAAGTGAGGTTGACAGTCGCCAGTTGGCTGCGTGTGAAATGATGACAAGTAACAGCAAGATGCAAAGACACGACGTGACTGTAGAATGTCCAAACGAACTCAAGAAGTGCTGCATTGTAACTGCGTAAAAAGCGCGCTTTCTGCAACTATGAGCAAGTGCTTCTAAGCTTTTTCAGGTTTTTTACTTGCCAAGCAATTAGATCAATCCTGAAAGAAAGCTACAATTCATTTCAGTTCCTTAGGATTCAAGCAGAAAGACAATTAACATAAAACACTTAATATAAGAAACTTTATTCGCAGATGACAGAATACATAAATCTTGAAGAGCACTCTTTTTTTTTTTTTTTTTTTTTTTACAATTTTGAAAGCAGTGTTTAGCAATCTTCCAGCGGTAAACCAAATGCAAATTGTGCCCACTTACCTTCAAAAAGATGATCTGGTATAATCAGCAATCCAGCCCCGTGTCTGATGTTGGAGTATTCTCTTTGAGCCGCTTCACTTCCCTTTGATCCCGCTGATGTTACAAGCAGCGCGTTTTCACAAATGCAAGATCCTCAAGCATTTTCCGCAAGTCAGTTTATTCACGGGAGTATTACGTGAACGTGATGGAGAGCTGTGCTGTGATGCAGGGAGGAGGAGGTGCGCGCGAGACGCGCGCTGTGCCGCTCTCATGTTTTGGTTGCGCATGCAGCATTGCATCAAATGTTCTGCAACTTTCAGCTGAACGGACCTGATTATGTTCATACAGCATCCTTTTTAGCAGTTCCTCCAGAAGTTAGAAGAGACCGTCTTCTGGTTTTAAATGTTAGTTTAACTGACTGATTTACAATTTATCTGCACCTTTTTGTTGTCTCCTACGTTTAAATATATTTGGCGATTGTTGCAATTCACTTTGTATGTAACCATATAAATTACCAAACCATTTTATTCGCCTACAATAAAAGCTAAGTTGTGCTCAAACAGCCTTGTAAACGCAAAAAAAAAACAAAAACAAAAACAAAACAAAAACCCAACACTGGGCTGAGCAACACATATAAACAGAGATTGTGGCTCCAAAACAAAAATGATGCCCTCCTCGATAAAAAGCCTGAAGAAACCACGAACCAATGGTGTCGTCCAGGGTATACGGAGTATGCCCACTTCTTGTTCATTCAGAATTGAGTATACCCACTTCTAAACACCCTGTGATCCTGTTTTTACACTTACCAACATCCTTACACATACTTCGCCCAGCAGCTTATCTGTGCTGTACTACTTCAGCATCGTTAACTCTAGTCTGAACATAGACCTTATAAAGTCATATGTTGGCTATATGAGCCTGTCTCTCACAGGTCTGTGTGCCAGAACTAGTTTTTCATTTTCATAACCCTTCTTCCCTGCAACCGAAAAGCAGAAATTATGTGACGATGAGCAAATAAACTGATGGTTTTTGCAGAAAACTAAATAGCCTTAGATGTCATATTTTTTTCTCAAGAAATGTTTTTCTGGGCTACTTTTTTTTCAGGGCAAACAATTGAGTGTATACTCACTTCTTGGGGGCCCACATCACTGCCACTAACCATCAAAACACACATTATTTTACAATTCTATTAGTCACAATCATGTCCATAAGTATGGGTGACTGCAGTCTTCATGATGTCTCTCTCACCACAGTCTCTGGTTCAGGGAGCATCTGCAGGTGGGCCAGAATCCTCATCAGTAATCACTGTCTCTTTAAATGACGAAGATACAAACTGCATTAAGGAGTGCAGCGGTATTGCATTTTATCAGATAGTTGCAAATTACCTGTTGCTTTTTTTTTTTTTTTTTTTTCTCCGGTGGGCTACAGCTGGAGTTTAGGTATTTAAAACAGACCAAAGTTAGTTGAAGTTAGATATATAAAAAGTATTTGGTTACGGTTGGGCAGCCCAAATAAAAATTAAATTGTAACTTCCATTGAAACATAAACTGTAATAATGGTACACTAAACATTTAAAATATCAGTTTCTTGTACTACTGAAAGTACTCCCACATGTCCTAAACACACCAAAAGAGCTGGAAATTTAAAGAAGATGTCATACTGATTGGGTGTCAGGTTGGGATGGATAAACGAACAAATAAAGAAAGAAAGAAAGAAAGAAAGAACAAACAAACACATAAGTAAGACATAAAATAGTGTTGATATGTATACAAACAAAGCCTTCTGTTTCAAGACAATTTTAAATTCTGTTGTGAAACTGAGCACAGTGTGCATGTACATGTTATAGCTCTAAAACCGTGAGACATCAGTAAGAGATAAAACCTACCTGTGTTTTGGCCAGTTTGATTAGTATGTATGCTGGAAGACTATATTTTCTGCTAATTTGCTCTTTTACACTATAAGATTGACATAAAAAATATTTTAGAATGAACATGTTAGCACAGTTCAGCTAATTTGAATGTAACTGATATAGATAAATTAATAATTAAACCACCTATAAACCAACTACAAATACTTATGTCAGTATTAATATGAGTAGTTTTTAAGTAACTGGACAGGCAATCACAGTCACACACACACCCCTATGCGTCAACAAATGTACAGTCTGAATAATAGCTAGTTTCCAGAGTGCAGCAAACACTGATTTGATCATCAGTAATTGAAAAGATTTAAAAGGATGCAGAAGATCTGCTTGGATTTTAAATGGAACACTGCATTGCACTGCTTTATGTAACAGAGGTGTCTTTTCCTTCCTAAAATGAGTAATGCTGCTGAAAAGCCATTGGGATAACAGGAAAGAGAGTGGTAAAGAATCTTTGACTTCCTCCCCACCTGTACCACAAAACCTCCTACTCTCTATTTTCTGACTCCCTGTGTCATATGTCTTTCCAGAGTTCTGGTTGCGCTACATCACAAATCAAAACAGAAGAATTCTTCATACAGATTCTTCCAACCCCCCTCCAGTAATTCACTGCTGGAGACTTGAAGTTGTCACCTATTTGATTTTCTCGTTCAGATCTTATTTTGAGATACAAACCCTAACTTGTGTTTTGGAGTGGCAAATGTTTAAAATTTTAAAGTTGCTTTAAATTGCTTACTGCAAGAACAGAACCCCATTGACACTATAGCACAACATCTTATTTTTTCAAAGCACAGATAATATCTAGATTTTGTATGGGAAATAATTCACATCTGCACAGTGAAAATGGATATTCTAACTCTAATCCATGAAGTGTAGCCTACTGTACAGAATGACAGCCTAGAACAAGTAGTACATAATGTACTGAGGCAGCATTTCCTGTCAAAGCAGCTTGTAAATAATAGATAATTTTATCAGGAATGTTTTCATTTTGCTAAATGCTTTAACTCAATATTTGTGTGTTTTATAATGATATTATATCCACATGCTTGATATAGCAGCTAAATTGACTCTGACATCTATTATTTTTGGTGTGCTGTCACCATAGTAACAGCCTTTTGAGGATAAGGATATTGCAGTGTTTGGTCCAATTGGAGAGAAGAAGATAGGACAAGTCATCACAAAGTAAATATCCTTGTCACACAATTTTGGGCAGGCTGAAATCATGAAAATATATTTAATATGATTATTGATGATATAGTTAATATAATTACTGTTTTTCAATTGAAATATCATTTGGATTTGGAGTATAAAATCAAATGTACAGTATAATGCCTGTAGACTAACTTTGAATCTCCAGGTTTTCTTCATGCAGCATTTATTTGTGACTTTAGGAATCTTTTCCTAGTATGGACAGTACATGAACGTACACAATTAAATTAATTCTATCAGTTATAATTAGGCTATTTTAGTACTCAAAGTATGATGAATGCAAAAGTGGGATCTGCGTCATGAAGCATGCAGACAGTAATACACTGTGCTTCTCAGAGAGTACTCAATGCTTCACTCATCCTTGCGTTGCCATGGCTGCACAGATTTAATATTTGTAAGTCTATGAATGGACTCAAATAGCTCCCATACTTCACAAGCCCAACTTTTTTGTCTTTCGCTCATTTAAGAGTTTCTTAGAGAGGAATTTGCTGAAGTTTCTTAGAGAGGAATTTGCTGAAGGGAATCTGAGCTGAGACTGCGTATCTGTATATCGAAATGTCCTCTGATGTTTAAAAATCCATGTTTTTAAAAGAAGAAAAAAGAAAAGAAAAGAAATGAAAAGAAAAGGTTATCACTGTCACTGATGGATCACACCATCATAATACATCATTGTAGATTATTGAGAAACCCGGACTCTTCTTCTTCCTACTTTTTCGTGCTTTTCTTTGTTTTATCTTTTTCTTTACAGAGCAGAATTGGCTTTAAAGTAATTTTTTTGGCCAAAGTATTTTTTTCCACAGTCCTGTTGTCTCTTGTAAAAGATGAGTCAACTTATATTTCAACTTAGTTGTCATAGAAACTAAAGCCAATAGTCATGGGGTCCGCAATGGAATCCTTTGAAGGGCTGAAGGCATGCTACTCCAACATTAGTCGAGACCTTGAAAGCTAATACAGCAGTCTCTGAAGACAAGCAGTTTCCTGGGTAAATAATCCCAGTTTTTTTTCATTTAACAATACGGATAAGAAAGAAAAAAAACACCCTAGAGTGTATATTAATTCATTAACTTATTTAAATTAATCATAAAATTAATATCCAAAGACACATGGAAATTAAATATAATTTAGATTGATACTGTGTCTATGCTAGCCTTTCAACTAGTATGTTCTCATTCAAAAAGTGAGTTTTGGATTGATTAGACTAAAATTTGTTGTTTTTACATTTAGAGACATTTGACAGTGTTACTATGGGAACAGAATAGATTAAACAAATGACATTAATCAGTCTGGATAATATATTTAGGATTGTTAAAGAATGTCTCAAAATCCAGGTTTTGGCTTTGTTTGTTTGTTGCCGGCTGATTGATCATCTTCAATAATTATTTAGAAGATCAGCAAAACTCTTTTTTGAATGATTTATATCACTGTGGTTCTTTCTGTGTAAAGTTTCAGTATCATCATTTATTCCTTCAGTGACAAATAGTAAAAAGATCAGTAATTAATTCAAATTTAATAAATAATATTGACAGTGCAAATTGCTTGAATTTTTCATAGTTTTTTCTGATCATTTTGAAGTTTAGTATACACAAAAGTAACAACACTGAAACTTTCATTTTGAATGGAAAATAACAGAAATTGATGGGTCACTTTACTGAAGTTTAATAGTTTTAGGATGAGAAAAATTCTCAGTGAGCAAATGAACCTGCTGTCTATGGATCATGTTTATGTGATACGAAGAAAATGTTGACTGTTCATATTGTTTTGTTTATTTGGAAAAATTCACAAGTCAAGCATCAATATGTAGCTGGTTAGAGAAGTCATTTGGAAATGAAGCATTTGAACAGGAAGGGAAGCACAGTGTCACAAATGATACCCTCACACTAAAGCAGAGCATTTGGTGCTCTCTGACGTTACCATAGCTACCACAACACGGTGAGACCGGATATCCATAATGTCGCTCAGCCTGAACCTCGAACGTCGATGATTTCTGTGTGAAAACAAACAGTACATAACAATCCACTGCATCATTAACTTCACTATGGCGAAATGAGACAAGTGGTAAAATGCAAGCTGATGTATTTCTAGCTAGGACTAAAACATAGTGGAGTTTAAAAGCCAATAGTAACAAACTTATCTTTGGCAAGCCAAAATTTCATTATTAGGCCATACTCCTGGGATAAAGAAACAATAAATGCATTAACTCACGGTGAAGGTTTCATATGCTTGTAATCACTGTATTCTCTCTGCTGGTGTGGAACGGCAGTTTTTTTCTGTATTGTCTTGTGCTAATTCACAGTTTATGAGGGCTGCCTTTGGGTCTGCACCAGCACTTATCCACTTTAATAAACAGTGGGACTCTTTATAATTGCTGCAGGCTACAGACGATGTGGAAATATTACACTTCTGAGAGTGTGTTGCATGCACCGTTATCTACAAGATGCTGAGCAGATTAGATTCATGGAAAAATGATGACTTAACATATGAATGCAAAGTGAAACAGCAGTTTTCGATGTACTGATTTTATGATAACCACTTATATGTGATTTTTATTAATCTTTTACCTTTGGTGATAGTCTCTTTAACAATCAGACAACCTATGCTCTACCATTAACATGATTGCTTTCACTTACTTTTTCCAGAATATACTGGTTCCCATAGCTGCAATTTTTATAAAACAAATGCTCTTTTACCAAAAAAATTGGAAAATAACATATGATATAACAACATTAGAGGACATTCCCTCATTTTAAGAGGTTCCTTGCTGAAACTAGAGTGCCACTGATTCTCATTGGGAATTATGGATTCAGTGAGTTAGCAGGTAAAAATATTTGCATTCAGAGTAATCACAATGAATAATTCTCTTTGAGGCACAGACAGTATAATAAACAGTTTATAAATCATGGGAATGAAAAAAGATGACCCTCAAAACTTGAATGAATTTTATTTTCTTGAATAAGAGTATTGCCCTTCCAGTCTCATTTTAATGATTTCATCAACACAACATACATTAAAATTATGAAAAGAATAGAAAGCATGCATAAAATACTTTGCTAATTTTCAACCACATTTCTCTGCCTTCCTACACACAACTGGTTTCAAATGGTGGTTGTCATAGCAACAGGCTCATAAGCCACAACAGGGCTTTTGGAAGACAAATACATAT